>NC_084840.1:95647949-95966282 GCF_033115175.1 Lepus europaeus | reverse complement strand
ATATGCCTACATACATACATATATGCCTACACACACATATATGCCTACCTACATACATACATATATGCCTACATACATACATACATATATGCCTACATACACACATATACATATATGCCTACATGCATACATACATGCCTACACAATACATACACATATGCCCACATACATGCATGTATACATATATGCCCACATATATACATATATGCCTACATACATACCTACATACACATATATGCCTACATACATATGCACATATATGCCTACATAATACATATATGCCTACATACATACATACCTACATACATGCCTGCATACATACCTACATACATATATACATACATACTTACATACCTACCTACATACATACATGCCTACCTACCTACATACATACATGCCTACATACATACATACGTACTTACATACCTACATACATATGTACTTACATACCTACCTACATACATACATATATGCCTACATACATACATACCTACATGCATACATACATAGTTATATACCTACATACATATATGCCTACATACCTACATATGTACTTACATACCTACCTACATACATACGCACTTACATACATACCTACATGCATACATACATAGTTATATACCTACATACATATATGCCTACATGCCTACATATGTACTTACATACCTACCCACATACATACATACCTACCTACATACATATGCACTTACATATATACCTACATACATACATACATATATGCCTGCATACATGCATGCACACTTACATATATACATACATACATGCCTACCTACATACATACGCACTTACATACATACCTACCTACATACATACATGCCTACCTACCTACATACATACATGCCTACATACATACATACGTACTTACATACCTACATACATATATACTTACATACCTACCTACATACATACATATATGCCTACATACATACATACCTACATGCATGCATACATAGTTATATGCCTACATGCCTACATATGTACTTACATACCTACCTACATACATACGCACTTACATACATACATACCTACCTACATACATACATACTTACATACCTACCTACATACATACATACATGCCTACATACATACATACGCACTTACATACATACCTACATACATACATGCATAGTTACATACCTACATACGTGTAATCCAAGCATGAGAGAAATCCTATCCTTTCCGCCTAGCCCATTGATTTGCTTACAGCAGAGGTCCCTAAACTGCATAAATGAACAACAAAGGGGCGTGTCCACGGCCTGTACGGTTCCCTCCCAGACGGACTCTGGTCTTGGCCGTGTGGCTGGCTTTGGCTAAAGGGACGAGACTAGTAATGGTGACGGCAACAGGGACTCAGACGCTCCGTGTGCACGGCAGCTTGCTCTGTGTCCGGCTATCTTCGGAACCCAAGACCTCCACGACAGCAGGCCGGGCTGGCCTATCTGATGATGAGAGGCTGCCCTAGGTCTGGTCACCCGGTCACCTGTGTGAGGCCGTAAGTGGCCAGCTGACCAGAGTATGAGGGGCACAGCGGCATGGAGGGTGTGGAACAGCATGGAGCTGCGAGTCATTTGTTACGACAAGCTCAGCGTGCCCGTGCAGGGGCCAGGCGGGGCGCCACTGTGTTGACCTTGACTTCACCCAGAATTCCACAGCGCGGATGGAAGGGCTCAGCAGGGGAGTGGCGCAGTGTGGAAAACCAGCCAGGGAAGGAGGCCCTTAGCGACAGTAACAGGCAGCCAGGAGAGACTGAGGAGGGCGTGAGGGCGGCGCCGAGCCGCTGGGGTCTTGCAAGTGGAGAAAATGCAGGCGGAGAGCACGAGGGTGAGTTGCTGATGTGGGATGCGTCTAATCCCAGCAGCAGAGCCTGCACTGCGTGCTTGCGGCCTGCTCAGAGCTGGGTCTTCGCTGACCTCACCACCAAAAACAGGAGGAGGAGGAGAGGGAGAGGGATCCGTTCTAGGAGCCAGGTAAGTCAGTCTGCCTGGTGGTAGCGATCCTTCCACGTCAATCCACAATTTTTAGCAATTATAGCTCGATTAAGCTGTTTAAGAAGTGAAGGGGGCGTGGCAGGTTAAGCCGCCACCTGTGATGCCGGCATCCCATATGGGCACCACTTGGAGTCCTGGCTGCCCCACTTCCAATCCAGCTCCCTGCTAATGTACCTGGGAAGCAGTGGAGGATGGACAAGTGCTTGGACCCCTGCACCCACGGAGGAAACCTGGAGAAAGCTCCTGGCTCCTGGCTTTGACCTGGCCCAGCCTGGCTGTTTTGGTCATGTGGGGAGTGAACCAGTAGATGGAAGACTCTCTCTCTCTCTCTCCCTCTGCCTTTTAAATAAACAAAAATAAATCTTAAAGAAAAAAAAAAGCGAAGGGAGGTTCCACAGTGACCGCATGCTGGGCTGAGGTCATGTGCAAGAGCCAGACACTGGACAGGCTCTGGGGCCTTGGGGGCTGGTGTCCAGAGAGCTGAGCAGGGGGCAGGGGGAGCAACTGAAGCCAGGGAGGAGGAGAAAGCAGGGTCAGGGGCCGGGGTTGGGGACAGGATCGGGGGCGGGGGCAGGGGCAGGGGCAGGGGTGGGGGGGCTCCCTCCAGGGAGAGGGAACAGAGGTGCTTTCCTGAAGAGGAAGGGGACAGGCATGTTGGTGCAGAGAGGGTGCTAGGGCGTGGCTGCTCTCCTCTCTTCTCTTGAAAGGAAGGGGGGGGGGGGGCGAGAGAATCTCCCATGTGCTGGCTCACTCCCCAGATACCCACAGCTGCCTGAACTGGGCCAGGCCCAAGCCGGGAGCACGGAAGTCAAGCTGGGTCTCCTCAGCCTTGAGCCGTCACCTGGCGGCTCCCTGGGTGTGCACGAGCAGGAAGCTGGACCGGGGATCAGAGCCGAGACTTGGAAGCTGGCGCCCGGATATGGGGTGTGGCTATGGAACGCCTGCCCCTTGGCGGGACTTCTTGATTGAAGACAAATCAGGACAGGGTGAGACAGTCACCCACGTATATAAAGTCAGGAGGCTCAAGGCACTGAACTTCAGGGTCAGTGGGCTGCTGCTGCTGCTTTTTTTTTTTTTAAAGATTTATTTTGTTTAGTTGAAAGGCAGAGTTACGGAGAGGAGACACGAACACACACACACAGATCTTCCATCTGCTGATTCACTCCACAAATGGCCACAAAAGTCGGGGCTGACCCAGGCCGAAGCCAGGAGCCAGGAGCTTCTTCTGTGTCTCCCACGTGGGTGCAGGGGCCCAAGCACTTAGTCCATCTTCTACTGCTATCCCAGGCCATTAGCAGAGAGCTGGACAGGAAGTGGAGCAGCCGGGACTCGAACCGGTGCCGACACCGGATGCTGGTGTTGCAGTGGGGGGCTGCACCCGCTACATGGCAACACCGGTCCCCAGATTCAGCTTCATCTGAGCTTGCAGGCAGTGGCAGGCCTACTTAGATCCAGGCTCCAACACACTTGATTCCTCAGGGCCGGAAAGTGTTTGGAAGCTTCAGGGAGGCAGCACGGGGATGGGTCTCCTCCGCAGTGGGCAGGAAGTGGCAGAACTCCTTCCCCTACATTGGAATGCGCCGGGAAACTCAAGATCACGGAGGTCATTCGGGACAGTGGGTGTCATGGGAGTGGGTGACGTGCCCTCCCGTATGACGGCTTCCTCCACAGAGTCACACACACTCGGAGCTTGCATCCAACACAAAGTGGTTCTGTCACAGTTCTGGAGGACAAAGTCTGACACCCAGGCATCCTGAACAAAGTGCCCGCAGCAAGGGGTCACGCGTCCAGGCGCCTGAAGGCGGCAGGGCCATGGCCCCGGCACTGGGAAGGATCCTTCCTGATCTCCCAGCTCTGGCTGGCCAGCAGCCTGGCACTCCCCGGCCTGCAGCGGCTTGGCTTGGCTTTTGCCTCTGCGGCCTTGTTCCGTTCCCGCTGTGTGTCCGTCTTCAGGCGGAATTTCCCTCTACAGTGAGAACAGCTACCAGTGACATCCGCGCAGACCCTCTGGCCACATCACATTCACAGGAGCTGGGGGTCTGTTTGTTTTGGGGTAGAGGAGAGAACACTTTTTTTTTTTTGACAGGCAGAGGGGATAGTGAGAGAGAGAGACAGAGAGAAAGGTCTTCCTTTTTGCCGTTGGTTCACCCTCCAATGGCCGCTGCGGCCGGCACATCTCGCTGATCCGAAGCCAGGAGCCAGGTGCTTCTCCTGGTCTCCCATGGGGTGCAGGGCCCAAGCACTTGGGCCATCCTCCACTGCACTCCCGGGCCACAGCAGAGAGCTGGCCTGGAAGAGGGGCAACCGGGATAGAATCCGGCGCCCCAACCGGGACTAGAACCCAGTGTGCCGGCGCCGCAAGGCGGAGGATTAGCCTAGTGAGCCACGGCGCTGGCCGAGAACACAATTCAACCCACAGCAAACGCTGTTTTGGAAACGCAACTTGCTGCAACAGAGACTTCTACAGCGCAGTTTAAAGACCCAGGACGGACACTGAACATCCATGCTTGATGGCCGTTCCTGACCACGGTGGCGTGCTCTTAGAATCCGTTGTGTGGATGACACAAGGTCGAAATCAAATGAAATGGTGTTGGCCCAGAAAAATGAAGACAGCTGGTTTGAATACACAGGATGTTTTTGTAATTTAAAGAAAACTACTTATTTATTTGAAAGGCAGAGATAGAGAGAGAGATCAAGACACACACACACACACTTCTTCCACCTGCTGGTTCACCCTCCAAATGGCTACAATGGCAGGGGCTGGCCCAGGTGGAGGCAAGGAGCCTGGAACTCCATCCTGGTCTCCCGCATGAGTGGCAGGGGCCCAAGCACTTGGGCGACCCGATTGGAAGTGGGGCAGATAGGATACAAACCAGCATTCATATGGGATGGCGAGATTGTAGGCAGTGGCTTACCCCCCCCCCCCACTGCAGCACAACACAGGGCCTGATTGGGGGGGGGGGGGGAGAAGGAAGTGCAATGTGATGGTAAGTTCATGATTCAGTACTGCATATGGACACCAAAGAGGAACTTCAAAAAGAAAAACAAAAAGACGCACTTGGAGAAACAAGGTAAACATTTCTCTAGTAAAGAAATGTAGAGTTGGGGCCAGCGTTGTGGCATTGTAGGTTCGGCCACTGTCTACAAGTGCCGGCATCCCAGGTAGATGACTGCTGGAGTCCCAGCTGCCCCACTTTCGATCCAGCTCCCTGCTAATGGTCTCAGAAAAGTAGTGGAAGGTGGTCCAAGTGCTTGGGCCCCTGCCATCCACACTCCTGGCTCCTGGCTTCAGCCTGGCCCAGACCCAGCCATTGTGGCCATGTGGGGAGTAAACCAGTGGGTGGAAGACCTCTCTCCCTCTGTCTCTCTCTCTCTCTCTCTCTCTGTAACTCTTTCAAATAAATAAATACATCTTAAAAAAAAAAGAAGAAAGAAATGTAGAGAAAGGAACTGGTCTATTACACACTGAACTGTGTCTGTCCCTAGTCCCAAGGATGCTGGCGTCCTAATCCCCAGGACCATGCAAATATGGCCTTTGCCAAGAAGGGGCTGAACCCAGAATGTCTGCATCCACACAGAAAGGGAGGACTGAACACAGAGACACACTCGGGTTGGGGAGAAGGCTGTGTAGACAGAAGGGAAGCCTTCATTCCCCACCAGAGAGGGGACTGTCAAAAAACAGGTTCTGCCCTCCCACCCCCACCCCATCCACGGAACGAGCAACTCAGCCGGTGCCCTGACTTCAGACTTCGGGCCTGAGTCTGTGGTCCAGGCTTGTGGCACTTAGCCGAGACCCTGTGCTTCCAGGGTTCAGTGGCAGACACCCCTGCTGGCAGCCCAGAGCCAGGCCCCTGTCTGCTCCAAGAGGCGGGATGTGCTGGACACGGTCAGAGGGAATGCTCCCTCCTCCAGCCCAGGGGCTTTCCGGAAAGGAAGCTTGGGGTGCAGAGGGTGAGCGGTTTCCAACCTGGGGCTGCAGCATTAGAGAAGGCGACGGGCCTGGGGCAGCCGGAAGCTCAACTTAGTCTACACAGAGGACGTGGGCCCGGGCACCTGCTGGGCCCAGAAGTTCAGGACACAGCAGAGCAGGCACCCCCGGACTGTAGGAGCTGACTGTGGACTGGGAGTGAGGGGCACAGGAAGCAGTCACAGAACGGTTTTCTGGATACACTGCTTAGGCAGAGTGACAGACAGACAGACAGACAGACATAAAGGAGTAGCATGCTAGCAAAGCGCCACCAAGATAAAATTTCTGGGCTACAACTGAAATATTCTTCAGATAGACAAGCTTACCCTGACTAAACCTCACAGATTGTATTCACGTGTCAAAACATCTCATGGCACAGTTTTCATTTAAAATATAAAACATTGAACATTTTTTGAGTTATGCATGTACTTATTAAAATATGGTAAAAATGGGGGCTGGCACTGTGACACAGAGAGTAAAGCGGCCACCTGCCTTGCCAGCATCCCGTGTAGGCGCTGGTTAAGTCCTGGCTGCTCCACTTCTGAGCCAGCTCCCTGCTTATGTGTCTGGGAAAGTAACAGAGGATAGCCCAAACTCTGAAAGCTATAGAGGATACTCCAAATGCTTTCAAATAAATAAATTTATTTGAGAAACAGAGTTACAGACAGAGAGGGAGAGACACAGAGAGAGGTCTTCCATCTGCTGGTTCACTTCCCAAATGGCCTCATGGGTGGAGCTGGGCCGATCCAAAGCCAGGAGCCAGGAGCTTCTTCCAGGTCTTCCCTATCTTGTGCTGCTTTCCCAGGCCATTAGCAGGAAGCTGGATTGGAAGTGGAGCAGCTGGGAAGTGAACCAGCACCCATATAGGATGCCAACACCACAGGCGGAGGCTTAACCTACCACACCACAGTGCCAGTCCCCAAATATATAAATCTTTAAAAAATAAAATGTGTTAAAAATGAAAAGAATTGAGTAAGTTAGAGTAAAAAAAATCTTTTGAAAATACATGGAAATAATAGAGAAAACATAAATTAATCCAGAAGCCAAAGAATAATAGAGTGAATCAATAATCCAAAAATCAGTACTCTGGAAAAGAGTAAAATTGATATATTACTTTAGCAGTACTTGCTCTGCTAGCTATCAAGTTTTATGTTAAAAGCAAGGTTTTTGTTTTTGTTTTTGTTTTTTTTTTGACAGGCAGAGTTAGACAGTGAGAGAGAGAGAGAGAGAGAGAAAGGTCTTCCTTCCGTTGGTTCACCCCCCAAGTGGCTGCTATGGCCGGTGCTGTGCCGATCCGAAGCCAGGAGCCAGGTGCTTCCTCCTGATCTCCCATGCGGGTGGGTGCAGGGCCCAAGCACTTGGGCCATCCTCCACTGCCCTCCCGGGCCACAGCAGAGAGCTGGCCTGGAAGAGGAGCAACCGGGACAGAATCCGGCGCCCATATGGGATGCCGGTGCCACAGGCGGAGGATTAGCCTAGTGAGCCACAGCGCCAGCCAAAAGCAAGGTTTTTTAACACCCTTTGATATCAGGAAAGAAACCTGGTCAATTGCACAGAATGGAGAGCTCAGGAAAATCCCTCCTGACAGAGACTTGGCATATGTCAGGGGTCAGGGGTCAGAGGCAGTGCGAGTGGGGAAAGTGGCCGGCACTTGGGTAGCAGTTACGACGCCGGCTGGGACAGACACATCCATCCTACACAGGAGTGCCCGGGTCGCAGTCCTGGCTCTGCTCTCAATGCCAGCTTCCTGCTAACACACACCGGGAGGCAGAAGGCACGGGGTGATGGCTCCAGCGGCTGGGCCCCTGACACACATTGGGGAGAGCTGGCTCCTGGCTTCAGACCAGTCCAGCCCCGGCCATTTGGGGTCTGTAGATGGGAGATCCCTCTGTCTTTCTCTCTCTGGCTCTCAAATAAATCAATAAAAATAAATATATAAATAAATAAATATAAAATACATAATTTTTTTTTAGTGGGAAGGGGTGGAGGGGGCAGGACAATTGTTTTACTGGAATGGAGAAGCCAGACCCCAAACTACAGAATCCACAGAAACAAGTTCTGGTGCTCTGACATCCAGACATGAACAACAAATTGGTAACATTTTTAGAAAACAATGTGGGATCATCTTTAAGATTTAGAGCAGAAAAATTTTTCTAAGAATTCTAAGAAAAGAGTCTGTGTTGTGGTGCAGTGAGTTAAGCCACCATCCACTATGAGCACCCAGCTGCTCCGCTTCCAATTCGGTTCCCTGGTCATGCACCTGCGAAGGGGCAGAGGATGGCTCAAGCTCCTTGGGCCCACGGGAGACCCAGATGGAGTTCCAAGCTCCTGGCTTCAGCCTGGCTCAGCACTGGCCACTGTGTGTGGTCATCTGAGGAGTGGACAGCAGATGGAAGAGCTCTCTGTCTCTTCCTCTTTCTCCATAACTGTGCTTTTCAAATAAGTAATATTTCTTTCTTTTTTTTTTTTTTTTTTTGACAGGCTGAGTTAGAGAGAGAGACAGAGAGAAAGGTCTTCCTTCCATTGGTTCATCCCCCAAATGGCCGCTACGGCCAGCACGCGCCATGCGGATCCGAAGCCAGGAGCCAGGTGCTTCTCCTGGTCTCCCATGGGGTGCAGGGCCCAAGCACTTGGGCCATCCTCCACTGCCTTCCCAGACCACAGCAGAGAGCTGGACTGGAAGAGGAGCAACCAGGACTAGAACCCAGGGTGCTGGTGCCGCAGGTGAGCTGTGGCGCCGGCCCAAATAAGTAATATTTCAAAAATGCTAATAAACAACTCCAAAATTAAGAGGTTGGAAAATAGAATCACATAAAAACTTCTAAAATCTTCAGTTCAACAAGGTATCAAAAGCAAGTTAAAAAGAGAAGATTTTGTGAAGCACAGACGTGTCACTGGGTTAACACTCGGAATTTGTAAAGACAGATCAGTAAGAAAAATTAAAACCACTCAATTTCAGAATAATCCTCTGTTAGTAACAGGCAGTCCCCAGAAGAGGAAGCCAAAAGAACTAACAGACATATGGGAAAAAGTATTGTCCCCACTGGTTATCAGGGAATTTCAAGTAAGAAAAAGGAGACACAATGTGGTACCCAGCAGACCAGCAAGAGTCAAAGAGGAAGGCGACCCCACGTGTGGGCAGCAGAGTAGACCACAAACTCAGTCTCCCGAGTCGCGTGACCATCAGCGTGTCCCTCTGAGGCTGTGTGGGGTCTGGCGACGTTGTTCAAACTCGTAACTCCATTCCTGGGTGTGCTCCCGTGGACTCCGCACACAGGCCTCTGGGAGACGTCCGGGGTGTCTACTCCAACAAGCTGCAAATCTCAACTCCTGTCCGCAGGAGAGTGAGCACCATGTACGGGTCGAGGGTCCTTCGTCCGAAATGCACTAGGACTTCCAGATTCCGATTTTTATGGGTTGAGGAATATGTGCGTGTACATAATGAGATATGTTGGGGAACCCAAATTTACACAGGAAGTTCATGTATGTTGCACACACAGCGGATACACACAGTCTGAAGGCCGTCTTATCCCACAGTTTGAATAATTTTGTGAAGGAAACACATCCCACGGTGTGGAACTTTCTGGTGTGGCATCACGTCAGTGCTCGGGGGCTTCCAAGTTCCGGCACATTCCGGATTTCAGACTAAGGCTGCTCAACATGCAGTGGGCTCACACGAAGAAACATAAAACACGGCAGGCAGAGTAAAGGAACTGAAGCTACACGTGGTGAAACACTGTGATTCAGTTTCTACATCATAACACTATTTGGGAAACATCCAAGGGGCATACATTCCACTGTCATTTCTACTCATATGGTCATAATGCTTGAGAGCACAGCAAATATTATAAACTGTGTGTGTGTGCCATGTATGTGTGTAGTCCTATAACATATTATAAACTGTGTGTGTGTGCCATGGATGTGTGTAGTCCTATAACATATTATAAACTGTGTGTGTGTGCCATGGACGTGTGTAGTCCTATAACATATTATAAACTGTGTGTGTGTGCCATGGACGTGTGTAGTCCTATAACATATTATAAACTGTGTGTGTGTGCCATGAACGTGTGTAGTCCTATAACATATTATAAACTGTGTGTGTGTGCCATGAACGTGTGTAGTCCTATAACATATTATAAACTGTGTGTGTGTGCCATGAACGTGTGTAGTCCTATAACATATTATAAACTGTGTGTGTGTGCCATGAACGTGTGTAGTCCTATAACATATTATAAACTGTGTGTGTGTGCCATGAACGTGTGTAGTCCTATAACATATTATAAACTGTGTGTGTGCCATGTATGTGTGTAGTCCTATAACGTGTTATAAACTGTGTATGTGTGTAGTCCTATAACATATTATAAACCGTGTGTATGTGTGCCATGTATGTGTGTAGTCCTATAACGTGTTATAAACTGTGTATGTGTGTAGTCCTATAACATATTATAAACCGTGTGTATGTGTGCCATGTATGTGTGTAGTCCTATAACATATTATAAACTGTGTGTGTGTGTAGTCATATAATGTCTTATACACTATGTGTGTGTGTGCCATGAACGTGTGTAGTCCTATGACGTGTTATAAACTGTGTATGTGTGTAGTCATATAATGTCTTATAAACTATGTGTGTGTGCCATGTACATGTGTAGTCCTATAACATATTATAAACTGTGTATTGTGCCATGTACGTATGTAGTCCTGTAACATATTATAAACCGTGTGTATGTGTGCCATGCATGTGTGTAGTCCTATAACATCTTATAAACTGTGCGTGTGTGCCATGGACGTGTGTAGCCATATAACGTCTTATAAACTGTGTACATGCCATGTACATGTGTAGTCATATAACGTCTTATAAACTATGTGTGTGTGCCATGTACGTGTGTAGTCCTATAATGTCTTATCAACTGTGTACGTGTGCCATGTACATGTGTAGTCATATAACGCGCTTGAGACTGACAAACTCTGAAGCAAGGCAGTGGCAGCCCTGGGGGATGGAGGTGGTGCACAAGGGATGAGGAAGCTCCAATTCTTCCCTGATTGTTTTCTCTTATGCATCCAGCATGGCAAAATCTAATGGTGTTCAGCGTGAAATGCTCTCTATCTTTTCAATATTTCCAATATTTCACAGCAAAAATGAAAATAGTTTCTCCATTAAACTTTGTCCATGAAGAAAGTAAGCCCTTCCTCAACTGTATTTTTACCAATAGGAAAACATAAATGCTGAAATCATTTTTAAAATATTTATTTATTGATTTGAAAGACAGAGTTACAGAGGCAGAGAGAGAGAGCGAGCAAGAGAAAGGTCTTCCATTCGCTGGTTCACTCCCCAAATGGTCACGGTGGCCGGAGCTGGGCTGTTCCAAAGCCAGGAGCCAGGAGCTTCTTCCGGGTCTCCCACGTGGGTGCAGGGGCCCAGGCATTTGGGCCATCTTCTGCTGCTTTCCCAGGCCATAGCAGGGAGCTGGATCAGAAGTGGAGCAGCTGGGATTTGAACTGGCGCCCATGTGGGACGCTGGCACTGCAGGTGGCAGCTTTACCTGCTATGCCACAGCGCCGGCCCCTGAAATCATTTCATCAGTTTTTGGTGACCTCTGGCTTACATATGTGTAGAATTGGACAGTGGACAAAACCCTTCTCCCTATGAAGTGCTCTTCCCGGATCACTGTTGCCTTGTAAGGCAAACTTTGACGAAAGACAATGAACAGGTGCAGGGAGCTAAGCTGCTGCCTGCAACTCCAGCAGCCCACATCAGAGCATAGGGGTGAGTCTCGGCCGCACCGCACTCCTGGGTCACGCGCCTGGGAAGGCAGCAGGTGAGGGCTCAACTGCTTGGGACCCTACCACCTCTGTGGGAGACCAAGATGGAGCTCCTGGCTTCAGCCTGGCCCAGCCCCAGCTGCTGCGGCCATGTGGGGAGTGAACCAGCAGATGGAAGAGATTCTCTCTCTCTCTCTCTCTCTCTCTCTCTCTCTCTCTCTCTCATCAATGCCCATTTTCCCGATTCAGTTTTCTGAACTTGGGCTTCCTGTAGTGGGAATGAGTATGAACAGGGCGTCTCTCATATACAAGGGCGTCTTGTCAAATTCGGTTTTAGGGTGCCTTGACAAGTTCCCAGGTTTGCCTGAGTGCGTACGTACCTGGGACACTTTGCCGTGTCTGTAACAGAACCAGTCCTAACGTAAAAACATGAGCACCCAGCTGTCCCTGCACTGACTGCGCCCTGTGTCCTGTGTATGACCACCACAAAGGCTGTCCAGGGGTGGTCCACAGGGCCTCTCACATGGCCAGTGTCGGGCCACAGCCAGGCAGCTGAGGTGGGGCAGGAGTCCACAGAAGCTTCCAGAATCCAGCTCACAGCCCACCGCTGAACGAGCCACACACACACCAAAAGCATTCGTGTCTCCTGCCTCATGCTCTTTGGCGCTCTGAGCACCAGGGCTGGGCTTAATAAGGATGATCTTAATGGCATGTGCTAAACGATACCTCATTCACGCACTTCCCGGCAATGCTGAATTACACTAATATAGGGCAGTCGTCGAACGAGTGAAGTACATTTGGATGTGGCTCAGTCTTGAGCTTTTTTCTACTGAAGTTTTACAGTCTCGTCAGATTCAAAGTAAACCGCTGCCTATGTATTGCAAAGGTGGACACTGCTCTTAAAGTCCGGACTCCTCTTCCTTTACGTTTTTCACAGATGTCAAGCCCCTCTCTGGCCTATGGACAGAGCTCCCACTAGACAGAGAACCTGTCTGTTTTGGTCATCGCTTCGCTAATCCCAGTCGGCCATCCTGCCCTTTCCTGTGCCATGGAGAACTTAGAAGCAGAGATCCAGAGGCAGGTCTCTGATCTCCCAGGACTTAACTCATCATTTAAGGTCCTGAATTCTACGCCTTGGGCACGAGATGGCCTGGGAATGACAATTCTAAAGACAAGCTAAGAACCAGCTCAAATCGAAGAGCCAAGGATGCCATCCGAAGCCTGGAACTTCTCAGAACGCTGGACTAGGCCACTGCTGGCGACCTGGGACCTCAGTTACGATCACCGACTCCTCCTTTGACGTCTGTACAGCCATGCATCCCATGCTAATTCATGTTACATACTGTTTCCGGACACGCAGCAAAATCCGCAGGCAACTGCACGTAGGTTTTAAGCTTTGTCACAGACACTGACTAGAGCTGCCGCGCGCACCAGTCCTGCACGTTCCAGACACCTATGTGATACTGATATCACACACCTGTGTGATATCACCTGTGTGATACTGTGATACTGATACTGATACGTACGTCTGTACGTAAAGCAACAGAGGGGTGGAAATGCTCACATGCACATGCTGAAAGACACTGGGCAAGTTCAAGGTTTCAGGCGGCGAAAAGGAAGTGTCTTACTTATACCAGACGGGTGGCTCTGTCAAAGCCATCCCGGTCCCCACTGCTTCCTCCCGCGGGGTCCCAGGGAATTCGCCACACAATGTAATCTCAGTTTACGTGTGAGCTTGCCCCTGCTTCCGTGTTTCCGATACCTCTGTTTGAGCTCTTTCTTCCTGACAAGCCACTTAAAGAGCCACTGTTGCTTTGAGGTTTTATCTGTGAGATTCGTGTCTTTGGGGCTCATTAGCAACATTTCCAGAGATTACAATGTCAACAGCACCTAATTACTGGTCTGTGAGAAAGGTCTTCTTGAGTACATAAAATCCGGGACCAGGCCCGGTGCACAATGGGTGCCTTAGATCCCCAACTTTATCACCACTAAGTAGCAAACAGATTAATAATGCTACCTGCACGCTCGCAGGACAATTACTGCTGCTAAAAGCAAACGGCTGTGAAATTTGGCGAAGTGTTGTCCCTCATTTCTTATTTCCTAGTAGTAACGAGGACTGGTTCCTGTGTCGCAGGCACGACTCTGTTGCTCTCCTTAGCTCAAGTGTCCACTCTGCTTAGGAGGGATGCAGCCTGGTTTTAAAGGATTTTTTAAAAAAAATATTGTATTTCACTTAATTTTGTTCTAATGCTGGATATTATTTTGTGCTTAGGCCTGGCAGAAAATGAGCCGCTGAAGAAGCAAAGGAGAGCCTGGTTCTTTCAACGTGCGATGTCCCACTGCTCGGGCTGTGCGGCTCACGTGGAGGGCTTGGCGCGTACACGCCAGGCTCCCCTTGCGATTATATTGGGAACAGCTCTGGAGGGATTCGAGAGGCATGGCTCTCACATTCTACTTGGGATTCTACCCGTGGTGCGCGTGAGGTGGGCTTCCTTCTGCACGCCACCAGGCAGAGGGCATGGAGGTGACGTCACCACTGAGTCTGGAGTTCCCTGAGACCGGGACCGAAGTCTGCAGCCCCCAGGGCCCGTGCCTGTCCTCGCTGCGGCACCATGTACTGTCCCCTCTGTGCGAGTCGTGGGACATGGGACAACATGCTGTCACGCATGAAGGCTTGGGGCAAGTCAGAGCACCCGGATCAAGTCCCTAGCTCCTGGCTTTGGCCTGGCCCAGCACTGGCCACTGTGGCCATTTGTGGAGTGCACCAGCAGATGGAAGCTTGCTCTTTCCCTCTCTCTCTCTCTCTCTGTGTGTGTGTAACTCTACCTTTCAAATAAATAAATAAATCTTAAAAAAAAAAAAAAAACTTACTTTGTTGGAAAAGGTGTTGAAATCCACACATGTGGGATCTTCAAAAAGTTCATGGAAAATGCATGTTATTAAAAAAGCTATAAACGTATTTCTATTTTTTGCATCAAAATAAATTTATCTTCAAATTTCATTTTCTATGAATTTTTTAAGAAATTTAGTTTTCCCTCGGGCCTGAAGAGGGCACACCCCTTTCCTGCTGTTACATCAGGAACCCATTGGTCCTCGGAAAACCCCCGTGGGCACCGTCCAGGCCAGGCCATCACCCTCCCTCTTTCTTCTTTTAAAATAGTTATTTATTTGAAAGGCAGAGAGAGGGAGAGAGAGAGAGAGAGAGAGAGAGAGAGTGTGTCTTCCATCTGCTTGTTCACTCTCAAATGGCCACAATGGCCAGGGCTGGGCCAGATTGAAGCCAGGAGCTTCTTCCGGGTCTCCCACGTGGGTGCAGGGGCCCAAGGACTTGGGTCATCTTCCACTGCTTTCCCAGGCCACAGCAGAGAGCTGGGTCAGAAGTGGAGCAGCCGGGGCACAAACCAGCGCCCACGTGGGATGCCAGGGTTGCAGGTGCTGGCTTTACCTGCTATGCCACAGCGCCGGGCCCGAGTCTCCTCTTTCTAGGGGGATGAATCCTTACTCCCCACACTAGAACCTTAGTGACGCAGCTTTGCCCCGGCACTGCTTACTTATTTTAGACAAGTGGATTAACCAGAACCAGTTAACTGGAAACTTTTGTGAACGAGAATTATTTCCTGAAAATATCTTCAGGAGGAAGAAGGTGGCTGTGTCAGAGCCCTCTCTGGAGACTCCCTGTGTGAACACTGCCACGCTGGCCTCCCTGCCAGACACAGCAAGGAGCCCTGTGGCACACTGCATAGTGCGGGTGTCAAAAAGCCTTTACGTTCCATTGCACTGGCAAAGCCAAAAAAAAAAAAAAAAAAGTGAACAAATGAAGTCAGGAGGGTTTTCAGTGGACAGTGGACAGAGAGGATATGACTTTAAATCTTGCATTTTCAGGGCTGAGGCCAGCGCGTCACAGTGCTCGTCTTGGCTGTGGCTGCCCTACGTGCCAGGCACCCCTCAAAGTCATTGGTGTTACTTCAAGCGGAAAGATTTGGAAACTGAGTCGCTTGGTTGTGGAAAGCCAACTGTGGACGCAAGACCCTCCACTGTGTTTTTGAGTAGTGGGAAGGTGCAGCTGAACGCGGATTCTGAAGCCACCAACTCCCATTTTTACAGCAAGGTGGATCGGGGGTAACTTCCCGGACGGGTTTGAACTGTCGAGAAGTCCGGAGATGAATCAGTTTGGTTTAAATGCCAGTGCCTTCGAAGCTTCCTGCCTCGTAAGCTGGTCCATGTGAGCGGTGAGTCCAGTCTCAGTGTCACTGTGACCTAACAGCCGGCTCAGGGGGAGCCAGCCGGGGCAGCCAGCCACGGTGGCTTAAGGTTCCTTTATACCCAGCGTGGCCTCTGCAAGCAGACATGCGAGCCCTGGAAAAGCCGTCTCCATGCACAGAGGCCCAGGGAGGAGGCAGGTTCCTCCCTGATCAAGTGTTCAAAAACCGGAGAATGTAGGGACCCACAATTTAAACTCCTATCACACTCTCTTCTTTGCATAAGACGCATTATGTAACCTACCTTTAAATGGTCCCAGGCAGCAGAAACAGACGTGGCCGATGCTCTTTGCCCATCATCAATAATCATTCAAACTAATACCGTCAGGGTTTGCTAACCCAACATGCTTCTTACAACCCACGAAGATTCATACGCTTTAAAGGATGAATCTCTGGGCGCCTGTGTTGTGGTGCAGTGAGTTAAGCCACTGCTTGTAATGACAACAGCCCATGTGGGAGTGGTCGTTAGATTCCTGGCTGTTCCGCTTCTGATCCAGCTCCCTACCAATGCACCTGGGAAAGCAGCGGAAGATGGCCCAAGTGCTTGGACCCCTGCCACCCACGTGGGAGATCCAGATAGAGTCTCTGGCTCTTGGTTTCAGCTTAGCCTAGGGCCGGCTGTTGCAGCCATTTGGGGAGTAAACTTGGAAATGGGAGCTCTCTCTCTTTCTCTCTCTCTCTCTCTCTCTCTCTCTCTCTCTCTCTCTCTCTCTCTCTCTTTCTCTGTGTCTCCCACTCTACATTGCCCTGCTTTTCAAACAAATAAATCTTTTTAGAAAAAGAGGCATTTCTGGGGTGGGCACCACCAGAATGTAACAAGAGCTTCGGGTTTGCTGGTGGTTTAGTGAACCAGAAATGGGATTCCCGCTGCGACAGGATCTGGCTCTGAAGCAGGACCGAACTCATTCCCAGGGAGCGGCCATTCAAACTACGCGTCAGTAGCCTCGGGTTCGGCCTGCCTAAGCTTCGAGTGATGGCCTGGCAGAAACAAGTCCCGCATTCACCCCGGGCGCGAAGGAAAAGCGAAGTCAAGCCGGCCGAGGGCTGCGCTGAGTGGGGCCCACCTCCGAGCGCGAGCCCCACCTCTGAGCGCGAGATCCTTACCTTTGGGTGCAGCAGGGATGGACACCGGCTCGTCCACGTCCATGCACTCAGCATCTACCTGTGGGTCCACCAACAGGCTCGTTACTAGCCTCCAACACTGCCAACGGGGTACATGTGGCTTCTTCATTAAGTGAAACTTTAGTTCACCATCAGAACACAGGCTCTTGGCCTCTCCTCCTTGCCATTTGTATAAGGGCCTGAGAGAGAAGAATCCCCTGGCTTTGCCAACCTTAGCGGAGTCTCTGGGAATCTCACCAGCAGCAGGCCCTTTGCCACCAACCCCAGCAAACAGAACACCGTGGTTGTCCTGCCTGGGGGCCCAGCCACCATCACTGGGCATGAAGGCCGCACTTTCCTTGCTGCTATATATTTTTTTTTTAAATCAGGGTCCAGCTGATGGCTGTGGTTGAGCCCCTACTTTCTCCCTCTGCACAGGAAGCGCCTTCACCAGGGTTGGCCTCCTGGGCTGTGCCCAACCGCACTGGCTCGTGCCGCTTATGGGGGGGGGGGAGGGGAGGGTCACTCCTGGTCCTAGCCCAGCACCGTGAAAACTGACACCTGCCCTTCCTGCTGCTGCCACAAGCCTGGCCTAAGAGCTGGGGAGAAGTCGAACGCAGAAGGGCCCGGCTACCTACCGAAGACGTGCCATGATCGCTGGACGACGGCGTCGCGTCAACCAAGTTCAGCTTAGACTGCACGTACAGAGGCTTCACCTTCTGAAAGACACGCAAGGCGTGGCCTGGGTGACAGAGAGCCAACGGCGGTCACGACGCACAGGTGTCCACGGGTTCCACCCTCAGCCAGGACATGCTGACCGCTCCTGGGTGGCTCCGGGGGCGACATCCTGCCCTGCTAGCCAGCGGGCCCTCGGAGAGAAAACCCAAGAAAAATGTTTCCCTCGGAGTCTCCTCAGACCTGACCTCCTTCTCATCGTCCCTGCCATGGAGAACCTACGGCCGTCGGCTCCTGGTGCCCGCACCTTCCGCACACTCAGATCCGACCCATCGCAGGTGCCAAATACTCATCTGTGCTGAACTTGTTGAGACTTTGCAATCTTCTGCTACTCCCTAAATAGTGTGCTGCAACATTTCGCGTAGCGTTCACATTGCACTGGGCGTTGTACGTAGCCTGGAGGTGAGGCAGGCTTGCGCAAGGGCAGCTGTGGGGCTCACCCAGACTGCGCCACTTCATGGAAGACACTTGTATATCTGTTTATGTGGAGGCCCCGAAACCAGGCACCCGTGGTGGACACGGATGGATGAGCAACCACTCTTGGCCCTGGCCGGGACTCACGAGGCCAGCCCCCAACAGCCCTCGCCGATGGAAGGCTCGGTGACGCTGTCCTCAATCCCATGAACTGGCAGGTAGAGGGGACGGGACACCTCTTCCAGGACTGCAGAAGCAGCTGGTGTAGACGGGCCTGTCCCCGACACCAGACCCTGCCCCACTGGTGCAGATGGGCCTATCCCCAACACCAGACCCTGCCCCGTGAACTGCACCCATGCAAGTGCATGCTGGGAAGGCCAAGGGGACACCAAGCTGATCCAAAGCAGGCTGAGGAGCACGCACAGACCCTCGGGATTTGTGTGACGTCTTCCCTAGCCGGGGCTCCTCTCCTCGGTTTACATGTATGTATGTATGTGTGCACATATGTGTGGCTGCCTGCATTTGACTCTCCCCCTAGCCCATTCTCTTTTCGTTTTCCCTGAAAATTTTAAAATATTTAATATTCAATAGTTTATGTGGATATTTTATTTGGATATGATGGCAAACGCTGCAATTTGGGGCATGTGTTTTGATTTACGCTGATGGTGTTGTGTGAACTCCTGCTTTGTTGATTCTGAAACACAGTCTTCTGAGAGTTGAGCACCCCTAAAATCGCGATGTGTCTTATGCTCCACATCGCCCCTCCACTCCGCAAGGGGGCCCAAGCCTCCTGCAGCTCCCATCTGCATCACCCCCGGGGCTTCCCTCCCACGCCCACCCCATGGCTGCTGCTGTCCATTAGAAATGCTGAAGTGGGGTGGCCTTCCTCCTCTGCCCAAAACTCTGGAATGCTCCCCGTTTTACTAGGAGTGAGAAATCGATGTCCCCGCGCCTCCCTCAGCGCGTGGCTCACTGTTCTCACCCCTGCCTGCGGGTGCTGACACGACCGGCACGTGCCTACCTCAGAGCCTTGTCCTGGCTGGAAATCGACCTCCTGACAACGGAGGGCTCCTTCCCTCCCTACCTGCCAGTCTCTCGTGGAAAGAATGAAAGAGGCCATTGTTGGGACCGGCGCTGTGGCGTAGCGGGTAAAGCTGCCGCCTGCAGTGCCAGCATCCCATGTGGGCACCAGTTCAAGTCCCAGCTGCTCTACTTCCGATCCAGCTCTCTGCTGTGGCCTGAGAAAGCAGTAGAAGATGGCCCAGGTCCTTGGGTTCCTGCACCCACGTGGGAGACCCGGATGAAGCTCCTGGCTGCTGGCCTCGGATCAGCGCAGCTCCGGCCATTGAGGCCAGTTGGGGAGTGAACCAGTGGATGGAAGACCTCTCTCTCTCTCTCTCTCTCTCTCTCTCTCTCTGCCTCTCCTTCTCTCTCTCTGTAACTCTGACTTTCAAATAAATAAATAAATCTTAAAAAAAAAAAAAAAAAAAAAAAACCCAAAACGACACTAAGGGCCCTCACAGCTCCCGTGGAATCCCGGCCCCCATTATGTCCGGGGCCTCCAGTCTCAGCCTGCATCTGAGCTTCGACTCCCGGCCCGCTCTGCTCTCCTGAGAAGTGAGCGTTCTCTTCCTGTCTTAAACCTTTGCCGCTCCACTTAGGATCTGTGCGAGCCTCCCTCAGTCCATCGTCTGAGGCTCCCAGAGCCTGGCCCTGGCCCTCGCCCGTCTACTCTCTGCTCCCGCAGCAACACAACCCCATTTAGTGTGGGTTGTGGCTGCAGAGAGAGAGACCACTTTGCTCCGTGTCTCTCCTGATCAGATGCAGGGCCAGGTCTAGGGACAAGAGCGGGAGCGACGTGTCCCACTGTTGGCCTGTGTGCTTGAGGACAAACATTCTTCCCTTTTCTCTCTGGTCTCCACACACACAGGTGGACTGGCTGATTCGTTCACGGGGATGAGACAAAGGCCCTGGGATACGGCGGAGCAGGAAGACTGAGGGAAGCTGGGCATGATTGTGTGGGATTCCGCTCTGCGTGGCTCACTGGCCTGCCCAGAGCGGCTCACCGTTCCACCAGGGGGTGAACGACATAATCTCCAGTTTATTCTGGTTGCTATAACCACAGCAGCTTGTCCACAGAGCTGAGCTACCCAATACTCCACGAGCAGCCGCTGTGATGTGGGTATAAAACCCGGGGGGTTCCTGTGTATGGGGTACCCCTCCGCTGCACGCTGGGCAGAACTGCAGGGTGCTGACAGCAGTGCTGCTGCTAAGAGTGGAGAGGGAGAAGCCACCAGTGTCGATGAGCAGCAGGGTGGACAGCTACACAGTGCCTCGTCCACACAGTGTGGTCCTCTCAATGGGCGAGCCACAAGCACAGGCAACCACGTGGAGGAAAACCGGATGCACAGCTGTCATGCAGGCACTTTTTCATCTAGATTCTTTCTTTCTTTCTTTCTTTCTTTTTTTCTTTTTCTTTTTTTTTTTTTTTTGGACAGGCAGAGTTAGACAGTGAGAGAGAGACAGAGAGAAAGGTCTTCTTTTTCCGTTGGTTCACCCTCCAATGGCCGCTGCAGCTGGCACACTGCGCTGATCCAAAGCCAGGAGCCAGGTGCTTCTCCTGGTCTCCCATGGGGTACAGGGCCCAAGGACCTGGGCCATCCTCCACTGCACTCCCGGGCCACAGCAGAGAGCTGGACTGGAAGAGGGGCAACTGGGACAGAATCCGGCGCCCAGACCGGGACTAGAACCCAGTGTGCTGGCGCTGCAGGCGGAGGATTAGCCTATTGAGCCGTGGCGCCGGCCCATCTGTATTCTTTAAAAATATAAATCTGTCTGCTGACTAATTTGAAAGGTATACAGAGAGAGACAGAGACAGAAAGAGGTCTCCCACCCCCTCGTTCACCGGCGAATTCTGCAAGTCAGGGCTGGGCTGTCTTCCAGGAACAGAAAACTGGAGCTGGGAGCAGAGCTGGGACGGGAACGCAGGCACACCTGTACAGAATGTGGGCGCCCAAGGGTGTCTTAGGGCTATGCTGCCATCCAGATGCCCGTGCCTCATTTATATTCTTTCATTTATGGGAAGTTCAAAAAGAGGCGAAACCCAGCAACCTACGGCGCAGGTGACAATAATGTAGAGCAAAGACCAGGACAAGGTTCCCCTCTGGAGGGAGCGGAGAGGAATTCAGTGAGCAGGCTCTGAGGGCTCGATACTGAGCTGTTCCTGGCTTTGGTCTCGAGAACACAGATCCATGGTCTGTGGAATGGGAAAAGACTAGGCTGAGAAACAGACTAGAACAGAACTGTTCTCTAACATGCAAAGGGCGCTAACCATGCGATAACAACTAAAAGCACTATTTGAGAGACGATTAGAACTGACCTTGAGGAAACACTAACAGTGTGGAGTCGTGTTCCCTGGCCCTTCGTGGCCAGAGTACACACGGACACAGCGCACTGCTGACAAGCAGCACTGGGCTAAGTGGACAAGGCTGCTTAGGGACTGCTGGACCAGAGGCTCGGGCCATCGAGCCCTGTCCTCCCGAAAGGCCCCGGGGACTCCCCATGTTAATAGCGGAGGACAGAAATAGACACCCAACAACTGGGCAGTTCCTGAGGAACTAAAACAACCCCTGTAAGAGCAGTTGTGATGTGGGGGGGGGGGGGGCACAGGTGCTGGACACCCACCCCCACACCGGAATGCCTGGTTTCCGTCCCAGCCCTGCCCTGCATGGCAGCTTCCCACTGAGGTGCACCCTGGAAGGCAACGGGTGCTGGCGCCACTTCTTGCCTTCCTGCCACCCACGTGGGAGACCTGCTTGGAGACCTGGGCTGTGGCCTGGCTCCGCCCTGACTACTGCAGACATCTGGGGAGTGAACCAACCAACAGGGGATCTGTGTCTGTTTTTCTCTGCCTTTCAAACAAATACAACCAAGTATTTAAAAAAAAATGTCCCAGGGCACTTCAAAAAGTTTGTGGAAGGATGTTTATTTTGGCACAAATTTTGAAAACCTACCTATGGTAGAGGTCTTAAAAATCATGGACAATGTGTGTTATTTATTTATTTATTTATTTTTTGACAGGTAGAGTTAGACAGTGAGAGAGAGAGAGAGACAGAGAGAAAGGTCTTCCTTCCGTTGGTTCACCCCACAAATGGCCACTACAGCCGGCGCTGCACCGATCCGAAGCCAGGAGCCAGGTGCCTCCTCCTGGTCTCCCATGTGGGTGCAGGGCCCAAGCACTTGGGCCATCCTCCACTGCACTCCCAAGCCACAGCAGAGAGCTGGACTGGAAGAGCAGTGACCAGGACAGAACCGCGCCCCAGCCGGGACTAGAACCCGTGGTTGGGGAGGTGTGTGGCACAGGGGTTAAGATGCTCGTATCCCGTATCGGGATGCCTGGGCTCCAGTCCTGGCTCCACGTCTGGTTCTAGCTTCCTCCTAATGTGCACGCTGGGAGGCAGCAGCGGATGCGTGCCTGCTACCCATGTGGGAGATGCCATTGCAGTTCCGGGCTCCTAGCTTGGCCTGGCCCAGCCCCAGCACTCAGGGAGTGAAACAGCAGACGGCAGATTCTCTCGCTCTCTTTCCCCCCAACCCCCGCCTCTCAAAATCGGATAAACACGAATTTAAAAAGAAAAAGGACTGAATTCACTAATGTGCTTGAGCCGGCATGTTTTTGAGATGCAGAACAGTGTTGTGTAATACACAATTCAAGTTCGGACCAGAAAACATGACCAGGTGACAATAATAAAACGCCTGATTCGGGCCAGAACAGCATTATACGTGGATTCTCCCCTGTTTTATTGATAAAGCTGATGAAATATCTAAAATGAGGATTGGCCGGCGCCGTGGCTTAACAGGCTAATCCTCCGCCTTGCGGCGCTGGCACACCGGGTTCTAGTCCCGGTTGGGGCGCCGGATTCTGTCCCGGTTGCCCCTCTTCCAGGCCAGCTCTCTGCTGTGGCCCGGGAGGGCAGTGGAGGATGGCCCAAGTGCTTGGGCCCTGCACCCGCATAGGAGACCAGGAGAAGCACCTGGCTCCTGGCTTCGGATCAGCGAGATGCGCTGGCCGCAGCGGCCATTGGAGGGTGAACCAACGGCAAAAAGGAAGACCTTTCTCTCTGTCTCTCTCTCTCTCTCTCACTATCCACTCTGCCTGTCAAAAATAAAATAAAATAAAATAAAATAAAATAAAATAAAATAAATAAATGAAATAAAATAAAATGAGGATCACTCTGACTGTGCAACCTTCAGGTGAGAAGAGGGGAAACCAAGAGTGGACGAGACAGATTCTTGTCTATGGAGACCAGTTTAGAATGTTGCAGGGGAGTTGATTATTAAAATCCTTAGCCAGGCACAGGTTATTGTATGAATACAGTTAAGAACAGGAAATACTTCTATGTTGTTTCACCAATATACTCAAGTTCTTTGGTCTCCTTAAAAAACTTAAATTTAATATGACCTATATGAAATTTGTTTACCTTAAAAAGTTAAAAATAAATAAATAATTGGAAAAAATCTTAAATTCAGAAAATGATCTTAAAGTGACAAACACAGAAAAAATTTAAGAAAATAATTTTAGACTGTGAGCCTCTTGAAACAAACAAACAAAAAGTCATATTTTGTGTTTCTCCTGTCCTGTGCCACACACCTAACTTGCCCTCAGAGCACATGGCATCCTGGTGGATACCGACAGAGTTAGAATCTACTGGGCATGGTTCTACACTGGGCATCATTTACCTTAACAATCTGAACCCTCAACTGGAGACGGTGAGTCAAACAGGCTAACTAACAATGTGCCGTGGAACTGGCTTTCTTACAAACGCCCTTGACTTTGAACACGAGGGGCCTGGTAGTAGCAACAGGTTCTCGTACCTCCCTTCTCACTGAGGAAGCAAGTGGACCCTCGGATGGGCTTGGCTATCCCCCTAGCTTCCACCTATGAGCACGGACGGGGGGACAGACGGGAGTCCTCGGACAAGTCACCCCCCTTCTGCTGCTGGCACTGGGCTCCACCGTAGCCCACCCCCCGTGCACCCTCGCAGTGCATGCCCATCTCCCGCTCACCCTGGGCTGAGCTCGGTGGGTTCACGCGCTCTGCCTAACTCTCCTCCCCTCACAGAGTGGCCGTACTGCTCTAACCCTGTGACAAAGGGGCTCCACAAAGGTTGCATCAGAACAGAAGGATGGGCCCAGACGCCTGAGCAAGGGTAACCGAACGAGACGGGCACTCACGACGTAATTGAAGGACGTGTCGGCCAGCACCGCGAACTGCCGGAACAGCGTGTGCCGCGTGAACATCTCGTTCTTGAGCACGTGGTAGCTGCAACCAGAGGAGCAGTGACAAACAGGTGTAGAGCAACCGCAGGCGCAAGCAAGTGTTCTGCTCGTGTGGGCAAGGAAACCTGCAGATGCTGCCAAGCTAAAGTTTCAAAATACTGGCATGGACTTACGACTTTAGCCTGGTTAAGACACGCATCTTCCTGCTGTGAAAAGGCACAGGAGTAATGGCAAGGACCACCTTTAGGGTCCAGACTGTGATTGATTGATTGATTGATTGACAGAGTGGACAGTGAGAGAGAGAGACACAGAGAAAGGTCTTCCTTTTTGCCGTTGGTTCACCCTCCAATGGCCGCTGCGGCCGGCACATCGTGTTGATCCGAAGCCAGGAGCCAGGTGCTTCTCCTGGTCTCCCATGTGGGTGCAGGGCCCAAGCACTTGGGCCATCCTCCACTGCCTTCCTGGGCCATAGCAGAGAGCTGGCCTGGAAGAGGGGCAACCGGGACAGAATCCGGCGCCCCGACGGGGACTAGAACCCGGTGTGCCGGCGCCGCAAGGCGGAGGATTAGCCTGTTGAGCCATGGCGCCGGCCCCAGACTGTGATTTAGAAACACTTGCCATGCACCTTCCAGGAGGGGTTGTCTCTAGATCTAAGGTAATAAACATGTCCGATACACCTGGGGCCTTCTATGCCACAAAGCAAGGGGGTCATCAAGGACGATGTCAAGAGGACACAGCAGGGGGCCGCGCTGTGGCCCAGTGGTTGAGACACTGCTTGGGGGCTTGCATCCCACCTCAGAGTGCCTGGGCTCTGGTCTCAGCTCCGCTTCTGATGTAGCTTCCTGCTAATACACACTTTGGAAGACAGCAGGGGCTGACTCAAGTAGTTGTGTCCCTGCCACCCAGGTGGAAGGCTTGGATTGAGTTCCCAGCTCCCAGCTTTAGATTGGCCAAACCCCAGCTGTTGAAATTGAGGGCGCTGGTGCCGGTGCTGTGGCGTAGTGGGTAAAGCTGCCATCTGCAGTGCTGCCATCCTGTATGAGCACCAGTTCAAGTCCTGGCTGCTCCACTTCCGATCCAGCTCTCTGCTATGGCCTGGGCAAGCAGTAGAAGATGGCCCAAGTCTTTGTGCCCCTGAACCCACGTGGGAGACCTGGAAGAAGCTCTAGGCTCCTGGCTTCTGACTGGCCCATATGTTGCAAATAAATATTTTTTTAAAAAGAACATGGCAGCCAACTTGAAAAATTCCCATTCATTTAACATTAGAGCAACTGAGCATCAAAAACAATAAGGTCTACAATGTCCGGGAACACAGCAAATACCTAATGATAATAATCTGGGAATGTTTCAGCCCATCCAGACTGCAAATGTTGCTAAAATGAGCAGATCTGCGTCAGGAAACATGCTCTGGAGAGAAAGACAGGAGGAAGGCTGGGCAAGCTTCTGCTCGCGCCCAGGAAGGAGCAAAAACCCCACAGTGTTCAGTGACACAGCTCCAAGTGTGAAGAGCTCCAAGTGTGGCTCACGGATCCTGTCGGCTCTCTCAGCAGACGTCTAAAACAGGGACAGGAGAATCCAGGAGAGACCCCAGGAGGAGCTTCTTACCTAACCAGCAGACCCCCAGGACAGAGGCGGGAGACGCACAAGGTCTGCAGGACGGTCCAGGAGCAAAACGGAGAGAACCGAGAGGGAAAACAAGTGGAGAAGGCCACTGGACTCCCAGAACCGGACGGGCAGCAAGCAGGGGGCAGAGCGACCCAGCTGCAGACAGGAGCTATCTTTCGGGGACAGAGAAAGACAACGGAGCGCGCAGTGCCTGGGGCTCAGAGGGTGGAGGCTGCGCCACGGAGAATCCTGCCTAGGGTTTGGAACCTGGTGGAGTTTTCCAGGCCGGCTTTAAGAGCTGTTCGAGCTGGAGCTGCGTTCCTCCTGTCCTTTTCTCCCCATTTCAACGCGGACATCTGCAACACTGGTGACCTCCGTGTCTCGTGCCTGCCCCGCACCAGTGAAGGATCTGCTTCGTGGTTGCACAGGCACACAGGTGCAGGGGAACTCTCCCGGGATGGAGCCCACGCACAGCTCCTGAGCTGATGGCTCTTGGAAGAGCCTCTGGGCTTCGGCTGGGGCTGTGATGTGAGACTCCAGCGGGAGACACTGGGCACTGGCCAATGCATTTGGCGCAGGGGGAAGGCATGATGGTCTGGGCGCCAGACACCTGGCTGTGACTCACTGAATGCTGCCCCCCACCCAGACACCCACAACCAATCCCCAGGACCTGCAAATGCACTTCCTAACACAGTCCAAAGAACTTCCCACACGTGATTACGTTAGGGTTCTTCAGGTGGGGTGACTGTTCTGGATTATGTATTGGGGCCAACGTCATCACAAAGTTCAAGAGGGAAACCAGAGGATCCAGTAGGCACAGGAGAAGGCAACGCGTTGGGAGGGCGATACGGTACCTGCAGCCTCCAACAGGGGTGGGGAAACTTTTCTCTGCCAAGGGCAATTTGCATATTTATACCACCGCTTGTGGGCCACACACAATCATGGACTTAAAAATCAGCCTCTGGTTGCCTTGGCAGGCCCAGATCAGATGAATCTGTGGGCTGCATGTGGCCCGTGGCCTGCAAGCTCTCCACTTTGCCACTGCTGCTCTAGAAGACGGGAGGAGCACAGGACGGGCTCTCCCCCAGGAGGAGCCAGACCCACCAGCACCTTGGACTTGATCCTGCAGCCATCACTTGGGGTCTCTAACCCCCAGGCTGCGAGATGACAAATGTGTGTTGTTTTAGACCGCTGCACTTGGGGTCATTCGGCACAGCAGCAACAGGGACCTGATACACAGACTGGGGGACAACTGCGTGATAGTAATTCTGGGAAATCAGTTTCATAGAAAGTATAACCAGGAGCGGCTGGTGCCGTGGCGCAGGACTTACAGCCACCACCTGTGCTGCTGGCATCCCTCATGAGGCGGCTTTGAGTTCCGGCTGCTCCCCTTCGAACCAGCTCCCTGCTACTTTGCCTGGGAAGGCAGCAGAAGATGGCCCGAGTACCTGGAGCCCTGTCCCCGACGTGGGAGGCCTGGATGGAGCTCCAGGTTCCTGGCTCCAGCCTGGCCCAGTCTCAGACATTGTGTCCATTTGGGGAGTGAACCAGTAGATGGAAGATCTCTATATATCAGTCTTTCCCCCTCTCTCTGTAACTCTGCCTTTTGAATAAACTTTCAAAATCTTTTTTTAAAAAAATGAAATGTAACTAGGAAATAGAATCAAGGAGATATGGAGCGGCTGGAGTCGTGGCATAACAGGTTAAGCTGCTGGCTGCAGCGTCGGCATCCCACATGAGGACTGGTTTGAGCCCGGCTGCTCCACTTCCAATCCAGCTCCCTGTTGATGCACCTGGGAAAGCAGCACAGGATGGCCCAAGTGCTTGGGCCCCTGCCCCCACGTAGGAGTGGGTGAAGCTTCTGTATCCTGGCTGCAGTCTGGCCCAGCCCTGGCTGTTACAGACATTTTGGGAGTGAACCAGTGGATGGAAGATCTCTCTCTCTCTCTCTTTCTCTCTTTTCCCTCTCTCTGTAACTCTGCCTTTCAAGTAAATAAAAGTAACTCTTAAAAAAATGAAGCTACAGAAAACTTTCATAGTCTTTAAGATATGAAAATAAAAAGAATCAACCAGTTAAGATATGTTTATCAGGAAACAGCCCAGCTATTTTAAAAGTCAGGTTTACCATAAAATCTAGTAATGAATAATTCTTATTCTTATTATTTCTCAGAGAGCAAAGAAGGATAACTTTACAGCTAATACAAGGAGGCCAGAAGGACTTCAATACCAACAGCAGTCAAGGACAATATGAGAAAGAAAAAAAAAACAAAAAACCAAAAAACTCAACCACATTCATGAGCACGGACAGAAATCTCTGAAATGTCAGCAGATGGACTTCCTGTTCCCAGAAGGCTGGGGTGGGGGTTCCATGTCCAGTGCTACCCCTGCAGACAGTGGAATGGCCTAGAGAGCATGTCCACTTTTAAAGAGACCAGAGAGCCCTGGTAGTAACATGGACCACAACCACGGCCCCGGAGCTCTCTGACAGTAGGATGGGGCTGGAATACCAAGGCTCTCACTTGGCCGTGGAATTAAAATGCATGGCCTACCCCTTCCCCATTTCCAAATATTTGCCCATGATATTTCATACTAATATTATAGCACTGCAGTAATGTCACCAAGAGAATGACTACACGTCAAGCCGTCATTGAGTTCACTTTTCCTGAAGTGTGTGATGTTGAGGGCGCTCTGGGGAAGCACGGGGAGGGGCCCACCCTGAGGACAGCAGTAAGTCCGCGTGACTGTGGCCTGTCTGGTGTCTACTGTGGCTGGCGTGGGCTCTGGAGGACGGCCACTGGGAGGGACGGGCAGCGAGCAGACCCTCTTGCACGTAGGTGAGGCTACACAGCACCACCCTGGAGACTTGGGGGTTTCAGAATACACAGCTATTTTCCCAGCAAAACGTCTGCTGAGTTCTGGAGCTGCACAGGCCATGAGGCTACAGCCGTAGAGAAAGCTTTTCAAAGGCAAAGTGGTGCTGTCTGTGTGGGATGACAGCCGGGTCTGAGCTGACGGCTGAAGAGCTGCACCTCGGGGGCAGAGGCTGCGGAACCAGAGGCAGATGAGGTCGCCTGACTCGGCTCCGACTGCGTCCTCCTGGCTAAGGGCAAGGGACAAGACACGTCTAGGGGAGAGCCCGACTCGGCAGGACTGGACGGGTGCTATGTGGCCAAGGAGATACTGGGATTTTCAGTCCAATAATGAAAAAGAACCCAAATAAAGAATGGGCAGAGGATTTCAACAGATCTTTCTAAAGAAGATACACAAACGGCCAAGAGGCCCAGGAGGCCGGCGCCGTGGCTCAACAGGCTAATCCTCCGCCTTGCGGCGCCGGCACACCGGGTTCTAGTCCCGGTCGGGGCACCGATCCTGTCCCGGTTGCCCCTCTTCCAGGCCAGCTCGCTGCTGTGGCCAGGGAGTGCAGTGGAGGATGGCCCAAGTGTTTGGGCTCTGCACCCCATGGGAGACCAGGATAAGCACCTGGCTCCTGCCATCGGAACAGCGTGGTGCGCCGGCCGCAGCGGCCATTAGAGGGTGAACCAACGGCAAAAGGAAGACCTTTCTCTCTGTCTCTCTCTCTCTCTCACTGTCCACTCTGCCTGTCAAAAATAAAAAAAAATAAATTAAAAAAAAAAAAGAGGCCCAGGACACGATGCTCCGCATCGCAGTATCACTGGTCACACTAATCACAGCCATGGTGATGGAGCGCTTCCACACCCACCAGGACGACTACAACCAGAAAGGCCAATAACACACAATGCTGGGGAGGGGACAGAGAAAGCGGAGCCCTCCCTCACTGCTGGTGCGCTCGGGAAAGACACAGCCCCTTTGGAGAACAGCCTGCAGTTCCACAAAATGTTAAGCATGGAATTACATGTCCCAGCTGTCCCTTCCCAGGTAGGTACACAACAGAACTGCAAACACAGGGGCCGGCACTGTGGTGCAGAGGGTTAAAGCCCCAGCCTGCCAGTGCCAGCATCTCCTATGGGCACTGGTTCACGTCCCGGCTGCTCCTCTTTCACTCCAGCTCTCTGCTATGGCCTGGGAAAGCAGTGGAAGATGGCCCAAGTCCTTGGGCACCTGTATCTGTGTGGGAGACCCGGAAGAAGCTCCTGGCTCCTGGCTTCGTAACTGCCCAGCTCTGACCATTGTGGCCATTTGGGGAGTGAACCAAGGGTGGAAGCTCACGCTCTCTCTCTCTCTCTCTCTCTCTCTCTCTGCCTCTGTCTGCTTTGATAGGGCCTGAATAAATTGCTATCATGGCATCTGGCTTGCTGATCTCTCAAAGCTGAAACACTGAGCTAGGGAATCCCATAGAACCTTGGGTTGTTTTCTTTCAAGTGTCTTTGATGACTCCTCTACTTTTAGCCAAGTATTCTGCATTTCTTTTCAAAGTAGCTGAGGGTATTTGACGTTGATTAACGTGCAGGTGTAGAGAAGAGTGCAAGCCCCCAAGCCCAGAAGACAATCAGTCCCATCTCCGCGGAGGAACCGTACCACACCACCAGCCGTACCTGTTCCGGAGGATGACGAACTTCCTCTCCCAGTTCTTGTTGATCTGCTCGGCTTCCTTCCGGTATCTGTAAGAGATTGAAGCAGTGAGGTGCCGGAGCGGCCCCGGGGCTTGGCCCTGAGCCGCTGCAGCCCCACCTTTCTATCTTCCTGGTCTCCGACTCCAGCGTGGCCTGCAGCACCTCTACCTGCATCTGCAGAACTCTTCTGTCGTCATCCTTCGCCATGGAAACAAAGTCACAGAGATGATTACAAGCACAGCATCCCCCCTTTCTCCATGAACCCCGAAGCAGGACTCTCAGAGGGAATCTGGGGGAACAGGGAGTTACATTTATTTGCAAATCCCTATAAATGGGAAGCATTGGAGACCCCTTGCCTCGTGATGAAGTCACGGGCAGCCGGCCTGTATCTGGTCAACCATCCTCCTCCTACCCTGCGCCACGGTCATTTTTTGGTAAATCTTTCTCTCCCTCTCCGTTAATAAGCAGGGGCCCCTTCTGCTCCATTTTTTACTAATACAGGTGTCAGGAAAGGATCTGACCAGCCCAATCACACTAGAGCCTTAGGCGTCCTCCAGTACTAGCCACAGGACAATGTTTTTAGCAAAAGGAACGAACTTCTAACAGTGCTTGTGCACAAGTCGTGAGATTTGTTTGGGTGTGGCAGGGCTGTACCGCAGGATCATACTAAGGAGGCAGTCGGGTTCTCCATCCAATACTGACTCTCGGTGTAGGTTTCAAAGTCAGTGCTCTTTCCTAAGAGTAGCCGACATCAACATCCACACCAACGCTAGCTAGGTAAACAGCAGGGGTCCTGCTCCTCAGGGCTATACCTTAGTCCACGACAGTTTCACCTTCTTTTCTTCTTGTACCACAGGTGTTAGACTTCTAGACTGGCAAGGGAATTAACCAAGGTCAAGATAACATGTCAAATCAGCACTTGAAGATGCAGCTTGTTTGTAGCTTGTAGAAAGGAAACGACTTGAAACATGGCAACCATCACCCCCAAGGGCCTTCATTACCTATAAAATGTATAAAGCTCAGTGCTTGCACCTGACATTCAAATTGTACAATGACAGCCCATTAAAAACAATTTTGTGTCTCTTGAATTATTTATTTGAAAGGCAGAGAAGAGAGAGGGAGCAAAGAGAGGGAGGGAGAGGGAGAAGTGAGGGAGGGGGGGGAGAGAGAGAGAGAGAGAGAGAGAGAGAAAGAGAGAGAATCTTCCATCTGCTGGTTCACTCCCCAAATGCCCTCAAACAGCTGGGCCTGGACCAGGCTGAAGCCAGGACCCAGAACTGCATCTAGGTCCTCCACATGGGTGGCCAGGACCCAACCCCTGGACCCAACATTTGCTGCCTCCCAGGGCGCACATGAGCAGGACACTGGAACCCAGGCACTCCCCGATACGGGAGGAAGCTGTCCCACACAACACTTGAACCACTACGCCAAACCTCTGCCCCCAGTATCCACATATTTGAAAAAAACACCTTGTACTATACATGAACAGAAAACTCTCAGTTCTTAGAAGCGTTTGCCCCCATTCCAGTTTTTCTCTTGCTATTATTATCTTTATTTATTTATTTATTTATTTTGACAGGCAGATTTAGACAGTGAGAGAGTGAGCCAGAGAGAAAGGTCTTCCTTTTTCCGTTGCTTCACCCCCCAAGTGGCTTCTATGGCCGGTGCTGTGCCGATCCGAAGCCAGGAGCCAGGTGCTTCTCCTGGTCTCCCATGAGGTTGCAGGGCCCAAGGACCTGGGCCATCCTCCACTGCCTTCCTGGGGCCACAGCAGAGAGCTGGACTGGAAGAGGAGCAACCAGGACAGAATCTGGCACCCCAACCAGGACTAGAACCCGGGGTGCCAGTGCTGCAGGCGGAGGATTAGCCTAGTGAGCCACGGCACTGGCCCTCTCTTGCTGCTATTATTATAAACAGCTTCACTGTGGGCTCCCTGCAATAAAGATGGCAGATTCAGAGCACCCGCGTTACTCTCGGCGCCTCTCTCTCCTGCACAGACCCAGTGTCGTATCTGTGGATGGTTAGCTCTTCTTTCGGCTGCCTCTCTCGTGACTTTAAGATCTGTAAGTCCCCGTGCTGGTTTATTAGCTCTGAGCTGTGACATCCACTGGCTCTTCGTGTCTTTGATGCGTTTCACTCGCTCTACCTCCCCCTTTCAAAGAGGAACCTTTTCCTGTGGTTTCGTGGATGGAGATGGCATTCTTCCCTTGCCACAATGAAGTCCTCCAGGCTTAGTCAGTTTCCACACGGGTCCTGAAGACAGAACTCAGACAGACAGCACTAACAACATGTTCATTGCTCTAGAACCAAGTCCTGTGACCGGGTCCCTGGAGAAGGAGATGTGGCTGCAACCAGACTCTTACGAGGGCTAATGTACCAGCTCTCAAGTCCTTCTCATTTCTCTGAACCTCTGAGTGGTTCTTGACCCTCCTGTTATGCGTCCCCATCACCCTGAGTGTTCAGGTCCTTCCGTGTTCAGTTAGAATATGCCTGGGGTTTCCATCACGGTTTAATGGATGGTAAACTTTTTATTTTTTTCATTTTTTAAAAGATTTATTTATTTATTTGAAAGTCAGAGTTACACAGAGAGAGGAGAGAGAGAGAGAGAGAGAGAGAGAGAGATTTTCCATTCGATGGTTCACTCCCCAATTGGTTGCAACGGCCGGAGCTGCGCTGATCCGAAGCCAGGAGCCAGGAGCTTCATCCAGGTCTCCCATGTGGGTGTAGGGGCCCAAGGACCTGGGCCATCTTCCACTGCCTTCCCAGGCCATAGCAGAGAGCTGGATTGGAAGAGGAGCAGCTGGGACACGAACCGGCGCCCATATGGGATGCCAGTGCCGCAGGTGGAGGCTTAGCCCACTGAACTGGAACTGGAGCAGCCAGGACATGAACTGGCGCCCATATTGGATGCTGGCATCGCAGGTGGTGGCTTTACCCACTAGGCCACAGCACCACCCCCGCCCCCAAGATATGCTTATTTTTAAGTCTCTCAGCCTCTCGCCTGTGTTCCCCGCGGTAACTGTTTCTACAGAGCCAGGTGCTTTGTTTGTCCTCTGTGTGTGCTCTTTCACTCGCCAAATATTTACTGAGCTGTCTGCTGGGTGCCAGGAATTGTTGTAGGTCCTGGAGATAAAATGAAAAAAGCCAAACAGGGCTGAAGCTGAGGAGACAGATTTGAGAGACGTTATGGAAGAGGTAGAGTTTAGGGGACTTTTCGAGCAGGAAAGAGCTGCCTAGAATTTCTCATTTGGACAACAGGAGGAAGAACGGCACCACCTGCTAGGAGAAAAATGAAATACAATAAAAATCGAGATGATTTTCTTTGCTGGTTTTGTTTGTTCATTTTTTTGAATCAGAAAAAAATTGGTAAATTCAGATTCCAGCACTTGACACACTATCAACATAAGAAGATTAGTATGGAGTTAGTGCGGGGCAGAATAGGAGTGACCTGGGTCTTGGAGAGAGAAGTCCAAAGACTTTTCATGCCTCTTGAGAGGTGCTTCAGATTCGGGATGGATATACTCCACGACAAGACACTGTCACGTGGGATTACACGGTCCACACACATTGGCACTTGGGATTACACGGTCCACACACATTGGCTTGGCCACAAGAGGTGAGCTTCAGGCAAGCGAAGGGCAGAGGCCTCGGAGCTTGGAGACGAATTTCCTTAGAACAGTGTTGGTTACACACATCACCTCTGAGCGCAGGACGCTGGTCAGTTTTAAGGACACGTCAAGGATTGCCGGAACTCCCTCCAGATGGCTAAGATGAAACAGGCCCCACGTGCACGCCCCTGAGCCCAGCGGACCCAGTGGGTGAGACAGACAGCTCCCTCCCGACACGCCTCTCTCAAAGGCTCTGCAGACTTTGTAGGGGGGCAGTTTAATCCTGTTCAAATGAAGACGTACAACAGGGAACTGGGACAAGGACTGGATCTGGGGTGTGGGCTTGATCTTCCACACATAATGTGGGAGCCATGGGTGTAGGAGTTGAAGCTGAAGCTCATGAAACCTAGACAGAAAAGCAGGCGGCCAGGGATGGGAGCCGATCCTGTACTTCGGTCTGCCCCTGGTCGACAGGAAAACCCCTGGGACCCTAACCCACTGCTCTTGCCTTAGGTCTCTACTCCTAACCCCTGCTCTGTCAAGGCCACTGTTCTGAAGAGCACTTCAGTGGTGCTAGAACATCCACATAACCGTTCCCTCCACCATCCCCAAGGTTTCCCAGACTTCCCAGAAGAAGCTATGCCTGACCACTCCTGGCACCGTGACTCACGTTCCCACGGCAGCTGCGACAGGAAACTTTGCCAAAAGGAAAACCAACAGCATGACCGAGTTCACCAAATTAACCAAAGCAACAACAAAAGGTCTGGTATCATTAGCCTTCCTTGGCCTCAAAGACAGTGGGGATCATCAAAATGACAGCAGGCAGGGGCTCTGGGGGATCTCTCCACCTGTCTGCTCTCCAACAATGGGCACAGTGCCCTTGAGCTGCCTCCCAGCCCAGGGAGCCTGGGGTACAGGGTGAGCAGTGGACCAAGGAAACCACTGGGGTCCAAACCCCAAACTTTATCAGTATACTACAGTGAAAAATTAACTCAAATTAAAAAAAAAAATCCCAAGAAATTAGGAAAACAAATTGGTAAAATATTTCCATGTAGGAAGACATTTATATTTATTTCATGATACCCAAAGTGACATCAAGGATTGAAAGCTTATAAAAGAATTCTATGCTTAGGTGCTGGTACTGTAGCATGGTGGGTTAGGCCTCCATCTGTGGCACTGGCATCCCATATGGGCGCCAGTTCTTGTCCTGGTTGCTCCTCTTCCAATCCAGCTCTCTGCCAATGGCCCGGGAAGGCAGTGGAGGGTGGTCCCAGTGGTTGGGCCCCTGCACCGCATGGCAGACCGGGATGAAGCTCCTGGCTCTTGGCTTCGGATTAGTCCAGCTCCAGCTGTTGCAACCATTTGGGGAGTGAACCAGCAGATGGAAGATCTCTCTCTCTCTCTGTGTCTCTCCCTCTCTCTGTCTCTAACTCTGTCTCTCAAATAAATAATTTTTAAAAAAGAATTCTGTGTTTAAATTCACGTACATTCAAAATCAGTTTCAATTCTGAAGGCTCCCTTTCTCAGAGTCTCATATAATGATCAACTGTGTAATAACGAGAGATAAAAAAAAAACCTGCTTGCTCAAACATATCTTCTGCAGAACAAATAGTTATCCAATCTCTCCATAACTCAATCCGATTACAATGATGAAGATAGCGCCTCTTTTCATTGAAAAGAAACAAGCACACATCCACGCTTGGAGTGTTTGCTCTCCGGCTCGAGTTGAACTTTCAACTTGGCTACCGCACATTACACTGAACCCTGGCTCTGTCCACACTGAGCTGTCATCCTGTTTTGTCAGCTGCTGATGTTCGCTTTTCCGGGAACACGCACGCTGGGTCTCACGCGGTCACGCTGTTGACAGGTGCAAACAGTCCACTGCAGAATGATAGAGGTGAAAAGCACTGGTAACAAGAATGGGAAAGTACTGTAACTTACTCAGTGGGGAAATGTAAATTAAATAATTATAGCGGGAATAGCAGACTGTGACTGTGAATCACTCATTAGAAATACTTCTCATTTTCTTTTGAATGGGTAGACACAGCTAAAACTTCGTAAGGTTAAGAAAGAAGATTCATTCTCAATAGTTGCTATAATTGTTAAATTTGTTAGCAGTCAAGACATTTCTTAAAATTTGATGAATATAATCTTTAAATAAGAAGTCAACAAGCCAAAGTTTGCAATAAGAGAAGCACAGTTTTGTTTATTACGTGCTAGGGGATTAACCTTACCCCTGATCCCATCCTCACATCCCTCACTCATTGCAATCTCCTGTTCCTCTCAATTTCTACAAACAGCCCTCTTCTGAAATTGTGGCCATTCTTTCTGGGCTTAGTGAAGGGTATTGTCCCTTTAAGCTCTTTCTTCTTGAAATCTTTAAATATATTATTATCAGGGTGGGCACTGGAACAGCATAGCGGTTTAAGCCACTTCTGTTAGATTGATCTAATCTCTCACAGTCACAGTCTGGTATGACAAGAGCACGCCATTTTGAGGTGTGAATACAATTTACTTCCATCTCTACTACTCCATGCACAATGCCCAGCATTTAACTTAAAAAGAGAGAAAGAGAGAGATGGACAAAAAGTCAAGGAAAAAAGAACGTAATGTTAGAGATAAAGCAATTGACAGAACCAGACTGAAAGCTCCCCAGATGTTGGGACTGTCAGATGGGGATCTAAAAATAATTATAAGTAGAATGGTGAAGAACCTAGGAGAAGAGATGAACAGCATGTATGATAAACAACGGACAGACAATTCCATCAGAGAGGCGGAAAGTGTAAAAAGGCATAAAATGGGCCGGCGCCACAGCTCATTTGGCTAATCCTCTGCCTGCGGCGCCGACACCCCAGGTTCTAGTCCCGGTCGGGGTGCCAGATTCTGTCCCAGTTGCTCCTCTTCCAGGCCAGCTCTCTGCTGTGGCCCGGGAAGGCAGTGGAGGATGGCCCAGGTCCTTGGGCCCTGCACCCGCATGGGAGACCAGGAGAAGCACCTGGCTCCTGGCTTTGGATCGGTGCAGCGCCGGCCATAGAAGCCACTTGGGGGGTGAAGCAACGGAAAAAGGAAGACGTTTCTCTCTGACTCTCTCTCTCTCTCTGTCTAACTCTACCTGTTGAAAAAAAAAAATCATGTATAAAAAAAGAGGGGCATAAAATGGAAATGCCAGAAATAAAACAAGACCATAAGTGTTTTTGATGGGCTCATCAGTAGACTCAGTACAGCTGAAGAAAAAAAGCAGTTATTTGACATTAGCCTAAAAGACATTCCCCCAACCAAAGCAGAGACAAGATACGAGAGCTGGGCGACAACATGAATCGGCTTGCTATAGACATCCATACATGAGCCACGTGGCGTTGCCGCCAGCGCCAGACTGCCAGGTGTGCGGCAAGCCATACGTCCAGGATGTTCTTCCTGTCAGAAACTATGCAAGCCGAAAGACAACGGAGCCACATCTTCCGGGTATTAAAAGAAAATAAAGTCTACGGTCATACCGCCCTGAACACGCCCTATCTCGTCTCCTCTAAAAAAGAAAAAAATGAGAAGGGGCTGCCGCTGTGGTGTAGCATGTAACGCTGCCGCCTGCAGTGCCGGCATCCCATACAGGCATCAGTTCAAGTCCTGGCTGCTCCACTTCTGACCCAGCTCCCTGCTATGGCCTGGGAAAGCAGTAGAAGATGGCCAAGTGCTTGGGCCCCTGCATGCACATGGGAGACCAGGAAGACGGTCCTGGCTCCTGGCTTCAGTTAGGCCCAGATCCGGCCTTTGCAGCCATTTGGGGAGTAAACCAGCAGATGGAAGACCTCTCTCTCTCTCTCTCTCTCTCTCTCTCTCCTCTGCCTCTGCTTCTCTGTAACTCTGTCTTTCAAATAAATAAAAAATAAATATTTAAAAACAACCTAGAAAACCAGGGTTTGGCCGGCGCCACGGCTCACTAGGCTAATCCTCCGCCTGCGGCACCAGCACACCGGATTCTGTCCCGGTTGCCCCTCTTCCAGGCCAGCTCTCTGCTGTGGCCTGGGAGTGCAGTGGAGGATGGCCCAAGTGCTTGGGCCCTGCACCCGCATGGGAGACCAGGAGAAGCACCTGGCTCCTGGCTTCGGATCAGCGCAGTGCGCCGGCCGCAGCGGCCATTGGAGGGTGAACCAACGGCAAAGGAAAACCTTTCTCTCTGTCTAACTCTGCCTGTCAAAAAAAAAAAAAAAAGAAAGAAAGAAAAAGAAAAAAGACACGCTCCTCACTGCTGACACCTACATTTTCTGGTGGGAGATTTCCAGAGGTTCTTACAAATCACAGTGGCTTCTCGTCGACCTCTTAGCTACCTGGGTGCCTCTGACTGAAACCTTTCCTTGGGTGTTTTTCTACTTTTTTTTTCTCTCCCAGCTTTTCCAAAGGTTGTACAAGAATCTAAATCTCTGTATTCAAATCTTTGTAACAGGAATACAAAAACAGACCTCTACAATGAGCTTCTGAGGGCTGGCGTTGTGGCACAGTGGGCTGAGCCACTGCCTGGGATGCTGGTGTCCCATGTGAGCACCAGCTTGATCCTGGCTGCCCCACTTCTGATCCAGTTCCCTGCTAAGGTACCTGGGAAAGCAGCGGAGGATGGCCCACGACCCTGCCACCTACATGGGAGACCTGGATGAAGCTCGGCCTGGTCCCAGCCCCAGCCGATGTGGCCACTCAGGGAGTGAATACGTAAATGGAAAGATCTCACTCCCTTTCTCTCTCTCATTCTGTAACTGTGCATTTCAAACAAATTAATCTTTAAAAAAATACAGTATGCTTTATTGCATGTAAACTAGACAGAAATGGTATGGATTTTTACTAGAATCTACTTGCATGTTCTCAATCAGGGGGCAGACCACAGGTTCCGGAACGACACTCCAGGTTGTCAAAGCCCATACACGCCACTTCTGGCGGCGGGCATCCCAATAAATGGTTGTTCTACACTTCCCAGTCATTGGCCTGGACTCCCTAACACTTCAGGGTCATTGTTGCAGATAACTCTTTGTTCTATTCTAGATATGGAATGGAGCAAGATTTGATATAGGACAAAAGTTACATACAACAACTGGTATGAAGTATTAGGAAGTCCAGTCAATTGAATGACTGAAATATATATAGATATACATTTCATGGCTAAAAATCTTTGAGGGAACTTCCAAAGGCTTACAGAAAATGGAATTAAAATCTGTTTATTTTTTGTGCAGAAAAAAATTGAAATCCATGCTTAAGAATGGTCTGCTAAAGGTTTATGAAAACAATTATTACGAAAAAAACTATTCATGGGTTTCAATTTTTTGTACCAAAATAAATTTATCTTTTTAAAAACTGTGCTCTTCTATAATCTTTATGCATTTGAGAGAGAGAGAGAGAGAGAGCAAGCTCTTCCATCTGCTGGTTCATTCCTCAAATGCCTGCCACAGCCAGGGCTGGGCCAGGCAGAAGCCAGGGGCCCACAGCTTCACCCTGAAGGCAGGGACCCGGGTATTTGAGCCTTCACCTGCACTGTGTGCATTAGTTGCAAAGTGGAATGGGACACAGAGCCAGGACTTGAACTCGGCACTCTGATACAGGATGCAGGCGCTCCAGACAGTGTGTTAGCAACTGCCTCAAGTTTATCTTTGACTTAAAGCATTTTTTTATAAAGTCTTACACATCATCTCATTATTTATTTTCATTTGACTTAACAGGCAGAGAGACAGATGGACAGAGACCTTCCATCTGCTGTCGCAGTCCCCAAATGCCTGCAACAGCCAGGGCTGAACCAGGCTAAACTCGGGAACCAGCAGGTCTCCCACAGGGGTGGCAGGGGCCCAAGGACTCGGGCCGTCACCTGCTGCCTTCCGATGCCATCGTCAGGAAGCTGGATTGGAAGCCGAGGAGCCGGGACTTAAACCACGCTCTTTGGGGCCGGCGCTGTGGCGCAGTGGGTTAAAGCCCCAGCCTGCAGTGCCGGCATCCCATATGGGCGCTGGTTCGTGTCCTGGCTGATCCACTTCCGATCCAGCTCTCTGCTGTGGCCTGGGAAGGCAGCGGAAGATGGCCCAAGTCCTTGGGCCCCTGCACCCACGTGGGAGACCTGGAAGAAGCCCCTGGCTCCTGGCTTTGGATCAGCTCAGCTTACACCGTTGTGGTCATATGAGGAGTGAACCAGCAGAATGGAAGACTTCTGTCTCTCTCTGGCTCTACCTATCTCTGTAACTCTTTCAAATAAATAATAAAATACATCTTTAAAAAAAATAAACCACGCTCTTTGATGTGGGTTGTGGGCATCCCAAGGGGGCGGTTTTAGCAGCTGTGCCAAATGCCCACTGCCCAAATTTATCTTTAACTCATTTTTTCCGTGAACTTTCTCAATTACCCACCAACACTGAACAGAGGAATGACACTCACACTGAGATGGGTGGAGAAGAGCCTCTAGCCAGAGAGACACCAAGGCTAAAGACACCAAGGTTAGAGAAACCCACATGCTGGGAGAGCCTGGTGCAAAGAGGGTGGCCCGGGGGGCAGCCCCCTCCGGCTGGACGCAGGCAAGCATGGACGTGCAGTGGCTCCGTGGCACCAGACGGCACCAGGGAGGAACACTGCAGGCAGGATGAGTGGCAGCATGGGGAGTCTCAGTCTTACGCCAAAGAACGGAGTCTGTGCAGCATCAGGACCCAAGGCAAAGTGCCTGGTGCTCAGGGCTGGCCTCGGCTCCCAGTGGGAACTGGACAGAGAGACCCAAAGCTGAAGGCCAGGTGAACGAGATACAGCACACAGGGAGAGACACTGGCCCATGGCTTCCTCGGTACCAGGGCGGACACTCTGTCACCACCACGTATGGACAGAAATGAGCACCTTGCCCCGTGCCTGAGGACAGCAGGAAGTTCCCCACATCCCAGACCTGCCCATCCCTAACCCCCACAGCAAAACCCTGATCCACATTGAAGTTCCACTGATATACTGTGAACTCCACATCCAACCAACCAACTGCAGGAAGTTCCCCACATCCCAGACCTGCCCATCCCTAACCCCTACAGCAAAACCCTGATCCTCCGTTGAAGTTCCACTGACACACTGTGAACTCCACAAGCAACCAACCAACTGTGCCCCACAGAATAAACCAGAAAATAAGAAGCACAAAACCTCTCCAGTGAATTTTAACAAACAACATTTTTGTCTTTTGTGCAATGAAAAATTGAATATTATTTCCATTAGGAAATCTTTGATTCCAAAAATACTGAGAGTTTTAAGCTATCAAACCACCCAGAATAACAAAGTAACGTGAAAGGCAAAAGGCCCCTTGCAGCTGAATTTTCAGTACGACACGACTCAGGTTTTCAATTTCGTTCTCTGAAAGCAGATCTTTCAGATGAATTCATTTTGGTGGTAGATGCAAAATTTGATTTTAGAATAACTGATTTTCATACAATTTCAAATTATCTCTACATTTTAAAGTTACTTGTGTTACAAAACAAGGATTCAATGTGATAAGGACGGCTCTGTTGTATCGACATAATCTATCAAAATACGGTACATATCCCCTGGCAGCCTGGCAGAACCGACCTGTCTCGGGCTCACCCCCCACCCCGTGCTGCTCCAGGCGTGAGTGGCACAAGGCCACCCCCACCCCTCGTTGGTCTGCAGAGCTGCTGGCCAAGCTGAAGGCAGCAAAAACTGGACAATGGAACAACTAACAGCTCACAAGGTTCCCTTCTCTGATCAAGTTTATTTTAAACCTCACGTGCAACTGAACCACACAGATGGGTTGTATGAGGGTATTGTTTAAAGTTCATGGAGATGGGGCCGGCGCTGTGGCTCAGCGGGTTAAAGCCCTGGCCTGACATCCCATATGGGCACCGGTTCTAGTCCCGGCTGCTCCTCTTCCGATCCAGCTCTCTGCTATGGCCTGGGAAAGCAGTAGAAGATGGCCCAAGTCCTTGGGCCCCTGGACCCCCAAGAGAGACCCAGAAGAAGCTTCTGGCTCCTGGCTTCTGATCGGCACAGCTCCATCTGGGGAGTGAACCAATAGCTAGAAGACCTCTCTTTCTCTCTCTCTCTCTCTCTCCCTCTCCCTCTCCCTCTCCCTCTCCATCTCTCTGTAACTCTGTCTTTCAAATAAATAAAAATAAATCTTAAAAACAATGAAGTTCGTGGAGAATGGAATGAAAAGTTCATTGTGGATGCCAAAGCATTTGAAATCCACGCGCATGCAGGGGTCTTCAGAAGTTCGTGGAAAATCCATATTAGGGGAAAACTACCTAAGGATTTCAAAACTTCTTTTTTTGCACCAACACAAACTTCCTTTTTCATTCCTTTCTCCATGAACTTTTTGAAGTACCCTCACCTGGGGGCAGAACAACACCTTTCAGAGAGAAAGAATTTTTTTCCTGTCCTTCAGCTAGCCTATAAATAAATACCCCATCTCATAATAGTCATTTTTTAAAATTCCTAGCTGGCAGCATGATTAGGGTCCTCACTGCAGAAAGGAATGCAAAAGTGTTTCACCTGACAATTCTCGAATATTAAAGAGAAAAAAAAAAATGCTCTAGAGTGTTTAGTCTTTTCTCTGTGCCCGTTGTGCTGTGCTGCGAGGACTCCAAGCGGGAGCACACGACGGACTCGGTCCCGTGCCCCACTTCCCACACAGAGGGGCCGGGGCTGTCTGCGGATCCCAGCACCCACCATATGTTCCGTCAGCACACAGCACGTTACCCCGTGGAAGCACCACATTTACTGGGTGCAACCTTAATGCACTAATTACTTGGGGCAGGGGGAGGAAACCCTGGAATCCAATTTAACCTTGATCCGTGCAGCCGTGGTGTTTGAAATGTTTCACAGATATCGGAAAATAAACTTTACACAACAGGGCTGTGCCGGCAGACATTTTTATGTTGTGAAATCTCTCGGGAATAGCAGTCCGACGGCAGGGCTTCCTATCGGGTTTCTGAGACTGGCCAAACACTCGGCTTGTCGCTGCGTGCAGCGCTGTGGGCAGCATGTGTGCGGTTCCCACCGAATGACACAGATTTCAGAAAATAAGTGTGATTAATGACATAAGCTCAGTGACTGATGTAAAATGGGCCTGCATCAGCTCCCCGTGAACGCTCCCCATCGGGTCACCTGCACGTGGGAGACATTATCAGAGCCCTTAAAGACGAATTTGAAGAGGGCCGGCTCCCTCCAGCGAGCTGTTTTAAACCACAGCGGGTTCCGGGTTCGTATATACAGCGTGATTGCACCGTGAAGGCGACACCCTGGAGCAGCACGGGTGGGGAAGGGGACAGTTGACGGAGGACGCCTTGCACTTTAAAGTGGAGCCGATTAATAGGAAGATGTAAACACCAGGTTACGTCATCGCCCCTTCCCCCTCGGTCCGGGTTTTTACTTCCTGTTACACATTAACTTCAGAATCTCCCCACTGTTAAGCTTTGGAAACATCCAGAGAGCGATCAGTACAGTGAGAAGGGAAGACTGTGGGCTCCGAGGGGAGCCCGCTGAGATAACACCTTCTGGGGCCCCGGGCAGCCTTGGTCTCTCCTCCATGGTGCATTCCCCATGGGAGGTGAGTGCGGGGAGGGAGGGGCAGGACCCGGCTCTGTCTGCACACGGAGGGCACCGGGCTGCCGCGGGGGCACGGGGAGCCTTCTGCTACAGCTGCCCCCTGCTGCTGGGACCTCCGCGTGGTCGGCTCAGCTGCTCTGCCCCAGTCACTGACCCACCTCTGCCATCCCTCCAGCCGTCACCTTGGAGCCCGGGCCCCAGGCCCCTGAAACGTGACCGGCGCCGTGGCGGCTGAGTCAGTCTTCCAGAAGGGGACCTCGGGCCCAGTGGGTCCAAGACCCCCCGCCCGCCCCGGGCAGCTGGGCTCCGCACCCAGGGCAGCGGGTGACACTGCATACGCTGGCCAGGGTGTGTGTGTGACTGTGTGTCTGTGTCTGTGTGTGCAAGTGTGACTGCACATGAGAGTGTGTGTGTGAGTGTGTGTGTGACTGTGGTATATGGGTGTGTGTCTGTGTGTATGAGTTTGTGTGTCTCTGTGAGTGTGTGTGAGTGACTGTGTGTGTGTATGTGTGACTGAGTGTGTGTGACTGTGGTATATGGGTGTGTGTCTGTGTGTATGAGTTTGTGTGCCTCTGTGAGTGTGTGAGAGTGACTGTGTATGTGTATGTGTGACTGAGTGTGTGTGACTGTGTGTGGTATATGGGTGTGTGTCTGTGTGTATGAGTTTGTGTGTCTCTGTGAGTGTGTGTGAGTGACTGTGTATGTGTATGTGTGACTGAGTGTGTGTGACTATGTGTGGTATATGGGTGTGTGTCTCTGTGTGTATGAGTTTGTGTGTCTCTGTGAGTGTGTGTGAGTGACTGTGTGTATGTGTGACTGAGTGTGTGACTGTGTGTGGTATATGGGTGTGTGTCTGTGTATATGAGTTTGTGTGCCTCTGTGAGTGTGTGAGAGTGACTGTGTATGTGTATGTGTGACTGAGTGTGTGTGACTGTGTGTGGTATATGGGTGTGTGTCTGTGTGTATGAGTTTGTGTGTCTCTGTGAGTGTGTGTGAGTGACTGTGTATGTGTATGTGTGACTGAGTGTGTGTGACTATGTGTGGTATATGGGTGTGTGTCTCTGTGTGTGTGAGTTTGTGTGTCTCTGAGTGTGTGTGAGTGACTGTGTGTATGTGTGACTGAGTGTGTGACTGTGTGTGGTATATGGGTGTGTGTCTGTGTGTATGAGTTTGTGTGTCTCTGTGAGTGTGTGTGAGAGTGACTGTGTGTATGTGTGACTGAGTGTGTGTGACTGCGTGTGGTATATGGGTGTGTGTCTCTCTGTGTATGAGTTTGTGTGTCTCTGTGAGTGTGAGTGTGTGTGAGTGACTGTGTGTATGTGTGACTGAGTGTGTGACTGTGTGTGGTATATGGGTGTGTGTCTCTGTGTGTATGAGTTTGTGCATCTCTGAGTGTGAGTGTGTGTGTGTGTATGTGTGTGTGTGTTTTGCAGGCCAGCAAGAAATACTTGCCAAGATCTGGGTCACAAACACCTGACGTAACCACAGCGGCTGGCCAGTCTTGAACAAACTCCACGGCCAGCGTCGCTCTCCTCCTGGGGGAATTACCCTGGTTTCCAGGAGGGCTCAGCCCCCAGTTTCTGCAGAGTGGGGCTGCTCGGGGGGAACCCTCCTCCCACCTGAGTGAGGTCCAGGACAGAACCCACCTCCCCCACGCGCCAGGCCTGCGCCCTTCCCGCCCCCTCCCGGAGCACGGGTGTGCACAGGCTCTACACCCCACACACTAAGGAGGCCAAGTCTCTGCCTTCCACACCCAGCTCTGCCCCCACTCCTCCCTCCTGCTGATGCACCCCCGGAGCCAGCAGCAGCAGCCTAAGCACTTGGGGCCTGGGGCCGCCCACTTGGGAGACCCATCGAATTCTGGATCCAGGTTTGAGCCCGGGCTCAGGCCTGGCCTCTGAGGGCTTTGGAGAGTGGACGGAAGATCTCTCTCCCCGTCTGTCATCTGTCTCTGTCTTTCTATGCATCTCTCTGCTTCCTAATAAAGAGATAAAGCAGCAGATTGTGCCTGCTGTGGGGGAAGAAGACAGAGTGGGAACCTGTAGAACTAGGACCAAAGAGTACAGAGAACTCCAAGTCCCCCTGGACAGAATTTCCGTGGCTTTACGTCAGCCATAGGAGGGGCCTCGCAGAGTCAGAATGAAAAGTAAGTGAACTTTGGGGGGGGAGGTAGCAGCGGAGCACATTCTCCAGGGATGCCGGATGCTGGAGGCAGGGCTGGGTCCAGGACAAGGCGCCTCACCGCAGTCCCCCGTATTGGCCCACCCTGAGCCCAGCCAGTGCTCCACGCAGCCGTCTGGTCTCACCCCAGACCTGGGGAAAACAGCTACGCCTGTGGGGCACAAGGTGGCACAGGGTGCACCTGCGCATGCCCGACACGAGCGGACTGCATGTACACCTGCGTGTCCGGCGCTCTGCTGGACACTGGGCGGCCGTGTTAGAGTCGGCAGACCTTGTTCTCCTGATCAGACACCAGCTCAGGCCCGAAGCCAAGCGCCATGCTGGCTGGCCGGGGAAGGTGGGTATCCCACTGGACAAGTGAAGGGCGCTGAGCTGGGATGTGGCTCAGGTGCATGGAGAGGGGCCGTGCAGCTGTTGGGGGGAGTGGGAAGGGCCCCGGGCAGGCGAGACGGCCGGGCAGTGCTTACCTCGGGGCGCGCCTCCTTGGACAACCTCTTGGCCGACTTGGCTTTCTTCCTCTTACCCGACACGCTGATGGAGGCCGCCTGCGCCTTGACTGACTCCAGGTCCGTGGAGATGGCGGTGGTGACTCCGGCAGCGGCGGTGGCCGCGGTGGGCGGCTGCAGTGTGGACCACGTGGGCACAAAGGTCTCCTTTCCCTTGGCTGAGCGCAGGCCCTGGCACGCGCACACACACACACAAGAACAGCAGCATGGTCACTCTCAGCCTAAACCCTGCATTCGCGTCCCCATTCCTTCCCTCCCCGGGTGCTGGGGCTGGGGTTGCACGGTGAGGCATTCTGTCCCAAGGGGCCAACGAGCTGCTTGTGACCCCTCAGGCCCTGCCCGCCTGACCCCATCGGTGGGGCCTTGGAGGAGAGGGGTGAGCTGGCAGCCGGGATGCAGGAAGTAGGAGCAGAAGCGGGTGCGCCCCGGAGCACCAGCCTAGGGCCCCTCTGCGAGGCTCCCTGCTGTCCACCTGCAGTGCCCTGCCCCCAGCCACACCTTGTGCCTCCCAGTGGACTGAGGTTCACGTGGACCCCTGCGTGAGAGAGAGAGAAAAAGAAGGGGAAAACAACACAGCAACACGTAAACCACCTAAATGCAAACCTTGAGGGCCAGGCTCTCCGGCTTTCTCCTGTCCATGTCTTCTTTCTGTTTGTTAATCTGTGAAGTTAAAGGCCCATGTTACTTCCTACCATTTGCAAAGATCAAAAAAAAAAAAGAGGGTTTCATTTTTTGGTGGGTTTTTATGTATTTTTTTAAAGATTTACTTATTTATTTGAAAGGCAGAGTTAGAGAGAGGCAGAGGGAGAGAGGGAGGGAGGGAGAGAGAAGAAGAAGAGAGAGAGAGAGAGAGAGAGAGACCTTCCACCTGCTGCTTCACTCCCCAGATGGCTGCAACGGCCAGAGCTGGGCCAATCTGAAGCCAGGAGCCAGGAGCTTCTTCCGGGTCTCCCACGTGGGTGCAGGGGCCCAAGGACTTGGGCCATCTTCTACTGCTTTCCCAGGCCATCAGCGGGGAGCTGGATGGGAAGTGAAGCAGCCGGGACTCAAACTGGCGCCCATATGGGATGCCAGCGCTGCAGGCCGCAGCTTTACCCACTATGGCACAGCACCAGCCCCAGGAGCTTCTTCCGGGTCTCCCACGTGGGTGCAGGGGCCCAGGGACTTGGGCCATCTTCTACTGCTTTCCCAAGCCATAGAAGGGAACTGGATCAGAAGTGGAGAAGCACCCACATGGGATGCCAGTGCTTCAGGCAGCAACTTTACCTGCTACACCACAGGACCGGGTGTACAGTTTGTTATTGTTTTAGCCAAACTTCCTTAAGCCATGATAAACTAGTATGTTAAACCATTTAATTGGGGCCTGTGTTGTGGTGTAATGGGGTAAGTCACCACTTGTGACACTGGCATCCCATATGTGAGCGCTGGTTCAAGTCTCAGCTACTCCACTTCCTATCCAGCTTCCTAATAACACACCTGGGAAAGCAGCAGCAGATGCTCTAAGTACTTGAGTCCCTGCACCCACATGGGAGACTCAGATAGAGTTCCTAGCTCCTGACTTTAGCCTGGCCCAGACATGGCTGTGTGGCCATTGAGGGATTAAACCTGTGGACGGAAGATCTCTGTCACTCTGCCTTTGAAACAAGTAAATAAATAAATACATCTTTTAAAAAATGTTTTTGATTGTTAAACCTTTGTGGGAATATCTGTTATGATGTTGAATGTGAATTTGAGTGGAAAATAAATTTGTTATCCAGAAAAACACAGAGCCAGCATTGGGGCATAGCAGGTTAAAGTGCCAGCCTGCAGCACTGGCATCCCATATGGGCACCAGTTCTAGTCCCGGCTGCTCCTCTTCCGATCCAGCTCTCTGCTGTGGCCTGGGAAAGCAGTAGAAGATGTGGCTCAAGTCCTTGGATGCCTGCACCCACGTGGGAGACCTGGAGGAAGCTCCTGGCTCCTGGCTTTGGCTCAGCTCAGCTCTGGCCATTGCGGTAATTTGGGGAGTGAACCAGTGGAATGGAAGACCTCTCTTTCTCTCTCTCTCTCTCTCTCTTTGGCTCTACCTTTCTCTCTGCAACTCTTTCAAATGAATAAAATAATTCTTAAAAAAAAATGGACAGAAATACATGAAATTCTAAACATCTAAAGTCATTACATTTATTTATTTATATCAGTACAAGGGAGCTTCAAAAAGACAACAGAAAATGTGCATTATGAAAATACAATGCATGGGGGCCAGCGCTGTGGCATAGTGGGTAAAGCCGCCACCTGCAGTGCCAGCATCCCATATGGGCGCTGGTTCAAGTCCCAGCTGCTCCACTTCCGATCCAGCTCTCTGCTATGGCTTGGGAAAGCAGTGGAAGATGGCCCAAGTCCTTGGGCCCCTGCACCCACGTGGGAGACCCAGAAGAAGCTCCTGGCTCCTGGCTTTGCGTTGGCTCAGCTCTGGCCACTGCAGCCATTTGGGGAGTAAACAGGTATATGGAAGACCTTTCTCTCTGTCTCTCCCTTTCTCTGTCTATAACTCTGCCCCTCAAATAAATAAATAAACCTTTAAAAAAAAATACTCTGCATGGATATCAATATTTTTTCACCAAAATAAGTTTACCTTTCAATTTCACTTTTTCCATCAGCCTTTTGAAGTGCAACAGAGATTATAGGGAAATAGCCATTATTTGTTTATGAGTTGATCATTTGCTTTATATCTTATTATAACAGCTTAAAAATCCCAGGCCTTATTTGAGAAATTTAAGAAACTTCAATAGCCAAACTTCACTAAGTTATTGAAATTTTACTTTAAAAGTCAATTCTAATTTCCAGTTATAGAAGGCATTGCACAAAAAAGTATTACATGCACATGCTTCAATAATATTATCTTTATAACATGAACTGACAAACAATGGCAGTGATCCTGATCATGCCAGATCCTATTTGCAGTTAACCAGTGACGGGCAGTACATCTAACCATTCGCCTCGCTGGATTCTGAGCCACACTGCAATGGGTCTTCCAAGCTCCCGCTCACCGATCCACAGAGCAGGACACAACACAGAGCACTCTGTGCCCGGGGTGGGGGTGGGGGTGCTGACTGCTGAGGGGTTGGGCTCAAGTGGTCTGACTCCAGGCTCACGCCGCAGTCAAGCTCCGTCCGGGGGTTTAAAATCATTTTCTCCACTCTGCTGCAAGAACTTGGTAGAGATGGTTCCTAAGCACCCCTTGCTCCTTGGAGAAGTGCTTGTTGACTGCATGCTATATGCCAGGCCCTGTGCTAGGTACTGAGCGTATGTACAGTGCTCAGCGAAACCGGTGCTGCAGGCAGACCTGGACAGGCAGGACGACCCCGATGCCCGGTCAGGAGAGGACCCTGGAGGCCGTGGCGTTTTGGCTGAGACCGGGGAATGAGTGAGAGAAGCGAGAAGAAGCAGGAGCGGGAGAAGGGTGAGGAGTCTCCCTTATCGTCTCAGTTCTGCTGTGTCCTTAAGTTGCTCTTAAAAAATAGAGTCTGTTTTTATTTATTGAAAAAAATGTTTATTTATTTGTTCTTACTTGCAAGGCAGAGGGATGTGGGAGACACAGAGAGAGAGAGAGAGCAAGCGAGCAAGAGCGCTTCCATCTGCTGGTTCAGGTTCACTCCCCACATGCCCTCAACAGGCAGGGCAGCGCCAGGCTGAATCCAGGAGTCAGGAGCTCCATCCGGGTCTCCCACGTGGGTGGCAGGGGCCCCAGTTCTGGCGCCATCACCTGCTGCCTCCCAGGGCACACTCTGCAGGAAGCTGGAACCGGGAGCGAAAGCTGGAACGGAAACCCAGCATCGGCTCGGAATGGGCATGTCCCAAGCAGTGAACAGTGAACAAACTCTGTTTTTAATGAGACGAAGAACACTCCAAGCAGAAGAAATCATGGCCCAAAGCCCCAGAACAGGGGAAGTGTGGACAGATGGGCTAAAGGGAAGGAAGGGGAAGGTGCAAAGCTTGGGCTTCATTTTAAAAACACAGAGACCAACAAATAATTTGTGTGTGTTCATGCATGTGTGTGCACTAGGGGAAAGGGTGTGATATTCACATTATTACAACATCATTCTAGGGGAAGTAGGCTATTGGCCCTGGCCACTGAGCTGCTATCAAACTGACCCTTGGGGCCGGCGTTGTGACGCAGCGGGCTAAAGCCCCGGCCTGCAGCACTAGCATCCCACATGGGCACCGGTTCGAGTGCCGACTGCTCCACTTCTGATCCAGCTCCCTGCTAACGTACTTGGGAAAGCAACAGAGGATGGCCCAAGTGCTTGGGCCCCTGCACTCACATGGGAGAGACCCAGAAGAAGCTCCTGGCTCCTGGCTTCAGATCAGCTCAGCTCTGGCCTTTGCAGCCGTTTGGGGAGTGAGCCAGCCAATGGCAGATCTTTCTCTGTGTCTCTACCAATCTGTGCAACTCTCAAATAAATAAAATAAATCTTAAAAAATAAAATGGACCCTCTCACAAATGACAACTTACAACTGGGAAGAAATAAAAAGGGACCCCCTACAGACAATGGGCAGAGACCAAAAGAAGCCCTTGGTAGGGCTTTGAATTTGATGGCAGCACCCACTCTGTGCCGGTGCAGCAAGTGAAACAAGACGGGAGGCCCCCAGCCGTCCTGCCTGCTGAGGGCCAAGTTCACGGCAACATAGCCACCGAGCGAACAGGACACCCGCGAGTCCCAGGGACAGCCAGCCTCATGGTCGGCTTCTCTATAAACCATGCCCAAGGCTGACCCTTGAACCAGGCCTGCCGCCAAGCTAAGGCTCAGGGAATGAATTGAGAGTTCAGTGCCACCCACGGCACGCGACACAGAGCTTGCCATCTGAATTCAACCTGGTTAACTGCCTGGTTTTAAAAAATAACACGTCACACTCAAAATGCCCAGAAATTCCAAACTGACTCAACACACAAATTGATAAGAACAGGTGGGCCATTCTGGAGAGAAAAGACTATTAATCGAGATTGAGGCTTTTTTAAAGACTTATTTATTTATCTATCTATTGATAGATAAAGGCAGAATGACAGAGAGAGAGAGAGAAAGAAAAGAAGAGAGAGCGTGCTTCCATCTGCTGGCTCACTCCCCAAATGGTCTCAAAGCCAGAACCAGGACAGGCCAAAGCCAGGAATTCCTTCTTTGTCTCCCACAGGGGTGTAGGAACTCAAATACTTAGGCCACCTTCTGCTGCTTTCCCAGGCACATAAGCAGGAACCTGGATAGGAATCCGAGTAGCCAGGACTCGAACCCGCACTCCCATATGTGCCACAACGCCATGCCCCGAAATTTGATGTTGAATGAAGGCTCAGAGAGAGCGAGGCAGGATCTCCTGAGTGCAGAAAGAGCCTCAAAATGTCGTTAACTCAAAATCCTATGCCAAGGAAAACTATCTTCCAAGACGGAAGACGGAGAGAACATTTCAGTGAAGAGAAACAGAACAGCGTCGCCACCAGACCTCACCGACAGCCAAGCAAGGGGAAGCTCCCAGACCCGAGAACTGGCCCGATAGCAGCTCCGATTCTCGGGAATGATCAAGAGCTTGGTACAAAGATAATAAGTTTTGTCTGAATATCTTTCAAGCATATAAGACTGGTTAGAGCAAGAAGTATAACACTGGCATAAATAACCCAGAGGGGACGCACAGAAAACCGATATGAAATAGAAGTCCCAACATCAACGCTGACGAGCTGAGCAGTCTCACGAGGTGTGACATGGCCAAGACGTACAGAAAGGCTTGACCTCACTTGTTAACTGTCCATGAGAGAACCACTGTCTATAAAAAGGGTGGAGGTATTTGGAAATGTTTGCGGGACATGGAATGGAAACATGAGTTTATTTTTGTATAAAGACTTGAAATCCATGCACGTTTCATTTTCATAATACATATTTTCCGTGAAGCTTTTGAAGATCTTCATACAAAGACTAAAAATAAGTGTGTTGAGTAAGATATGCAACACAAACAGAGTTTTCTTGTGCTACAATGTCCACATGTAATTAACCACAGACCATGGGTAATCAGTGACGTATAGAAGAGTTATTTCCAGTTAGGTCCTGTCCACTTTTTAAGTAGAATTGCCCTCATTCAGTATTTCCATCTCCGTGGATTGAGGACCAAGCCAGACGCTGTTATGGTTTCTGCATCGACCATGAAATCCAATTCTAGAATATTTTTATCACCCTAACTCTTACCTCTCTAAATTTCCATCCCTTCTTCTTCTGTTACCGTTCCTTTTGTGCAGTGGACCTCTTTAGCATTCTTAAAGGGCACTCTTACTGGCAACAGATTCTGTTTCCCCTCCACCTGACAATGTCTTTATCTCTCTCTCATTCTTGAGGGATAGTTATGCCTGATACAGAATTCACAGTTGACAGTTCTTTTCTTTCGGCACTTGAAACACGTCCCGTCACTTCCCTCTGGACTCCATGGTTTCAGAACAGAAACGCTGTCATTTAAATTTGTGTTCTATTATAACACAATTCATTCCATTTTTTGCCATTTCTGGCTGCTTTCAAGATGTTTCTCCTTTGGTCTTTAGTTTTCAAAAGTTTAATTACGATGTGGATCCCTTTGGGTTATTCTACTTTGTTTTCTCAGCTTCTTAAATGAGCTGATGTCTTTCACCAAATTTGGGATGTTTATCAGCCATTATTTCTTTGAGTATTTTTTTGTGTCACTCTCCCTCTTGACCTCTGATGCTAGAGGTCACTTTTTCTGCTATGGTTCCACACATCACTGAGTCTGTTTATTTTCATTTTTATTTTAAAAACTTACTGTGTCCTTCTGATTGGCTAAACTCCGGTGATCTGGTACCTAGTTCGGTGACTCTGTTCTCTGACATCTCCACCCTAGTATCAGCCCATCCTGCGAACTTTATTTCTCTGTTTTTCCGTTCTGTAATCTCGATTTCTAAAAAAGTAATTTGTATTTGCTGAAATACCCTATTTTTGTTTGTTTCAAGACAATTAGTATTTCCTGATGAAAAGTTTTTATGATCACTGCTTTTTTTTTTTTTTTTTTTTTGGACAGGCAGAGTTAGACAGTGAGAGAGAAAGAGACAGAGAGAAAGGTCTTCCTTTCTGCCGTTGGTTCACCCTCCAACGGCCGCCGCGGCCGGCGCACTGCGCTGATCCGAAGCCAGGAGCCAGGTGCTTCTCCTGGTCTCCCATGGGGTGCAGGGCCCAAGCACTTGGGCCATCCTCCACTGCCCTCCTGGGCCACAGCAGAGAGCTGGCCTGGAAGAGGGGCAACCGGGACAGAATCTGGTGCCCCAACCAGGACTAGAACCCGGTGTGCCGGCGCTGCAAGGCGGAGGATTAGCCTATTGAACCACAGTGCTGGCGATCACTGCTTTTAAAATCCCTGTCAGATGGTTAGAACTTCGTTTTTTCATTCAAGTTGTGAGTTTTCCACTCGGTGCTTGGACATTAATGCTAGGGAATGCTGGGTTCCGGGTAACATCTCTTTCAGCAGGCATGGGTCAGGCCCTCACCACCCCAGCAGGAGTGCAGCCCTGGCCCCCATTTCTTCACTATGGACAGCTGGGGTGAACATTCAGCTCCCCCGAGGCCGCCCTCCCAGCCCCGGGGAAGGGGCTGGACTCCGATCGCTCTCTTCTTGCAGGGTGGAAAGCTCGGCTTCCCGCTGGCCTGCCCCTTACAGCAGAGGAGGGGACCCAGGGCGTCAGCTGGCCTCAGGTGGAGGTCAAGGTCACTCCCCACTGGGCTCCTATCATGAGGGGAAGGGAGTCCTCCTTCAGCCTCTTGCTCAGTCTCCTCGATGCTGGGTGGGGGTAGAGGCCCAGCTCCCCACTGGGCCCGCTAACCGGAGAGCAGAGGGGTGGAGCTCTCTGTGGGCCAGGATTGCCTCCTGCCTTCTCTTTGCGGTTGGGGGTGGAGCCCCCTTGTGCGGCTGAACCCTCCGGACACCATCAGAGCAGCGCTGGGGTGGGCAGTGGGAGCTCACAGACAGGACAGGCCCCACCACGGCTGAGGTGACTGTGGCGCCATGGTAAGGTTTTCCATGTCGATGGGCATTTGCCCCACACCAGGGTATACACCAAATGGTTCACTCAAAAAAAAAAAAAAAGATGTATGTTTCATTACCATTATATACACATATATTTTTAAAAAAAAAGATTTATCTTATGTGAAAGGCAGAGCTACAAAGAGAGATCAGCTCGCTGTACCGCAACGCCGGCCCCTGCACACACGTGATCTTGAAAGGAACAGTGACTTGTAGGTGAACTGGAGTGACCTGTAGGCAGCTGCTGAGCTCTCGATAACGGTGTGCACGGCTGGAAGGTTTATGGGCAGCGCCCTCCTGACTGCCGTGCTCTGTCTGAAATGCACCATGAAGACGAGCTGATGGCTGGACAGAGGGATGAAGGGCGTCTATGCCAAATAAACGAGGGACGATCTCTCTGCCTCTCCCCATTTCTCTGTCACTCTGCCTTTCGAATCAATCAATCAATCAATCTGAAAAAAAAAAAAAAAAAAAAAAAAAAAAGAAAACAACCACAACCCAACAGGCCCACACCTTTCCAGATGAGAACAGTAGCAAGCACTTAAAGATATGATAAAAAAAAAAAAAGTACACAAACTATTATTTTTTTTAACCCAGAAACCTTTTATTTAAGGTATACAAACTTCATGTGTCTCATAAATACAAATTCAGGAACACAGCAATTCTTCCCACCCCACCCACACTCCCACCCTCTTCCTCCTCCCTCTCCTAGTCCCATTCCTATTTTGCACTAACATTTATCTTCAATCAACTTTATACACATAAGATTAACCCTATACTAAAAATCCAACAAATAGTGGATAAAAAAACTGTTCCTCAACAGTCGAGACAAGGGCAGTTCAAAGTCATTGCTGCTCAAAGTGTCAGTTTCACTTCTGTAGATTAACTTTTAGGGGCTCTATGAGTTACCACAGGTCAGGGAGAACATACGTATTTGTCTTTTGGGGACTGGCTTTATTTCACTAAGGATGATGTTTCCCAGTTGCATCCATTTTGTTGCAAAGGACAGGATTTCTTTTTTTTTTTTTAACCACTGTGTGGTACTCCATGGTGTACATATCCCATAATTTCTTTATCCAGTCTTCAGTTGGTGGGCATTTAGGTTGATTCCATGCCTTAGCTATTGTGAATTGAGCTGCAATAAACATGGGAGTGCAGATAACTCTTTCATGTGCTGATTTCATTTCCCTTGGGTGAATTCCCAGGAGTCAGGTGGCTGGGTCACATGGAGGTCTACATTCAGATTTCTGAGGCATCTCCACACTGTCTTCCACAGTGGCTGGACCAGTTTACATTCCCACCAACAGTGCATTAGGGAACATTTTCCCGCACGTCCTCACCAGCATTTGTTGTTTGTTGATTTCTGTATGAAAGCTATTCTAAGGGGGTGAGGTGAAACCTCATTGAGGTTTTGATTAGCATTTCCCTGATGGCTAGTGATCCTGAACATTTTTTCATTTGTCTGTTGGCCATTTGGATTTCCTCTTTTGAAAAATGCCTGTTTAAGTCCTTTGCCCATTACTTAACTGGGTTGTTTGACAAACTATTTTTAAGGCATAGTAAATGTGTAAGATGAGGAGGCAAGTACACACTGACCCCAAAACACAGGAAAAGATCCATAAAAATGAAATTATGAAAGAATCTCACAAACTCATATGGAGGATAATACTTTGAAACATATTCGCAAACACAAATAAACACATCAAAAATAGATCTCGGCCGGCGCCGCAGCTCACTAGGCTAATCCTCCGCCTTGCGGCGCTGGCACATGGGGTTCTAGTCCCGGTTGGGGCACCGATCCTGTCCCGGTTGCCCCTCTTCCAGACCAGCTCTCTGCTGTGGCTAGGGAGTGCAGTGGAGGATGGCCCAAGTGCTTGGGCCCTGCACCCCGTGGGAGACCAGGAGAAGCACCTGGCTCCTGGCTTCGGATCAGCGCGGTGCGCCGGCCGCAGCGCACTACCGCGGCGGCCATTGAAGGGTGAACCAACGGCAAAAGGAAGACCTTTCTCTCTGTCTCTCTCTCACTGTCCACTCTGCCTGTCAAAAATAAATAAATAAATAAATAAATAAAAAATAAAAATAGATCTCGACCTGGGGACAGGCATTGGTACAGCAGGTAGATGCTGCCTGGGAGGCCCACAGCCCGTACCGGTGTCTGTTTGAGTCCCGGCTCTGCGTCTGATCCAGCTTCCTGCTCACGTTCACCCTGCGAGGCAGGAAGTGATGTCGAGGCAGTGGCGTCCTGCCTCCCATGTGGGAGACCTGGGCTGAGTTCACAGCTTCAAGTTTTCGCCTGGCCCAGCCCTGGCTTCAGGGGCATCTGGGGAGTGAACAGAGGATGGAAGATCTCTCTCTTTCAAAACAAAAACAGATCATGACTCAGTGTACTTCCAAATCAGGAAAGCGACACCATTTGGGCCAACATGATTGTGAATAGAGCCAAGGAAACAAACATATCCTCCAAGTACAGTGGAAGTCCGGCATCTTGTGGCCTGCGTCTCCCCACTGTCCCCAGGGCCAGCCCCCAGGAACCCCCATCCTGTGAGTTCAGCTTTTTTATTATTATATTTTATTTTATTTTATTTTATTTGACAGGCAGAGTGGACAGTGAGAGAGAGACAGAGAGAAAGGTCTTCCTTTTTTTCCCTTGGTTCACCCTCCAATGGCCGCTGTGGCAGGCGCACCACACTGATCCGAAGCCAGGAGCCAGGTGCTTCTCCCTGTCTCCCATGCGGGTGCAGGGCCCAAGCACTTGGGCCATCCTCCACTGCCTTCCTGGGCCATAGCAGAGAGCTGGCCTGGAAGAGGGGCAACCAGGACAGAATCTGGCGCCCCGACCGGGACTAGAACCCAGGGTGCCGGCGCTGCAGGCAGAGGATTAGCCTAGTGAGCTGCAGCGCCGGCCCAAGGATGTTTTTTTTTTTTTTTCCTGAGTATTCCCTTATGTCCCCTTCTCTTTATCCAGTCATCTTCGTGATTTCAATGCTAATAGAGATTGATAGATATTCCTGAACAATATACACATTTAGCTGTGCTTATTTTTTAACTTGATTGACACATCGATGTGTATGTTCCTCCTCCACTTGCTGGTTGCTGCTCCTGAGACTAACCCATGCTGACGCAGGGAGCAGCAGCCTGTCCACGCCTTCTATGGGTCACCTGGGGTCCTTTTGCTTAAGACCCTCTGAGTGCTACGGGGCCTTGCAGGAGAACGTCTGGGTCAGACATTATAGGAATGCTTGACTTCTGAACATGACAACAACACTGCTTCCCAAAGTTTCTGTCCCAGTGTGCTCCATTTCCCATTCTCACCAACACGTGGTGCCTTACTAATGAAGTGGAGCACACACTTTGTTTATTGTTGTTGAGTTTCCTCTTCTGTGAAGTGCCTGTTCAAATTCCTCTTGGGGCTGGCACTGCAGCACAGCAGGTGAAGCTGCCTCCACCTGCAGTACTAACATCCCAGATGGCACCAGTTTGAATCCTGGCTGCTCCCCTTCTGATCCAGCTCCCTGCTGATGGCCTGGGAGAGCAGCAGAAGACGGCCCAAGTCCTTGGGCCCCTACACCCTCTTGGAAGATGCAGATGAAGCTCCTGGCTCCCAGCTTTTGCCTGGCCTAGCCCTGGCCATTGCAGCTATCTGTGGAGTGAACCAGAGAATGGAGGGCGCTTGCTCGCTCTCGCTCTCTCTCTCTCTGCCTCTCCCTCTCTGTAACTCTGCTTTTCAGATAAATAAATACATCTTTTCAAAAAATAAGAATTAGACCTAGGATTTTCTCAAATGCTTTTTCTGTATCTATACCCTCCCGTTAGCAAAATGCTTTCAACTTCGCCCGAGGCAGCCCCAAACCTCAGGAGTCTGGGATTTCATTATGTAAATCAGGTCCTGGTGCATAGTCAGCCTTGGTCTGAAGACACAGGAATTAAGAGACAAGTTGTCTCCCACAGCCCCACCACGTGGGACCCACTCCCTGTGAAGAAAGGGAAGGGTGGGGGGTGTGCAGCCATGACCAGTCCACAGCAATCTGGAAGCCCAGAGAGGCCTGGGCTGCTACAGCCTGGACTGGGGCCAACTCCTGCTTCTGTCCTGGGGACAGACTACCAGAACATGGTAGTGGGCAAACTCCCTTGTCTGAAACCCACAGTTCTTTCTACACCGCAGTGTCTCTTGTTTCCTTGTGTGCCTCCTCACTTGTCACACTCATGAGAGCCATTTCTCCCACAACCCGGGGAGCGAGTCTTGGGGTTTCTCTGAGGCTCAGTGCCCTCTTCCAGAGAATCATTTCCACTTGTGTCTGCAGAGGTTCTCCCTGCTCGCTTGCAAAGCGAGCAGGTAAAGGGTTTATCACTGCATATTAAACAACATGAATCTAATTTCACACACAGTAAATACTGATAGAATAAAACCCCTGTAAGCCAGACCTCCTTGGGAGCCTTCAAAACTTTTAAGAGTATTTATACTCTTTTTACTTATTTGGTTCTCAGACCAAAAAGTTGGAAAGTCACTGGGCTAGACCTAGAAACGAGTCCTGAAGCCCCAGTTCGAGTCCCGGCTGCTCCACTTCTGATCCAGCTCCCTGCTGATGCGCCTGGGCAGGCAGCAGAGGATGGGCTAAGTGCCTGCGGCCCTGCTACCGAGTGGGAGACCTGGGCGGACTTCCAGGCTCCTGGCTCTGGCCTGGCCCAGCCTCAGTCTTTGTGGCCATTTGGAGAGTGACCTGCAGATGGAAGCGCTCTCTCTTTGTCTCTCTCACTCTAATTCTGCCTTTCAAATCCTTAAATAAACCTTGTTTATCCCTCTCTGCACGGTGGCCGCTGTGCTGCGTGTGCGCAGTCACCTCTCTGGAGCTCCTGCCTTAGGAGGGTGAAGCTGTCGCCAAGTCATCGTTTTCTGTTACTCCTCCCTCCATGCACACAAGACAAATATCGACTGAGCACCTACTCCACGGCAGGTGCCGGGTCAGGTCTGGGGTAACAGCTGGGAAGGAGATGCACTCGTGGCCTCTCAGGAGCTCCCAGGATGGACAAGGCAGGCAAGTGGACAAGCCACACAAGCAGAGTGTGGTGAGAAACGAGACAGTGCCACGGTGTGCCGGCAGAGCAGGGAAGGTGCTGGTGGGGGTGGGGAGAGGCTGCTCACAGGAGTTGGGAGGGGGTTAGCCCAGATCTCCTAGTGTCTGACCTCTGATCTGAGGGGTATCTAGGAGCCAGCAGTGCCAACCAAGCATTCGCTAATTCACAGCAGCCAAGATGTGGCGTGAAACCAGATGCCTGCTGACGGACAAGTGAGTAGACAGTGTGGGCTCCACATACGGAGTCTTGGTCAGACACAGCAAGAATGATATCCTAGCATTTCCACTAACACAGATGGCACAGACGGACATCGCTCTCAGTGAAATAAGCTGGGGCTGGACAGACGGACGCTGCCTCTGCTCTCTCTCGTGTGGTGGTCGATCTGAATGGAGGTGGCCTGGGCGGCCACACCGGCGCGGTGAGGTGGCTCGCGGTAGCACTCGCAGACCGGGGGTGGCTGTGGTGCACAGTGACCTGAACACAGAGAGCAGAGGTGCTGGAGGTGATGACAGGCTCGAGGGACCGTGTGTGCTTTGACTCCGTCGGTCCACACCGTGAACGGCTGCTGTAACACCACAGTGCACCGTCTACGTATGTGCAATGATGGGGCTCCAAGAAAAGCTGGGTGGGCACCATGGCACAGAGGGCCAGGCTGCCCCTTGGGACACCACATCTCACTTCATTGTGGGAGTGACAGCAGACGGAAGAGTCTCTTCCTCGCCCTTTCCCCCTCCCCCCACCTCTCTCATTAATAAAAATACACTAAAACGTTTTTTTAAAAAACTGTAAGGAGAGGCCGGCACTATGATGTAGTAGGCTAAGCCTCTGCCTGCAGCATCAGCATCCCATATGGGCGCTGGTTCTAGTCCCGGCTGCTCCTCTTTCAATCCAGCTCTCTGCTGTGGCCTGAGAAAGCAGTAGAAGATGGCCCAGGTGCTTGGGCTCCAGCACCCACCTGGTTGAGCCAGACCAAACTCCTGGCTCCTGGCTTCAGATCAGCCCAGCTCAGGCCACTGCAGCCATTTGGTGAGTGAACCACAGGACAGAAGACCTTTCTCTTGTCTCTCCCTCTCTCTGTCTGCAATTCTACCTCTCAAATAAATAGATAAAAATCTTTAAAAAAAAAAAAACTTCAAGGAATTAACTAAGCTGATTTGATCACTCCCCACTGAATATGTGTATTGAATTAGCACACCATAGCCCATAACTATGAACAATGAAAATCTAAACAATCAATCAAAGAAGAGAAGAGGAAGGGAACAACACAGCAAGGCTGCAGCACTGTGGGTAAAGCCCCCGGATGCTAAGCAGGGAGACCCCTGTGGCTTGAGGCCTCCAACTGCTGTAGCCCTCACATGTGGCCGAAGGAGCTGTGCCCTCGGCCCTGTGACCTTCTGAGCGGACTGAGCGATGAGCAGGGCTCCTGGCCGCGGGGGGCTGTGTGGGTGCCTGCTCCTGACCACTGGGTGGGGACACCCTACAGGCAGCAGAACTTGCCCCCCGCCTGCCTGAGCCACCGGCAGGCAGCCACAGTGGGCCACGGTCCTCGGGGCACGTCATCTTCCCAGAGCTTCGGTGTGAAGACAGTGCTGACCACCCCCTGAGGCGTCCGTTTCCTAGCTGCATGGCCAAGCGGACACGGTCCACTGGAGGCCTGGGCTGGAGGGATCAGGCCTCAGAAACCCAGGTATGGGAGCAGGTCAGACTGTAGTGGCAACTGAGCGCCAAGGCCCCAGGACCCCATGTCCCTCCTTCCCGGCTGCAGCCGGAGAAACCCCATCATGCACTGCAATGGGGCAGATGGCATCTGGGGGAGGGAAACAGTACACACACCACGTCTGTCTGTCTGTCTGTCTGTCTGTCTCTGTCTGTCTCGGCCCCTGGACTCAGGAATCCTAGGAAGACAGGACACGACCTGCTGTGCTGCCCCTACAGCACCCTAAGGATGCAGTCGCTGGGTGCTTCCCCGGGCACCCACACCTATCCATGGCGCCTTCCTCCCAGCTCTCGCCAGGCCAGCAAACAACCTACCCTGGGACACAGCCACACACATGCACAGAACAAAAACCTTTCTGCAAGGAAGTTCCGCCATTTTTGCCAAGTAACTGTGGCCAACGCCCCTGACTCGCTCTCCCTTGTCAGCATCACAAACCCCAGCTTCCGGGGGAAATGGGGGAGAAACAAACAAAGCCAGGTTCCCCACCCAGGGAACACACAGGGCCTTAGGGACGAGAGCCCCAGACAGGTGTGTGGAGGGACCCCGAGCCCCACCCCTCCCCGTGACACGTGAACCCACAAGCTAACACGCTCAGCACTTGCTGAGCCCTGGGGTCTAAGAGGCGGGCTCTTGCTGCTTGGCAACAAGCTCGGGCTCAACAAATCCGTAAACGGCAAAATTCAAGGGCATCGGAGCCACTGCGCGCAACACAACAGCAGCCGCTGGAGGCTCGCAGTGAGTTAAAGCAGCAAACTAACTTCCAGGGCCTGAGGGTCTGCCCCTCTTCTGGGCCGGATCCGTGGGGCCCGAGGCTTCTCACACACTCCCACCGTCACCTTCACTTCCTGTGCTGTAACACTCAGGGCAGCAGGCTTCGGGAAGACTTCGGGAAGACTTTGGCGGAATGATGGGAGGCCGGATGGGGAGGGCTGGGGGTGGGAGACACCCACCGAGTGGGCTCCAATGGTGAAGTCGAATTTCCTCCGCCAGGTATTTAAAAGTAAAGCCTTCCAAATAGCAAGTTCACTAACACATGGGCTCCGTGAATAGCTGGCCGTAATTTTCCGCCCCCCGCCCCCCCTTTGCCTGCATTCCCAACTTGGCTTCATAGAAGGCTTCATTGTAATCCAGGAGCATTGTTTGGCATTAATTTCTATGACAAGGGACCCAAAACACAGGGTGCTGAGAGTAACAAAACAGAGTTAGGGAAGCAGCCATGACTTGGCACCAAGAGTGACAAGCGGCAGAAAAGCCGGCCTTGCAGGATCTGCGGTGGCGTGGGCTGCCTATGAGCAACCTTTTCTCTTGCAAACAGTGTCATATTCTTTTCAAGCACATTTAGGACGCGGCTCAAGCTGTGTCTTATGTTTTGTCATAATAAACACAGTCAGTTTACTGTAACAAAGACGTGCGAGTGGTGATGGGTTGAAAGCCAGGGTGCAACAGCGTCAGCGGGGCGGGGGTGGGTGGGCAGTCCACCGGTCAAATAAAAGACCAGCCAGCCGTCTGCAGAGTCCTCTTAGAAGAACAGAAAAAGCCAGTGTTTCCTCACGGGACTGACACGGAATGCCAAGATATCTTGCTGAGCGCGGTTCTGTTGTCACTTAAGGCAATGAGCAACTAAAAATAGCAAATCCGTCCAAACACTGGGCTCTCCTAGCTGCTTTACAAAAGAAAAAGCAACTCCAGGAGCAAACGCAAAACTTGGGTACACGGTTTTAAGTGGTAGCACGACTTCTTACGGAAAACTCTATGGTGAGTTTTTTTGTGTGCATCTATTTATTACAGCGCTGGTCAAACTGTCTTTGCAATTTTTGGTAAAGGGGAAATGCAGAGTGCACACTCAAGTCATCTTACCATTTCTTGAACAAACGCCCTTTCACAGTCAAGTTCATATTGTATTCTTGCTCTCCCGTCGATTAACTAAAACAGAGAAGAATATCGCGTTATCATTGAGGACCAGAGCACCTGGAACCCTTCCTCCAAAGAATTCAGTGGTACTTCCACACGAGCAAGGTGGGTCACAATACGAATAAAGGAACAGATGAACTCCTAGGCTTATCGTATTATAATAATGCATTATTATAGAAGCAAGCAAAGTATACACAGAAAATCCCAATGTGGTAGAGCCTTCCTCACTTCCTGCCCCCCACCAAATGTGACAACAATACACAGAGAGTCTGACCAGGAAAACAAACTGATCTCACCCCTTCTGTGATTTCTTCTTCTCTTTTAGGTTTTCATGCTACACAAGGGATGCTCAAAAAGTTCCTAGGAAAATGCACAGAGTAGGAAAAATCTATGCACAGACTTCAAAAACCTTCACACCAAAATACACTCATTCATAAGCAATTCCATTGTCCACAGACTTTCAGGAGCACCCTGGCTCCCGTGTGTGGATCACACCGCTTTCCTGTCGACCATCAATAGCCATCGGCAGAAGAGACAGCAGGGCGGCTGTGCCACGCACCTGGCTACCCGTGTGCTGTGTACCCTTGGTCTGCCCATGCAGCTCACTGATCCACGTACGTGCACTGGCTCAGGACTGTCCACGGCTTCCCTGGTCTGTCTGTCCCAGCAGCCTCTCACCTGCTCTCTGGCTCATTCTCTTTCCGGAGCACAACCACGTTCCTGCCACGGTGTCTGGGATCCCCAAGGCACTCAGAAGGGACTGGAAGCTTCCGGGCATGGCCAACGCCCATCTGCTGCGGCTGACCATGCACCCTTCCCTTCCTGTCCTAGGCGCCCACTCCTGCACACTCTCCTCTGGAAGCCAGCTCAGCCGCCTTCTTCCCACCTTCCCTGACGCCTTCCATCCAGGCTGGGTGCGCCTCCCTGCGTCCTGACACTATCCCACCTGTGCGGCCACCTGTCCTCGCTGCAGGACACCCGCGAGAACGGGTTACGCTGTGACAGGCACAGATACAGCTGTTCTCGGGTGGCAGGAATCTGAGATGCAACAGCTGGGCTGGCGTTGTGGCGGCGAAGCTCAGCCTCGTCCCACTTCCCATACGGGGCTGGTTTGAGTCCTGGCTGCTGCCCTTCTGATCCAGTGGCCTGCTGGTGGCCTGGAAAAGCAGTGGAAGATGGCCAAGTGCTTGGGCCCCTGCACCCATGTAGGAGACCCGAATGAACTTCCTGGTTCCTGGCTTTGGATCTGCCCAGCTCCAGCCTTGCGACCATTTGGAGAGTGAACCAGTGGATGGAAGATCTCTCTCTGTTCTCCCTTCCTCTCTCCCTCTCTGTAACTCTGCCTTTCAAACAAATAAATAACTCTTAAAAAAAAAAAAAGGAAAAGAAACGCTTTAAATCAAGGGACTAGCACTGGCCCTCAGGCAGGCTGCTCGTGAAATCTGAAAGCTAAGGTTTCATTTTCATTTCAGACGTCGACAGCAGGAAGGTCGCACTCTAGACTCTCTTGCTGTCTGTCAGGTCAGGACCTAGGTGCCAGCCCTTGCAAATGGGGCCGAGCACAGGGGAAAGGAGGCAAAACCCGGAATGGATCGATGGATCCGAGAAAGCAGCTCCCAACACTGAGCTGTGTCGGGGGCAGGGGAGGTATCCCTAAACCTGGCTCTTGGAAGGAAGCTCATCTGAAACCCGAGCTTTGTCCCCAGCTGCACAGCCAGCCCAGTTCTGGTTGAGCTCTGAACGCTGAGACCCACGGGGCCCTGGGCCCTGGAGATGCGGCTCCTGTACTTGAGCAACTGGATTTGTAATGTTGTCTAATTTTAACCCAAAACCTGATAGTCAGTTGAGGGACTGGAAAACGAGTTGTGTCTGTGTGCAGTGATTTGGGGTGTGACTCTGCCTTCTCACTGGTGAAGCTGAGCACTCTAGGGGCCCGGGCGCAGCGCTGAGGATGCCCCACAGGCCGGGAGAGGGCAGTGTTAGGGAGACCCTAACGGCAGAGACGTGCCAGGCCCACACACAGCACAAGCAGGGCACCTGGTTTTCATGAGACGGAGAGAATCCCCTGCTCTTGGTAAGAGGTCTAGCAGACGACCTAAACCCAACTCACACACATTCAGCAAAGTGAACGTCTACCACCACGTGAGCTGATGACCGGATGGCTCTTTCTCAAGTTTTCCACAGGCACAAGCACATCTTTGGACCTCTCTGTGTCCTGGATCCTTGGGTTCCATACAAGCAACAGAGGGGATGCTGGAGGGCCCCTTTCAGGGGAACACTTGAGGACGCGAGCTTCAAGGATGGAAGCCGTGCTCATCCCTAGCCACCGCTCCCAAGGGACGGAGACAGTTCCATGCAGAAATCAAAACCCTTCTCCACCTCTCGGGTGCCGGGGACACGGGGCTCTCTCACCAGCAGTGCTGGTATTCCAATTTAAAAGAGTCATTTATCAATGTAAAGATGGTACAGTACCTTTTGAATAGTTTTCTGATCCTTTTCTGAGATCTCTTTCAGACTTAGATATTCAGCTTCTGAAAACAAAAGCAGAGAGAGGCCGACCATGAAATTACACGCGTATGCCCCCGACATTCAGGCCGTCTGCTCTGGCCAGGCGGGAAGCCCCCCGGCAGGCCTGGTGGACGCGCGTCCTGGCGGGACTGTGACCTTCACAACTGCCCTTGACATTCAGGGCCTTCCTCCCGCTGTTCGGACGGCTGGTCAGAGAGGGAAGAAGAACGAAGTTCAAGATCCAAGTGTGGCTGGGGGCTGAAGGCTTTTCATCGCCACTAGCAGTGGACACCGCGGCTCTTAGCCACAGCCAATACAAAGTGCTTTAGCAGGTGGCACTTTATGACTCAATAAGGACTACAGCAACCTGGGGAGGGGGGATGAAGCACCACACTTATTAGGGCCACACTAGCAGGGTGCGATGTTATAACTGGGGAAGGCCGTGGTGTGTCTCAGTCTCTCTCGGTTTCCCAGCGAGATTTTCATTGCCTGCATGCTACCAGACTAAGGGCAATGTTACACAATTAACAGTTACATAAACAAGTTAATGACAAGGACACAGAGAGCAACCTCACTGTGGCGATTCAAATGTGACTTCCGTCGGTGTTTGGGGTACGAACCAGCAGCAAGCAAGCACACAAACAAGCCGTATTTACAGTTTCCATCAGAAACCCCAGACAGTGAGTTGTGGGTGGTGGCGTGCTCTCCGTGAAGAACTAACTCTGTCACCGCTACAAGGCACATCCTGGCACGGATGGGGACCCTCGTGCACCGCCGTGTTGAAATGTTCAGGGAACTCGGAGGAGCCTACGAAACCAGTCGGCTGCCCTTCCTAGGGGAGGCAGGGGCTCGGTTAGCACGCTCTTGCCAAGGCTGACGCTTGGCGTGAGTTAACATGACTCCACTCACCACTCCAGACAGCTCCTCTGTCTGCAGTGAGGGACCAGGTCCTACACAGAAACCGAAGCTGGCTCGGACCTGGCTCTCTCTAAAGCACAGATGAGCAAGCGAGTGACAAGCTGCAGCTGGGGATTGTGTGCCCCGTGCCCAGTGTTTGTTTCCCCCGTGTGATTTGCACGCGTTACCTAATTCCGCGTTTTCTCTGAGATTCATCTGCAGCTCTTCTTCGAGATCCGAGACGACCTGCAGCAGCCTCTCGTTTTCCAGTTTGTATTCCAGGATCTCCCGGTCCACATTGGATTTCGTGGAGCTCGTCTTTTTGGCAAAGGAGTCCTGCGGAGACGGAGAAACCCATATTCCTCATGGTGGGGAAGGGGGCGGGGGGAGGAGTTAAGCACGCGACGCCGGGGACAATACGGACGATGCTATCATTTTCTGAATTCTATGACACACTTACAATATGAATAGTCAAAACGCAAGGAGACTCCACGGAGCTCGCGCCAAGAAAGGCCGCAGCGCCTGCTGTACAAAGACCGCAGCCCATGGGGGCGTTTTATTGACGGGAATAAAGCATATCATACTGTCTGTGTGCCTCCATCATTCAGGTCAATTCCCGGAGGCAGCTGGGGCCCCTCCACCCACAGCTCCCTCTGTGCGTCTGAAGTGCTGTCCGCCTGTAACTAGGCAGGCTGGGGAGACCGGGACGGGCAGCGCCAGGGGGTGGCAAAGTGCAGCGGGCTAAGGAGGGGGGCTTGTCGCCTTTGTGGCACTTCCCGGTGTCAGCACCGCCGGTGTCGGGAGGAGCACATCACATGTCAAAGCCGTGACGTTTTCCGCCTGGGAGCCGCATGGAGTCCACCAGGCGCGCGGATACGCACACAGTTGGTTTTCTGCTGGGTGGAGGAGCCACCCAGAGGCAATTCACATTCTGCACGTTAACGTGGCTTTGCATGCCTGTCACCGTGGCCTGTGCAGGCCTCCCTGGGCTATTGAGGGCCTGGGTTTAAATCTCTATGCAAACAGTGATTACCTTGTAAGAAGGTTTGGCGATAACTTACAACAAAGGACTTTAAAGTTATAGTTTTAGTAAGGCCAACTCATTTACATTTTTATTATGTGCGTCCTTTGTTTAGGGCTTTCTGGGATGGCCTTTCTCTTACGCCACAGAGGCTGATGGGGACAGCTCCTCTTTCTTTCTCCGACTTCTCCGTGTCTGTCTCACAGCTATTGAGAACATTGAATATGCTGCCTTACGCTTGTCTCCATCGGGCGGCCACACGTTTCTGCTGAAAATTAAGATGTAATGGACGGGCGAGGCTGGTGCAGAACTTCAACGCTCCACGACGGTAAAAACAGTACAGTCCCGAGACAATACAAGAGGCAGAAGACGCCACGCGCCTCGCCCAAGTGACGACAGACACTAAAAATACTTCTCAGCTTTACCCTTCAGGTCAACTGTAACCCATTCTTTTTGTGGGAATTCTGTGATTTGCAAATGAGTCCGAGGAAATTCTCCCCCTCGAAAACAAAGTCACTCCTAAACATGTCCTGATTTCCTTCTGGAAGTGAACTTGCACTTGGCTTTAGGGGTTATTAAGATATTTCCCCCAGTGACCTCACTGTTCCAAGGGAAAAACAGGCCGTCAAAATGTGTTCTAGGGGGAGGAGATGTACAGTTTGGCATATGTTCCCTTGGACTTACACCTAAGGGTAAAGCTAAAAATTTGCCATAGGACTCCAAATTCCATTAAGTTGGCAGGTACCAATGCCATCTTACATGTTAAAGTGATCATATTAAGTGTGTAACTGATCATATAGATAGGATTAAGTGTCAAAGGGATCACATAAATAAGACCAAGTGTCTGGTAATAACAATAGATAGAATTAAAAAAAGATAGAATGATCCAACATGGGAAGCAGGCCACACAGCAGACTCATAGAATGACAAATGCCCTAAATAGCACTCCGACCTCAGAATCAGCCCTTAAGGCATTTGGATCTGGCTGAAAAGCCCAGTCGAGACATAGTGGCAAAAAATAACCTACAAGAAGGATCTCTGTGAGATCCCAGTGGAAAGAAGGGGTCATCAAAGAAGGAGGTACCTTTCTCTGAAGGGAGGAGAGAAATTCCACTTTGCATATGGCCCTGTCTATATATCAACAGAGTTTGTGGACTCAAAAAGCTTCCATAGCCTCAGCAGCTCATGTCAAGAGCCTCGGGTGGTCACTGATGTCAAAAATAAGAGTGTAGTTGTTAAATCAATAATAGGAGTTGCTGTTCACTTACTCCCCATGTAGGACCTCTGTCCTTAATGATATACTATGAGAATTAACAGTAAAACCTGTCTTCAAACAGTACTTTATACTTTGTGTGTCTGTGTGGGTGCAAACAGTGGAAATTTCTACTTAGCATAGAGTTGTTTTTTTGTATATAAAGTGAATTAAAAATTAATCTTGGTGGGGAATGGAATGGCAGAGAGAGTGTGAGGTGGGATGGGAGTGGGGGTGGGAGGGCAGGAATCGGGGGAAGAAACACTGTATTCCTAAAAGCTGTACATATATTTGTATTCATTAAATAAAAACCTTTAAAAAAAGAAATGTGTTGTTGTACCTTAAAAAGCCCTTTAAAGAGTGACTTATGAATGAAAGTGCACACATAGGAGTTGTATTTAAAATGCTGCTACATTTGGCACTGCAGGGCAGTTAGAAAGCTTCAGCACTCTGCCTCACCAGTCCGAGTAGGTCGCTGGAGGCCGGTTCATTTTAACAAATAACTGACAAACCGAGTCAGTAGTTAACGAACAACACTGTTCCCTTGCTGGAAAAAGGAAGGAACCCGGCCATTAATCTCTTGTCCTGCCATGTTCCATCTGAGGCCACCACAGACGGAATCAACAAGTCATTCATCGACGTAAAGTGCTGTGTGTTTTACAGCAAACACTGGCCTTGCAAGCTGAAGCAACATACCCTAACACAGGGGCAGCCCACAAGGGAGCACCTGTCCCCGTAACGCGCTGCGTGAATCAGTGCAGTGCGTACAGGGGCCGCAGCTGACACCTACAGGTGACTGCTGAGGGCAGCAGCACCCAGGGAGAATGCACTGGGTGTCTGCACAGTCCCAGTCCCCTTCCCAGGAGGAGAGCCTGCAGCTCTGGCCCCACCGCTTGTCAGCTGCAGGAACTGCGAGTGGTTGACCGTCTGGCCGCCCGCAGCCATGAGGACACTCATTAGCAACAGGAACAAAGGATGGCTCTGGGTTGCCGTGGTCCTGGGCTACACTCTGAGTGGCACGTTTTGTGGTGCTGTGCCTACTGCCATCTGCCCACTCGGCGAGTGTGAGCTGGCTTAAACCTCGGGACCTCTTTAAAAATAAGCCACGCTTGTAAGCAAGGTAAAGGCTGAAGTAGGGTGCGTGTGTGAGAGAGAGAGACAGAGACGGAGAGGGAGAACTGTGATCATTCTGGAGCTTTCAGTCTGTGAAGGCGCTGGCCAATCTTAGGGTTTCCTATTCTGTGATGACGAGGACTTCAGGGGGTGGCACTGTGCACCTCTTTGTGAATATTCACATGGGGTACAGAGTTATTGTTTCCTGGCTTCAGGATCCCAAAAAGCAATTCTCTAGAGAATGCTTTGTGAAAAATGGGTGCGCCAGAAAGCCTGGCTACTCAAAGTGTGGTCCACGGACCGGGAACCTACGCACACGTGGGGACTTCCAGTCCAGACCTCCGGGAGTCCGCAGCTCGGCAAGATCTGCAAGTGACTGCAAAGCGCAGAGCAGCCGCAGCGCGGTCTGTGCCCCCTCGGCTGCTTTCCATGACGTTGGTGTCTTCATCCTGCAGCCTGTGGATGTCTCCATTTGCTGCTGGGGGGAGGAGTAGGGCTCTGATGCGTGCCCGGGGCCTCATGACAGCCACGAAGGAGAGCAGGTGCATCCCCAGTGACTGACAGGCAGGGACGTGGCACGCTGGGCAGCGCAGCCCTGCAGAGCCGCTGCTGAATGCCAGCTCTGTTTCAGAGCCGTCGGCAACAGGCAGATACGCTCTCCGGCAGAGGGTGGGGTGTGGGGGTTGACGGTGGCATGGCTTGTCCGTGTTGGGGTAAGAAAGAACAATGGGAAGCCTGTTTAAAGTGGCATGTCCGGCTGAAATTAAAAACACGCTAGCAAGCACAAGCGTGTGTGCGTATGCGCAAACACACACACACACACACACACACCTCCGGGCTGACCTCCTGGAGGGCTCCTCTAGTGAATGGCCAATGGACAGCAGGGTAACCTGACACCTGCCGCGGAGTCCCGGTGGCCCCTTACAGAACAAAACGGAAAACCTCATGGGCCCCTTCCATGAGGCTACTCTTGGAGAAACTCCATGTGGGTTGGAGTCCGAGATGAAGCATCTGTAACCAGAGGGGCCTCCTTTCCCATCGGCCGTTTTGCCTCCAGGGGAGCTATGTGACTACTGATTAACCACAGAGCTGCTTGTGTAAGTTGGCTATCAGGAAAAATAAACTAGCGAGCTTTAAGTAAACGATTTAGATAAACTATTCATTTTCAAGTTATTTCCATTCTGACTTTTTAGTTTTTAATTGATCTCCCAATAAATTCTGTATTCCAAATCGAATTCCGGGTGAGAATGACAGTGGGTTGTTTGGACCACTAGAGGGGGCAGTTGTATAAGATAATGTTTCCAGTAGAAAAATGAGCCTCTAGGACTGGAGGGCCCTGGAGTTTTAGGAAACTGTTTTTGGAGGATTTTAAAAAAAATTTCCAGGGGTTTCTTTGCTGTGACCCCAGATCTGCGTCTGTGCCCCCGAAATGCACACTCGCGTGCTCTGTGTCACCTCGATCATGAGACCAGAGCTGATGTGTTTTATGGATAGGGTCCCTGGGAGAAACCTGCACACTTGGCCAAGATCTGTTCCCTCGCCTTCCTCGCATCACGCGGTGTTGGTAGGCAGGAGGGGGGCATGGTGTCGTGGCGTTAGGGGAGACGTTTGGCAGGGCAGTGAAGACACCACTTGGGATGCCCAATTTCCGTGACACAGGGCCTGGGCTGGAGTCCCGGCTCTGCTTCCGATCCTGGCTTCCCACTAAGGTGTGCCCAGGGAGGCAGCACCTGTCACCCACATGGGAGACCTGACTTGAGCTCCTGGCTTTGACCTTGCCCAGCCCGATACTGCAGGCCTCTGGGGTGACCTCCCTGGATGGCAAATCTATCTGTGTGTGTACATGTGTGTGCATGTGTGTACACGTGTGCGCACAGGCACCTTTCAAATTAAAGGATTCTGAGTGCCGTCCTGACCCAGGGCACAGCCAGCCCCCACCTGCTCTCCTCCCAAAGGCCCTGCCCACCCTCATTCTTGCCCTGGACAGCCCAGCAGGCCCGTGTACATGTCTCAGGCATGGGGAGTTATCACCGACTGGGGAGGGTCTCAACAGCTCAGAGCGCTGGGCGGTACACTTTCTGGAGTATAACCCAGCCAGTCATAATGGCTTGTGTTGAGCAGAACGTGTATGGTAACCTTCTTCGGGGCACTAAGGGCCCTCCACACTCAGCCAGCAGCTGTCCACCCCCGGCAGGCAGGTGTCGCTTTGCACTTCACAGAGGGAAGCACCTGCCACACCTACGGCAGATGCCTGTGGCGCAGGCAGGATTCAGAGTGGCCTGAGAGAATTTTCAGTCTCTTCCGTTCAATTCTTTTCTCCCAACAGTACAGCAAGCATAGGTGTAGACCTACGGGAAGGTGGACGTGAGTGCAAACGTTGGGTGTGTTTTCTCCTCCCAGGCCATCAGAACACACGCAGATGAGGAAGAGTCCAGTTCACTAGGTGGATGGAATGACACCTGATAGTACGCTGCTCGGCAGGTGTTCCGCACGCAAGGCTTGTATTGGCGTCTTCCTCTCTCTCTTTTTTTTTTTTTTTTTTGACAAGCAGAGTTAGACAGTGAGAGAGACAGAGAGAAAGGTCTTCCTTCCGTTGGTTCACCCCCCAAATGGCCGCTACGGCGAGCGCGCTGTGCCAATCCAAAGCCAGGAGCCAGGTGCTTCCTCCTGGTCTCCCATGCGGGTGCAGGGCCCAAGCACTTGGGCCAAATCCACTGCACTCCCGGGCCACAGCAGAGAGCTGGCCTGGAAGAGGAGCAACCGGGATAGAATCCGGTGCCCCCACCGGGACTAGAACCCGGGGTGCCAGTGCCGCAGGTGGAGGATTAGCCTAGTGAGCCGCGGCGCCGACCTTCTTCCCCTCTTACAACCTTGCAGTTTCAAAGAAAACATGTATGACTTATATAAACCACGGGGCATTGCTGGGGACCAGAGATCTGAGGTCTTCCCAGGGCTACCATGTTCTCCATGATTCCCGGGACTTTTCTCATGCACGCCTGTGCACACGTCCCTCACTGGCTCTGGGCTGTGGCTGGGCCCCAGGCAGCGGGGGGCTGGGAGCATTATACTCATGATGCCAGTGAACTCACTTCTGGGGGCCCCCGCTCCCCAGGGCCTTTCAAATCCTCCACCTGGCCAGGAGCTGCCTCAGCCCTGCTGAGGCCTTTCTGTGTGTGTGTTCCGTTTGCAGGGAGCAGAGAGGCAGCTTCTGACTCCCTCGGCAATGGGCAGAGCCGGGGGGCAGAGGGGAATCCTCTCCAGATTTCGCTTCTGGACATTCTGACATGCAGGTCATTCTGCTCCAAGCTTCCGGCTTGGCAACATCAGCTGTGTGTCTTTCAAGTGACCTCGAGAGCACAAAGAGGTGCCAGTTACAACCAAAACCCATCGCACACTCGTCTAGAGCGGGATTTTCTTTTTTTCCGGTGGGAGGTGGAGTATTTGATTTCTGCTATAAATTTAAGAACTGAGAACAACCGTGTTGCTCCTGTTTGAAGCTATGATGAGTTTTCCGGAAGGTGGACGGGCTCATCTCGTGGAGACATGCCCACGAGGTGTCTACTGGATCGCACTTGTTCTTAACGCAAGCTTTTAGCTGTTTACGAATTTATTTACATGCATTCAAAGTAAGGCTTCTTTGCCGTGGAACTTACCACTTTTTTAAATCCGTATTCCTCGTACTGGTCTAGCTCTTCTTTTAACTCCCTAATAATCTCTTCTCTCTCTTTTACTTTTCTTAGCAAAACACCGATCTTGACACTAGACGCATCTTGCAAAGCAGCCCTCTCTTCATCGACGTCGAAGAATTGCTGCAGGAGGAAACACCGAGACTTAGACACGAGGGCAGCACCCTGGGAGCCACTCAGCGTGGATTTAGCTGCTGCCTTCAAATTATGGCACCTTGTATAACCCACGTGCGGATTTTAGTAAATGATTCGTGTATAAATACATCCTGAAGTGCCAGGCAACACGCACAGCGCTCTCCTGTGAAACAGAGCCTGGGGTATTACACTGACTGCACCAGAGCAAGGTGGCAGCTGCCCGCCCCCACCCCACCGACACAAATACACACACACACACACAGACGGCAGCACTGGAGCCCTGCCCAGCCCCACCGACACACACAAATACACACACACACACAGACGGCAGCACAAGAGCCCCACCCAGCCCCACCGACACACACACACACATACACACACACACAGTAGCCTGGAGCCCTGCCCAGCCCCCCCCACACACACACACAGATGGCAGCACTGGAGCCCCACCCACCCCCACCGACACACACACACCCACACACAGATGGCAGCACTGGAGCCCCGCCCACCCCCACTGACACAGACACACACACACACACAGATGGCAGCACTGGAGCCCCGCCCACCCCCACCGACACAGACACACACACACACACACAGACAGCAGCTCTGGAGCCCCGCCCAGCCCCACCGACACACACACACACAGTAGCACAGGAGCCCTGCCTAGCCCCACTGACACACACACACACACACACAGCAGCACTGGAGCCCCGCCCACCCCACTGACACACACACACACACAGTAGCACTGGAGCCCCACCCAGCCCCACCGACACACACATACACACACACACACAGTAGCACTGGAGCCCCACCCAGCCCCACCGACACACACACACACACACACACAGTAGCACAGGAGCCCCGCCCAACCCCCCCCCCAAGCGTGCTCACACACACCCCCCCCACAGCAGTAACAACTTAGCAGGCAGGCAGGAAGTCATCCACAGATGTAGGTGCCGTGGTGGGTGCCTCAGCACCCAGGTAGGAGGCTTCACAACCCTGGTAGTGGGGCAGGCATTTGGCGCAGTGGTTGGGATGCCTCTTGGGACCAACGCATCTAACACTGGAGCGCCTAGTTCGAGCCCTGGCTCCTCCACTTCCGGTCGGGCTTGCTGCCAGTGTGCCCTGGCAAGCAGTGGTGATGGCTCGAATGTTGGATCCTTGCCGTCTACTTGGACGCTGGATTGAGTTCCCATCTCCCAGATGGGAGCCCTCCCTCACATAAAATTTAAAAAAAAAGTAAACGCTGTCTCAAAAACCAGTACTAGAAACCAAATCTATAATCATTTGCTAATTATAATAATTCCATTGCATGTAATGTAGAGAGACATAAAGAGTGACATCGATAGCATAAACTATGCGGGGTGGTAGTGAACAAAAGTGTAGAAAGTGTGTGTTCAGCTGAAAATGGAATTCGATCAAACTCTATGATGATGCATGTAAGCTCCCTGATAGCAAGAGAAATAAGATCTCGGGCCAGCATCACGGCACAGAGGGTTAAGCTGCCTCATCCCCTGTGAGTGCAACTCCACTTCGGATCCAGCTCCCTGGCAATGCACCTGAGAAGGCGTGGGAGGAGGGCCCAGCGCATGGGCCCCTGACACCCACGGGGGAGACCCAGCTCCCTGGCAATGCACCTGAGAAGGCATGGGAGGAGGGCCCAGGGCACGGGCCCCTGACACCCACGGGGGAGACCCAGCTCCCTGGCAATGCACCTGAGAAGGCGTGGGAGGAGGGCCCAGCGCACGGGCCCCTGACACCCACGGGGGAGACCCAGCTCCCTGGCAATGCACCTGAGAAGGCGTGGGAGGAGGGCCCAGCGCACGGGCCCCTGACACCCACGGGGGAGACCCAGATGGAGTTCCAGGCTCCGGCCCCACCACTGTGGCCATTTGGAGAGTGAACCAGCAGATGGAAGATTTCTCTCTCTCTCTCTCTCTCTCTCTCTCTCTCTCTCTCTCTCCTTCTCTGTCATTCTGCCTTTCAAATAAACACACAAATCTTTAAAAATTAGGAGATCTGGAAGAAGCTGCCTGGCCCAGCCCTGGCCACTGCGGCTATCTGGGCAGTGAACCAGCAGATGGAAGCTCTCTCTGTCTCTCCCACTGTCTGTAACTCTGATTTTCAAATACATAAACCTAAGCTCCATGAAAGGAGTGCTCAGAGTGACAGGGGTGTCGCTGCCTGAGGGTGCTCTCCAGGGACAGAACTGGCAAATCTGTCAACAGAGGCGCACACACACACAGGTGCACACACATCCACATATACACATATCCAAGTCCGTGTCTTTGACAACTGGCAAGCTGACTCAGGTGGGTCACCCATCAGTCTGGATGCTGGTGCGCAGGCACACTTTGGAGACTGACATCTACATCAGTAGACGCCGAGTAACAGGCTCTCCTCCCCAACTCCACCCTGTGGGTAGGCCTTACCCAATGTGCTGAAACTACAACTGGCCGAGAAAGACCCTCAAGGAAGGGGCATTGTGGCCAGCACCCTGCCTCAGCACCGCACCGGATGCCTCCTCTCTCCTGCCCGACTTCCCAGTGTGGGACCCTCAGCTCCCACCACTGCGTGAGCCACGTCCCTGGCCTCCCTCCCATCCTCACCCCCCACCCCTTCTTCTCTCTCATCCTCCATCTTCCTGCCTCCACAGCCTATTGGTTCTGTTTCTCCGGAGAACTCTGCCCAGTATCTGGATCTAGGTGACTGTTAAGGTCGTAGCAACACCTAGGCTTGGCAATCCAATGCCAGCCAATACCAGCGGCCTGTCTCCTTCCCACCCAGGGCAGGAGGGAAGCACACGCCCTGCACATTTGCCCAGTCCTCCCCTCACTCAACCAGGACGCTGACTGCACTGCACACTGAGCTTGGGACGCAGGGCGACAGGAGCAGGAGAGGCAGAAGCACGCTTTGGCCTTCAAATTCACAGTGGCAAGAAAATTTTATCTTTGAATTTAATTCCTTGGGTCTTGCAAGATAAATTCAATCTTAACTTCTCTTCTTTGGCATTTACAAGTAGAAAAGGGTTCATAGTCGAAGCTGGGGCACAGCCGTGTTGTTGGCTTTTCATTCTTTTATTTTTGTTTGAAAAAGAGAGTGACGGAGAAAGAAAGAGAGAGAGAGAAAGTAAGTTCCCCCACTGCTTTACTCCACAAATACCGGTGACAGCTGGGGACTGGGCCAGACCTAAGCCAGGAGCCTGGAATTGATCGAGGTGTCCAGGTGGGGAGCAGGGACCTACACATTGAGATATCACTGCCAGCTCCCGGGCTGGATCAGCAAGCAGCTGGACTGGCAGCAGAAATGGGACTCGAACCCAGGCCCTCTGCTACAGGACGTGAGTGCCCCAAACAGTAGGTTAACCTGCTGTACCCCAACACCCAAACAGAGGCGTTTTATTGTTAAAATAATTTCATGATGTCACTGGCTCTCACATGACAAACTCCATGGTAGATCATATTGGACAACATAGCTGGATATCACTTGAGGTGAGAAACAGACTAGCAGGTTACCTCTCAGCACTGGACGTACAGTGACCGTAACAGTGAGGTCCTCCGGAGGAACAGAGCCAAGAGGCTTTGGACATAGGTGTGGACGTGGAGGTGGATGGTTGGTTGTAGGGAAAATGTAGAGGTAGAGGCAGATGTAGCTGTAGAAGTGAGCACAGCTGTAGATGAAGGTGTGGGAGCAGGTGTGGCTGTAGAAGTGAGCACAGGTGTGGATGAAGGTGTGGGGGCAGGTGTGGCTGTAGAAGTGAGCACAGGTGTGGATGAAGGTGTGGGGGCAGGTGTGGCTGTAGAAGTGAGCACAGCTGTAGATGAAGGTGTGGGAGCAGGTGTAGCTGTAGAAGTGAGCACAGCTGTAGATGAAGGTGTGGGGCAGGTGTGGCTGTAGAAGTGAGCACAGCTGTAGATGAAGGTGTGGGGGCAGGTGTGGCTGTAGAAGTGAGCACAGGTGTGGATGAAGGTGTGGGGGCAGGTGTGGCTGTAGAAGTGAGCACAGGTGCGGATGAAGGTGTGGGGGCAGGTGTGGCTGTAGAAGTGAGCACAGGTGCGGATGAAGGTGTGGGGGCAGGTGTGGCTGTAGAAGTGAGCACAGGTGTGGATGAAGGTGTGGGGGCAGGTGTGGCTGTAGAAGTGAGCACAGCTGTAGATGAAGGTGTGGGGGCAGGTGTGGCTGTAGAAGTGAGCACAGCTGTAGATGAAGGTGTGGGGCAGGTGTGGCTGTAGAAGTGAGCACAGCTGTAGATGAAGGTGTGGGGCAGGTGTGGCTGTAGAAGTGAGCACAGGTGTAGATGAAGGTGTGGGGCAGGTGTGGCTGTAGAAGTGAGCACAGCTGTAGATGAAGGTGTGGGGGCAGGTGTGGCTGTAGAAGTGAGCACAGGTGTAGATGAAGGTGTGGGGGCAGGTGTGGCTGTAGAAGTGAGCACAGCTGTAGATGAAGGTGTGGGGCAGGTGTGGCTGTAGAAGTGAGCACAGGTGCGGATGAAGGTGTGGGGCAGGTGTGGCTGTAGAAGTGAGCACAGGTGTAGATGAAGGTGTGGGGGCAGGTGTGGCTGTAGAAGTGAGCACAGGTGTAGATGAAGGTGTGGGAGCAGGTGTGGCTGTAGAAGTGAGCACAGCTGTGGATGAAGGTGTGGGGGCAGGTGTGGCTGTAGAAGTGAGCACAGGTGTGGATGAAGGTGTGGGGGCAGGTGTGGCTGTAGAAGTGAGCACAGGTGTGGATGAAGGTGTGGGGCAGGTGTGGCTGTAGAAGTGAGCACAGCTGTAGATGAAGGTGTGGGGGCAGGTGTGGCTGTAGAAGTGAGCACAGGTGTGGATGAAGGTGTGGGGCAGGTGTGGCTGTAGAAGTGAGCACAGGTGTGGATGAAGGTGTGGGGGCAGGTGTACCTGTAGAAGTGAGCACAGCTGTAGATGAAGGTGTGGGGCAGGTGTGGCTGTAGAAGTGAGCACAGGTGTGGATGAAGGTGTGGGGCAGGTGTGGCTGTAGAAGTGAGCACAGGTGTAGATGAAGGTGTGGGGCAGGTGTGGCTGTAGAAGTGAGCACAGCTGTAGATGAAGGTGTGGGGGCAGGTGTGGCTGTAGAAGTGAGCACAGCTGTGGATGAAGGTGTGGGGGCAGGTGTGGCTGTAGAAGTGAGCACAGCTGTAGATGAAGGTGTGGGGCAGGTGTGGCTGTAGAAGTGAGCACAGGTGTGGATGAAGGTGTGGGGGCAGGTGTGGCTGTAGAAGTGAGCACAGGTGTAGATGAAGGTGTGGGGGCAGGTGTGGCTGTAGAAGTGAGCACAGGTGTGGATGAAGGTGTGGGGCAGGTGTGGCTGTAGAAGTGAGCACAGGTGTAGATGAAGGTGTGGGGGCAGGTGTGGCTGTAGAAGTGAGCACAGGTGTGGATGAAGGTGTGGGGGCAGGTGTGGCTGTAGAAGTGAGCACAGGTGTGGATGAAGGTGTGGGGCAGGTGTGGCTGTAGAAGTGAGCACAGGTGTGGATGAAGGTGTGGGGGCAGGTGTGGCTGTAGAAGTGAGCACAGGTGTGGATGAAGGTGTGGGGGCAGGTGTGGCTGTAGAAGTGAGCACAGGTGTGGATGAAGGTGTGGGGGCAGGTGTGGCTGTAGAAGTGAGCACAGGTGCGGATGAAGGTGTGGGGGCAGGTGTGGCTGTAGAAGTGAGCACAGGTGCAGATGAAGGTGTGGGGGCAGGTGTGGCTGTAGAAGTGAGCACAGGTGCAGATGAAGGTGTGGGGGCAGGTGTGGCTGTAGAAGTGAGCACAGGTGTGGATGAAGGTGTGGGGGCAGGTGTGGCTGTAGAAGTGAGCACAGGTGTAGATGAAGGTGTGGGGGCAGGTGTGGCTGTAGAAGTGAGCACAGCTGTAGATGAAGGTGTGGGGGCAGGTGTGGCTGTAGAAGTGAGCACAGCTGTAGATGAAGGTGTGGGGGCAGGTGTGGCTGTAGAAGTGAGCACAGGTGTAGATGAAGGTGTGGGAGCAGGTGTGGCTGTAGAAGTGAGCACAGGTGTAGATGAAGGTGTGGGGCAGGTGTGGCTGTAGAAGTGAGCACAGGTGTAGATGAAGGTGTGGGGGCAGGTGTGGCTGTAGAAGTGAGCACAGCTGTAGATGAAGGTGTGGGGCAGGTGTGGCTGTAGAAGTGAGCACAGCTGTAGATGAAGGTGTGGGGGCAGGTGTGGCTGTAGAAGTGAGCACAGGTGTAGATGAAGGTGTGGGGGCAGGTGTGGCTGTAGAAGTGAGCACAGGTGTGGATGATGGTGTGGGGGCAGGTGTGGCTGTAGAAGTGAGCACAGATGTAGATGAAGGTGTGGGGGCAGGTGTGGCCGTAGAAGTGAGCACAGGTGTAGATGAAGGTGTGGGGGCAGGTGTGGCTGTAGAAGTGAGCACAGCTGTAGATGAAGGTGTGGGGGCAGGTGTGGCTGTAGAAGTGAGCACAGCTGTGGATGAAGGTGTAGGGGCAGGTGTGGCTGTAGAAGTGAGCACAGGTGTGGATGAAGGTGTGGGGGCAGGTGTGGCTGTAGAAGTGAGCACAGGTGTAGATGAAGGTGTGGGGGCAGGAGTGGCTGTAGAAGTGAGCACAGATGTGGATGAAGATGTGGGGGCAGGTGTAGATTTAACGGCAGAGGGGCAGGTGGATGGGGGTATAAATGCAGCTGCAGACATCTCGGGGAACTGGCTCGTGTAATCATTGTGGAGGCTGAGAAGTCCCACAGAATGCTCCCTCAAACTGGAGACTGAGCAAGTCCAGGGCGTGGCTTAGTTCAAGGACAAAGGCCTGAGAAGTAGGGGAGCCGATGGTGTCACTCTCAGTCCAAGACCTGAGGCCCGAGCACCTGAGCGGCTGCTGGTGCAAGTCCAAGAGCCCAACGGCCGGAACCTGGAGTGCTGGTGTGCTTGGAGAGGAAGAGATACAAGTCCCAGCTCTGGAAGACAGGTGGGGAGGAGAGAGCGAGCAGCCTCCCTTTTTCTACTTTCCAGGCCCTCAGTCAACTGGACAGGGCCTGCCCACAGCAGGCAAGGGCCCACCTGTCTTACTCAGCGCGCTGATCCAACAGCAAATCACACTTCAGCAGCTACCCAGGTGCCCACTGGTGCACTGAGTTGAGACCTATGACTACCTATCACAGTGCCCTTGGCCCTGGACGTGAACAACACCGTCTTCTAACCTGATGCAGAGTCCCTGGGGTCCCCAGAAGGGCAGTGGGTGGTCTTGAAGTGGCAGTGACAAGCCCCTGGCGGATTGCAGCCCCCACACTTAAGTTCTGTGTGCCAGAAGAGAACCCGCAGGGAAAGCCATTCCCTCTGGTGCAGAGTGACGCCCTAAAGGGCGCTCCCTAAAGGAACGGCTCCTGCCTCCCTGCTCCACCCGGGGGCAGGTGGTGTGGGAGAACAGGGCCGGCCCTGGCCAAGGAGAAGACCCGCCCCAGGCGCTGCCGACGGGGGATCTGCCGTCGCGCGGCCGGCACCTTCTCCAGCGCCAACCCTGCCAGCAGAACAGGTGGTCTCCCTTCAGCCTCCCTGGCTTGCGATGGCCCGGAGCCTTTGTGGGAAGAGGGACGTTCTCTATGGAGTCTCGCAGACACCCCAGTGAGGTTTCTCCTCCAAACTCCCGAGTCCAGTGTCTCGTGAGACCACGCCTGCTCTCTGCGGTCTCTGGGAGAACACAGATCCCTCCACCCGCACCCCCTCACCTCCTCCTCCAGAACTCCTGCTGTGTAGCCGTGTCAAGGCGCTGCCTCCACGTGGCCACACCCGCCATGGCGCCCACTCCCTCTATCTTCCCCAGCAGCCATCATCCTTCTGTGCGGAGCTTCCTGACCAGCAGGAAGAACCAGGCAGCCGCCGGTGCATGCCCCGCCATAATGGCCACGCTTCTCTCTTGACCGCTACATTAAGGACAACTTCCGTCCAAGGACAATGACCGAGAGAGAGTGCAGCTAAGGCTGCCACTGCCCTTGCTCTGGGGAACTCCCACGGGGACTCATCTCCGCTTTCCAGTGCAGGGGACGATTTCCAGTGCAGGGGACGGGCCAAGTTCTCTTGGCTCCTCCCCTGGTCATGTTCAGCCCTGGATCCAACGAACTTCAAAGACCCATTGATGTGCCAGGCTCCCTGGCCTGAGAAGATCCACTCCTGCCCAACGGGAGCAGCGGCGTGGGAAGGGGGCAGCCTAGCAGGGAAGCGGGCAGCCCTCGGCCAGGAGAGAAACAGCAAGGAACGCGTGGAGTGAGACCTCCATGGGCAGGGAAGAAACGCTGAAGGGTTTTAAATAGGGAAGGGGTGAGACTGGACTGGGGTTTTGGAAGACCAGGCAGATGCTGGGCGCACGATGGACTCCCTGAAGACCTGCAGGCATAAGAAGGCAACCAGGGGAGTGAGGCTGACCTGGAACTGGCTCAGAGCAAGAGAACAAGAGGTGGACTGGGGAGGTTAAAAAACGGTGGTCCCTTGAACACAAAGGCTCGACTTGGTGTCCCTGCTGCCTATCAGTTCTGCAGGTCAGCTCCACGTCCCGCTCTCACCGAGGGAGGTGGGGGAGAGGCTCACGCACACCAGACCAGGGTCCTGGGCCACCTTCAGGGCCTGTCCAAAGGGCAGGCAAGTGGCCCAGCAGTTAAGCCACCGCGTGAGACGCCTGGATCCCATACTGGAGTGCCTGGCCTCAAGTCCCAGTTCCCGCTAACACACACCCTGGGGACAGCAGGTCGCGCCAAGATGTGGGGTCTTGGCTGCCCACACAGGTGATCGGGATGGAGTTCCTAGTTTCAGGCTTCCAGTTTTGACCTGGCCCAAACCAGGCTGTTGTGGGCATTTGGGCAGTGAACCAGCAGACGGGAGCTGTCTGTCTGTCTGCCTTTGAAAGAAGCAAGCAGAGTGTGTCCAGCACAAGCTGTGGCTTGGAGGTTTCTAGCTGGGCAGACAGGGCGATCAGGACACTACCACGTGAGACCAGGGGCTTGGGAGGAAGGGCAGAGGTAAGGGAAGAGATGCTCCAGTTTGGGCTAAGCACTTGGGCCATCTTCTGCTGCCTTTCCCAGGCCATGAGCAGGGAGCTGGATTAGAAGGTGAGCAGCCGGCACATGAACCGGTGCCCGTCTGGGATGCCTGCATCCCAGGCAGTGGCTTTACCTGCTCTGCCACAACGCCAGCCCCCCTAATGTGATTTTTGCTTTCCCCAAAGGCATGAATTCTATTTTTAAACTTATTTATTTTAAAAAATACTTATTTACTTACTTGCTTGCTTGATTTATTTCAGAGGTAGGGAGATACTGGGGGAGGGGAGAGAGAGACAGAGATTCCATCTGCTGGCTCACGCCCACAATGACCAGGGCTGCACCAGGTCTAAACTGGGAGCTAAGCACTCAGTCCAGGTCCAAGCACTGGAGCTGTCACCTGCCATCTCCCAGGAAGCAGGAATGGGAACTCGAAGCCATGCGCTCTGCGGTGGGAGCTGGGCGTCCCTGGCCATGTCCTCTCGCCTGCCCCAGGCACGCCTTCCACGTTTGCCTGTTTGCCCTGCGCACCAGGACACTCAGCTAACTGCATCTGCACTCAGCAGCCCACCCTGGAGGACTAACCGGTCAGACCCTCCTCCCACCCTACTCTCCATCAACGCAAGGACCCAACAGGCTATCTCACGCCAAACGCCGTGACTGCACTTAACGATTGGGGATTCTCGTCAAGTCCACTAACAGCGAAGGAAGGATCAGCAGCCTGACTCTATTTAATGTTATTTGGCAACTTCAGACCAGCATAAAAAAGAGACAAACATCTGAGAAATAAAGACAGGAATACCGTAATCTCCAGCTAGGACATGCGTGAACTCAGAGCATATAAATGGGAGTGGGGGTGACACAGCAGTTAATGGCAGTCGGGACCCCCACATCCCATACTGGAGTGCCTGGGTTGGCGTCCTTGTTTCATTTCCAATTTCTGCTGCCTGTTCACGCACACCCTGGGAGGGGCAGTGACGGCCCAAGTCCTGGGGTCCCTGCCACCCACCTGGGAGACCTGGGCTGAGTTCCTTCCTGGCTCCTGGCTTTGGGCTGGCCCGTTCCTGGCTGTTGTGCACAACTGGGGAACGAATCAAGAGAAGCACTCTCTCTGTGTCTGTCTCTCTTTCAGAAATAAATGGACAGAAAGAAAATACAAATTAATCGACTAAGAACAGTAAAAAATTAGATCCACTAATCCCTCAATACGGTGAAGGGCTACTGTATTTATGACAACCATTGGTTTCACGTAAGAACCAGTGTGCTAAGTAAAACAAGTCAATAAGAAAAGAGCACAGAGAGTGCGGTGCACCTAGACAGAACGTGCAGAAAGGCAAGCTGTTGAGAGAGATTAGCTGTTGCCAGAGACGTGGACCGTGGGAAGAGAAGAGAGGAGTGGGGAGTGGCTCCCAGTGGGTTAAGGGTTCTCCTTGGGGTGACAGAAAATTCGAAAATTACATGACAGTGATGGTTGCACAACCCTGTAAACCTTCTAGAAGCCATTAGGCTGCACACTTTCAGTGGTGACTTTTATGCTCTAGAAATCCTATCTCAATAAAACTGCTAAAAAAATTTCAACATATACTAACAGTAGACATTTAAAATATAACATGAGATTACATTTTCTAAAGAAATAAAATATGATATTTAGGAATAACTGAGTTAAATGAGAAATGCATACAACCAACATGACTAAAACTATAAAACTTAACCGAAACCCATAAAGTAAGACATAACTGAATCAAGAAATAGGAGATACTCTTGGTAAAGAAAACGAAAGATATAGAGGGTATGGTTTCTGCTAAAATTCATGAATAAATTTTTAACCAAAGTTTGGTAAAAATGCAAAAGAAAACAGAGGCCAATTATTTTGAAATCTATCTGGAAGCATTAAAAAGGGGAGAAAATTTTGAGAAAGATTTAATGAGAAAAGACCTAAGCTTACTAGATATGAAAATGTATTATATTCACCAAGGCTTTTAATGCTTATTAATTCTGCCTAAATCACTCACCACTGTGAAGTTTGTAAAATGCCGATGTTCTAACTTTATCACTCTATATTTATTGGTGTTCTATGAAGATCTTTTTCCCCATTAAAAAGACTGTATTATAAGGATAGACACTGGGTGTAGTGCATATGTATCACATAAGAGTACCCAGGTTTGGGCCGGCGCCGCGGCTCACTAGGCTAATCCTCTGCCTTGTGGCACCGGCACACCAGGTTCTAGTCCCGGCTGGGGTGCCGGATTCTATCCCGGTTGCCCCTCTTCCAGGCCAGCTCTCTGCTGTGGCCAGGGAGTGCAGTGGAGGATGGCCCAAGTGCTTGGGCCCTGCACCCCATGGGAGACCAGGAGAAGCACCTGGCTCCTGCCATCGGATCAGCGCGGTGCGCCGGCCGCAGCGTGCCTACCGCGGCGGCCACTGGAGGGTGAACCAACGGCAAAAAGGAAGACCTTTCTCTCTGTCTCCCTCTACTGTCCACTCTGCCTGTCAAAAAAAAAAAAAAAAGAGTACCCAGGTTTGATGCCTGACTCGAACTCGTCACTCCAGCTCCCTGCCAGTGTAGGTCCTGGGAGGCACCAGTGATGGTTCCAGAATCGGGCTCCTGACTCCTAGGTGGGAGATCCAGACGGAGGCCCAGCTCCTGGCTACGGCCTGGCCCAGACCAGCTCCGCCCCAGCTCTTGTTGGTGTTGGGGCATCCGGAAAGTGAACCAGCAGATGGGAGCTTGTTCTCGTGTCTGCCTCTTAAATAGATGGATAATCTAAAACACATTATAACCCTCAACATTTTTACACAAAAAAGCAACACAGAGCCACAAAATAGCACGGGTAGCCTAGAAATACAACTCACAGTTATAGGACAGAAACGCCACAAGCCAATGGAAAAGGCATACGTGCCAAGAATGATGTGCAAAAAAACTGCATGTTAGCTTGAAAGCTACTGATGGCATTGCCTAAGCTTTGCTCGTCCACTCTAAGAGTGCCTAAATCTCTCTACGGAATCCCTGGGTGTCTGCAATACCCCAGAATATTTTTATATGAATCTTGCCTAAACCATTTCCAGAACCAATTAGCTACATAAGATGCAATTTTTCAAAAAATATTTTCCTCTACCTGTAAATGGGATACTAAAATACCACACAAGCAATAGTTTTAAAAGTTAGAAATGTGCCCAAAGCTGGTTTTTAAAAAGGCGCTGTTCCCTGAACTGGCCAGCAGAGGGCAGAAGCGAGGCGTTCACGCATGCCCTCGGCAAAACCTGCAGGGCAAGGAGCTGTTTAACTCTGCTCTTTGTTATGACTGAGCCTTAACAACTGGGTGGCCAGGATGGGGAGGGCTGCCGGGGGTCAGGGGTCACAGCTATGCCAACATGCCAGGGTGAAGATTTAAATAATGACTCTAGTAAACTATAAACAAGTTTTTCATCAGATAAGGCCAAGTAGCTACAATTAATCCACTTGTGGTTGAATGTAGTTAACCAGCGCGTGTTTATGAGAAACTAATGCATACCAAGAACGTGATGCTGTCAGGGATTTCTACTCCTAGAAGTATGGATAGTGTACATAAAGAAGGGATACTGGGGCCGGCGCTGTGGCGCAGTGGGGTACTGCCCTGGCCTGTGGCACCGGCATCCCACGTGGGTGCTGGTTCTAGTCCCGGCTGCTCCTCTTCTGATCCAGCTCTCCGCTATGGCCTGGGAAAGCAGTAGAAGATGGCCCAAGTCCTTGGGCCCCTGCACCCACGTGGGAGACCTGGAGGAGGCTCCTGGCTCCTGGCTTCAGATCGGCCCAGCTCCGGCTGTTCCAGCCAATTGGGGAGTGAACCATCGGATGGAAGACCTCTCTCTGTCTCTCCTCTCTCTGTGTAACGCTGACTTTCAAATAAATAAATAAATCTTTAAAAAAAAAAAAGTGACACGGTGTGTGTGTGTGTGTGTGTGTGTGATCTTTACTATGCTGCCACATGCTTGGGCATCTTCTACACATTACAAACAAATCAATGTCATAGCAACTGGTGTGTAGCATCACGGGACCCTGCCTTCCACTGTAACCAATGTGCACGCCAGACGATGCGTACTGAACGTGTCTGCGAGCTGACAGGTGAGCCTGGAGGAGTATGCGGCACTCCCGCACGGGCCTGCACTTCCACGGCACTGCTAAGCCAGGGGGTTCCGATCTGCAGCTTAAACTCTACCCAGGGCGCAGAGAATAGACCAGGCTGAGGTCCGCCTCCCAGCAGCAGTGCTAAACAACTCAGGGCACCAGGGCCAGGGCCAGCCTTCCAGTGTGAGAATGAACGTGGCACCCACTCCTACCCCCTGCACCGGGAGTGGCTTCTATCTAGAAACTGGCTCTACATACCGGGAAGAGGGGGAACGGGAGATGGCCCATGGAGTATGCAGCCCACAAACCCACACATGTCTAAACAGTAACCTGAATTAGGTTACAGAAATCACACACCCAGGAGTCTCACTGAAGCAAACGTGAGTTGTCTTCAAAGAGCCCCCTCCCTGTTGGGCGTTGTGGCTCAGGGTGTGAGTTGCACTTGGGATGCCCACATCTCACACTAAGCTGGGTCCAAGTCCCGGCTGCGCTTTGGATCCAGCTTCCTGCTAACGCACAGCCCGGGAGGCAGCAGGTTGTGCCTCAAGCATTTGGGTCCCTCCGCCTGCGTGGGAGACCCAGTTTCAGGTTCCTGGCTTCATCCTGGCCCAGCCCCAGCTGTTCAGGTATTTGGGGAGGAAACTAGCACACAGAAAAATCTCTCTCTCTCTCTCTCTCTCTCTCTCTCTCGCTGCCTTTTAAATAAATAAAAACTAACAAAACTTTACAAGAAGAAATCCCCCTCATTTCAGGCCTCGAAGAGTTCCACATGAGTTCATTCAAAAATCCCGAAACTCAACACTGTGACACACCACAAATGACAGCTGGCACTTTTTCGACCCTAGAAAGGGAAGTTTATGGAGATTTTTAAACACCAAATACACACTTATATTTGTTTATATAAAAAGAATTGAAGAGCTAACACATTTTTCAAACATGACTACTTTTTTTAACGACAAAGATGTTGAAACAGACGGCAAGACAGAAAGAATGGCTGGCCACACACTAATCCTCCACGTTTGGGCTGAAGTATCTCAGAGGCTGTCCTCCACATCACGCCACTGATTCCGACGCCTCTCAAGGTGCACATCTTATAATTAGGGACATTTTCTTACATCCGTCACAATGCCAGCGTCACAGCTAACAAAATTCATACACAGCTCGTTCCACAATAACCATTTCTCTAGTGGTTTCAAAATGGTCTTTTCCTTTTTCCTTTTTCTCACAGCTGGTTTTTTTAACAGCCAGCCCCACAGGCTGTGGCCATCTGTCTCCTTCATCCTTTGACTGTGGGGCGGGGCTTCCTACCTCCTCTCCTGCCCCCTGCCCTCTGCCCTTGCCACCACCCACAGTGGCCGCAGGTAATGCCCACCTGCTCTCCTGCCCTCTTTCTGCTTAACAACACTTCAGCTACACAGCGAAGATCCTGGCGCCGGCTTTGAATGCTTACCCGTTGGGGGGAAGCCAGACAAGACACTTGGACTTGATCCTCGGGCACCACTCTCTGGAGAGCCAGAGAGAGCAAGCACTGGCCTCAGGTCTAACTAGCGAGAGCACGGAGAGACAGCGGGGGCACTGACATGGGCACTGGGTGAGCCACACCGACACTGAAGTGCTGCCATCCGGCAAATTTGCACAGCCACAGCCGGTAGTGGCCGGTGTACTGGGCAAGGTGACACCTGGCAATGCTCTGGCCAGGTCCTACCTGCTCTTTCCAACGCCTATCGGCTTCTACCTAACCAGCACTGCTCCTCCAGGTAACAGGGCCTCCCTCTCCATTTGCATAAGTCCCTGCCCCGCACCAGCACCACCTCCCTGGCCGGGCCTGTGACTCTGGCTGGCATGAGGAGGGCACACAACAACAAGGGCGGGTCAGGGTCAGACCGGGGTGCCAAGAGGAACTCCTGACTGAGAAGAGACACCCTGGCCGAGTTTGTCACTGTGTGGACACAGTCTGCTTGGCAGGGAAGCCGTCGGAGCGGGAGGCAGAAGCAGGTGTGACGATTTGTCGGTGCTATTATCTGAGCACCTAGATCCTGCCCTTCCTGAAGTCATCAATCAATCCACACTTTCCAGTCACGCACACTCATGACCTCCCTTCTGTAGCTGATGGCAGTGTAAGTTAGGTTTTCATCGTTTGCCGCCAGAAACATCCTGACCCATGCGTGCTAAACACTCTGCATAGAATCCCCTTCTATCCCTCTCCACCCGCTGAGTTATTAGCTGTAAAACTCAGCCCAGAGGCCGGCATCATGGTGTTGAAGATAATAGAAATGTGGCATCCATAAGGGCACCCGTTTGTGTCCCGGCTGCTCCTCTTCTGATCCAGCTCCCTGCTGTGGCCTGGGAAAGCAGCAGAAGATGGCCCAAGTCCCTGGGCCCCTCCATCCATGTGGGAGACCCGGAGGAGCTTCTGGCTCCTGACTTTGCCTTGACTCTGCTCTGGCCATTGTAGGCAGAGTAAGCCAGCGGATGGAAGAGTCTCTCTCTCTCTCTCTCTCTCTCTCTCTCTCTCTGTGTGTGTGTGTGTGTGTGTGTAGTTCTTCAAATAAATAATCTTTTAAAAAACCTTCTAAATTAAAAAAGAAAAAAGAAAACTCAGCACAACCATCACCTCCTCCTTGAAGCCTTCCCAAAGCACCCTGCAGGAGTAACCGAGGTGTTCCCGTAAACCCTGCTAACTACACCATGCCTGTGCAGCCCGCCAACAGGCGCACATGTGGCCGACAGAAAAGTCCCTCCGCGGAGTCCACAGATCTCACGGACTCCACGCCACTGCCTCCCCCCCAGTCCTGCTCTGCGGTACACAGGTACCTGCCCGGGGGCCTCGGGCACCAGAAGGAATTTTCCACTTTGGGGGGAAGCAGAATCCCGCAGCACAAAGTGTTACTCTGGTGAACCTGGTGTGAGAGTGAACTGTGGGAGGCCCGACCCCCTGAGAGGAAACGGATCTTCGGAGTGGAGAGCCCAGCCCCGGAGTCCAAGGTGAGCGCCCCAGACCCCAAAGCCAGCTTCGCCCCACCTGGTAGGACCCTCTGATGACGGCGATGGCGTCGGCCAGCTGCTGGTAGAAGCACTTCCTCATGTTGTCCTCGTTCTGCAAGCCACAAGGACAGAGGGTTAGCACCAGGGCGCGTTTCCAACGCCACTCACGTGCACTGGGGGGGACTTCCCGTGGAAAAACCAGCAGCCCACTCGGCACGAGCTCTGAGAGCTTCCTCCTCACAGCAGCTCGGGCAGCTCAGATTCTCCACGGGCTCCACCCAAAGTAACAGGGAGGCCAAGGCACACCATCAGCCCGGGTCATCCGAACACTTCATTCACACACAGCTCAAGTCTCCCTGTGTCCTCCTAGGGCTTTTTGAACAGCAGTGGCGTCTGCTTCTGATTCTTTCTCTTCCCCTGGCCCTGGTACTTCTGCCATGGGATATGCTCAGAAGAACTCTATATACAGTGGCCAATCGGCAAGCAAGAATCATGAATCCAATACGCTGGTTGATCTGCTGAGGATAACCAGGAAAGACAGTGTGTTTTTAATGCCCCTGAGACCGGTATCAATTTGGATTCCATCCTGAAGGCCAGACAACATTGAATGTAAGCCAATGCCAGTGTCCTCGGGCCCCGACGGCCACCTGACTTCCCGCTGGCAAACTGTTTCCTTCTCTATGGATCAAGGAAAACAGAATTTCCAGTTTAGGATGTTGAGGGAATTTAGAGAGCAAAAATATTTAAAAAGCTTAGCATAGTTCCTAGAGTGGTGTGGCCAACAAGAAAATGAGGGATGTTGTTGTTGTTGTTGTTTGTTGTTTTGGATTAACATGTAACACGTGTGCATGTTTATGGGATACAGTACAGTCTGCCATACACATAGTCATGATGAAAACCAATCATACCAGGCGATAAGCCTTAGATAAGGGAATTTGTTATTGTTAGCACAGAAGTAATAGTGATGCCTGTTCCTAGCAACAGGCGAGTGTGCTACCCTGAACAAATGATAGGAAATTGCTTGAAGTGGCTGTTTTAGTGTCTTTGGCTCCTATAGAGCCAGAACCGTGGGGTCAGAGCGAGAACTCCAAGCACCAGGCAGTGTGGGCTGGAAACGGAGCCCTGCTACTTCCTAAATGGTGGCCTTGAGCGAGCTGGTCAGCCCTCCTGAAATCGGGAGAAATAGACCTACGCTATCAGGTCGGCGTGAGGATTAAATGAGCTCCTACACAAGGCACGTAGAGAAGTTCCTGACGCAGGAAAGCCACGCGCATTAGCTACTGTCTGGGGCGCCACTTACACGGATGAAATCGCCCTGCTAAATTGCGAGTGGCAGTGCCAGGCGGCCGCGCACAAGGCCCGCGCGGGTGCAGGCAAAGCGGGGGTCTACCTGCTGGTAGTGCTTTTCCACTTCCAGGATCCTGTCGTGCAGAATGTTGAAGAGGTTTAGAGACTGCTCCTTCAGCTGGTCCTCAAACCTCAACTGCAGCAGCTGTCGGAGGAAGCCGAAGTCCATCTGGATGGATCGGACCATCTGCCAATGGAAACACGTGTTACCGAGAGGGAGGAGGGCCGTCTGCCGGAAGAGTCCAGCATGCTCTCTGTTTCTGTGCGTACAATCTGGAAGCCTGGCCAGAGGCCGGTCCTACTCTTCTGATCACCTGTCAGGTTCTGTGTACGCTGGGGAGTCTCAGTCATTCATCGGGTGGCGTCTGAACTTTCATCGTGAGTTCATTTGCCAAGCTAACAGAGGAGGGCGCAGGAGGTCCCCCTAGTTTCCTTCCACACAGAATGAGGTTTCTGCACTAACAGACAAGAGTCTTTTGTCGTGCCTCAAAATGTGTACATGGATTCACTTGAAGACACGGATTTTGGAGACAGCGCTGTGGCATAACGGGTAAAGCCGCTGCCTGCGGCACCGGCATCCCAAATGTGTGCCAGTTTGAGTCCCGGCTGCTCCACTTCTGATCCAGCTCCCTGCTAATGCACCTGGGAAGGTGGCAGAAGATGGCCCAAGTGCTTGGGTCCCTGCGCCCATGTGGGACACCCAGAGGAAGCTCCTGGTTCCTGGCTTTGGACCAGCACAGCTTTGGCCATTGAGGCCATTTGAGGAGTGAACCAGTGGATAGAAGATCTCTCTCTGTCTCCCTCTCTCTTTTTCTCTCTCTCTAACTCTTCAAAGTAAAATGAATAATTCTTTTTCTTAAGAAAAGACATTGATTTCAGATCAGAAAAGACAGGCAGAAATCAACGTTTGCTGAGGATCTGTTAGCCATAGATTCATTTAAAAAATCACTTACCCTGTGTTTGTTTGCTGTTTCACTTATTTGAAGACAGACACAGAGCAATCTTCCATCCACTAGTCCATTCCCCAGATGCCCACGACATCTAGGGCTGGGGCCAGATTGAAACCAGGCGCCAGGAATCCCACCCAGCTCTCACATACGGATGGCAGGGGCCTCGTAGCTGCTGTCTCCCAAACAGCGCGTTAGCAGGAGGCTGCAATAGGAGGTGCTGTCAGGATCCCACATGGAAGGCAGCCGTCCCAGGCAGCAAGTTAACCACTGTGCCTGCCCTGGCCGTGCAGTTAAATACCATAGCCGGCGTGTCGACCCCGAACCATTTGTGATCAAGATACAGCGCGTGCGTATCCTCTGCCAGCTACTGAAAGTGATCTTCCCCACTCCCAGAACCCCCAGGGCTTTTCTGTTCACACTTGGGAACAGAGTGCCCTCCCCTCACTTAAAACACTGCCTCGAAGCAGCACTCGGACCACGGCTGCTGGTAGTTAAAATGCTTCCAATGCCCCTGCAAGGCACACGTTCTCCCTGGACCGCACTAGGAGGCCAGCAGGCGCCAGCTGCCCGTCCTTAAAGAAAAGACGGGGGGATTCCTCCTTGGGCTTTTCCTTCTCCCTCACCTCTTCCCCACGCCCCAGCAGCTGAGTCACCACCGGGCACACGGCAAAGGGAGCCAAGGAGCACAGCTGTGCCCTCCCACAGGGGCAGCCTCACCCAGCGCTGGCTGGGCACGAGAACCAGCTGTTCCCTGGGCACTGCAGTGGCTTCTCTAGGCACTCCAGCTGCCAGGACTCGCCCCTGTGTCTTCCAGCAGCAGCAAACGTGTTTCACGTCCCCACAAACCCACTTCCTAGCTTTGAGCTGAGGAAGCCCGGCTGCCCCTTCTTCTATAAGGGCCATGCCGATAGTTCTTTTTTTGTCTAATAATTTCTTTTTTAATTTTCATTTTAATTTGAGAGGCAGAGAGACAGAGATAGAGAGGTCTTCCATCCCCAAATGTCCATAACAGCCGGGGTTAGGCCAGGCCAAACCCAGGAGCCTAGAACTTAATCCAGGGACCCAAGTACTTGAGCCATCACCTGCTGCCTCCCAGGGTCTGCATTAATAGGAAGCTGGATCAGCTGTGGTGCAGTGGTAACGCCCTGGCCTGAAGTGCTGGCATCCCATATCGGCACTGGTTTGAGACCCGGCTGCTCCACTTCCCATCCAGCTCTCTGCTATGGCCTGGGAGAGAAGTAGAAGATGCCCAAGTGCTTAGGTCCCTGCACCCACGTGGGAGACCTGGAAGAAGCTCCTGGCTCCTGACTTCAGATCAGTGCAGCTCTGGCCGCTGCGGCCAATTGGGGAGTGAGCCAGCAAATGGAAGACCTCTCTCTCTCTCTCTCTCTCTCTCTCTCTCTCTCCTCTCTGTAACTCTGACCTTTAAATAAATAAATCTTTTTTTTTTTTTAATGACAGTCTCCAGGGGAACATGTCAGAGTTCACACCATAACATTTGCAACATAATCCCAATGATTTCCTAGCCACCCCCTGAAAAAAGGAAAATTTGATTCAATCTCAAGAAAAAAGATGACTGAAACCAATCCCAATATTACCAAAATGATGGGATTCCCAGGAAAAGATTTTAAAGCAGCTACTATAACTATGCATGCTGAGTGGAGGAAAATATGGTTATGATAAATGGGGGAAAAAAAGGGAAACAGAAATAGAAACTATGACAAAGAAAGCAAATTCTAGAGTTGAAAATAAATCTGAAACTAAAACTTCACTGGAAGTATTTAAAAGAATAAAGATAGAAAAAGGGGTATGTGAACTTCAACATAGATCAACAGAAGAATAATTTTAAAATTGTATAAACTGGAGCAGGTGATCGGCATAGCAGTTAGTTAACATGCTACTTGGGATGCTGTATGCAATACGAGAGTGCCTGGATTCCAACCCTGGCTCTGCTCCCAACTCTAGCCTCTGCTAATGCACACCCTTGGCTCAAGTACTTGAGGCCCGTTCATTCATGTGGGAGACATGGATTTAGTTCTGGGCTCCCAGCTTTAAAAATTATTTATTTTACTTGAGAGTCAGGGTGACAGAGAGAAAAAAGGAGAGACAGAGAGCGAGATCTTCCATCCACTGGTTCATTCCTGAGATGGCTGCACCAGCCAGGGCTGGGACAGGAGAAGCCAGGAGCCAGTAGCTTCTTCCAGGTCTACCATGTGGGTATCAGGGGCCCAAGCATGTGAGTTGTCATCTGCTGCCTTTCCCAGGTGCATTAGCAGGGAGCTGGATTCAAAGCGGAGCAGCCAGGACTCAAACCGGTGCCCACATGGGAAGCCAGCATCGCACTACGCTACAACATCAGCCCTATAAATCTTAAAAAAAAAATGAAAAAGAGAATATAATTATAGATAACAATAAAAGACCTTTTTAATATAAGAGAAAATACCATTAAACTAATAACTTGAAGATCTAGCAAAAGAAATACTTGCGTAAGGAAATATCAAGACTGATCCCGGAATATACTCATAACAAAATGACAACAGCAATGAAAGTCAGCACAGTTTCACAGGCAACGTTTAGCAAACCTTGAAGAGACACACGATCCAAGTCCCGTGCCAGGGAGCTCCAGGAATAGAGTAGGGGCGCCACCCCCCTCATTTCATGAGGATGCTGTGACTGGGGCGCCAGGACTGAACAGCAACAGGGTCAGAAGAGAAAATATAGGGCAGTGGCACTTAGCAACGCAGAACGCAGTCCCCGGTAAACTATCAGCGAGTAAGGCACAAAGCAGGATCACAATCCAGTCGGGCTCGTTCCAGGAATTTGAGGATGGCTTAGCTCACAAAAGCCAAGTTTTGCCCCCTCCAATAAAGGAGAACAGTCATATGACCACAGGATCATCTCAACAGATCCGTGGAAAACATCCAGTCATTTGTGATTAACACCAACACTTCATTAGGGGCAGATGTCTGGTACGGCAGCAAGGTCACCACTTGGGACGCCTGCATCCCGTATCAGCGTACAGGGTCAAGACCTGGCTCTCCCCTGCCCATCCGGCTCCTGCCAATGCGTTCCCTGGGACACAGCAGCGGGTGATGGCTCAAATCCTTGGCTCCCTGTTATCTATATGGGAGACCTAGATGGAGTTGCAGGCTCCTGGCTTTAGTCTGGCCCCAGCCCTGGCTGTTCTGGGAATTTGGGGAGTGAACCAGCAGATGGAAGATCTCTCACTCTGTCTCTCTACCTTTCAAATAAAATGGAAAAAAAAATATTAACCTAGAAAAGCCAATTCATTAATTAGAACCAGAAAAAAAAATTCTCATCAGATTTTATCATGTATAAGATTTTAGTTGCACTGTAACAAAAATTCCAAACAACGGACACATAGATGAGACAAGAACGCAGCTCTCCTTCATTAGCAACCTGCCTAGACAGTGGGGAAAATGATCTAAGATTCCTCTGTCCTGTTTATCTTGCTGGGTGTGGTCTCACCCTCAGGGTCCAAATGTGTTCTGTATTCTGAGGGCCAGAGGGAAGGCAAGGAGGGAGGAGGGGAGGGAGACAGGGAGGAAGGAAGGAAGAGGGAATGAAGGAGGAAGGGAAGATCAAGAGGAGGGAGGGAAGGAGGGAGACAGGAAGGGGAGAAGGGAGGGAGGGAGACTGGGAGGGAGACAGGAAGGGGAGAAGGGAGGGAGGGAGACAGAAAGGGGAGCAGGGAGGGAGGGAGGAAGAGTGGGGGGAGGGAAGAGGGCAGGCAGGCAGGAGGGAGGGACAGAGGGGAGGAGGGGGAAGGAGGGAGCATATGAACTGACTGTTGATGAAAGTTACCCAGATGCCACGTGCCTTTTCCATGGAAATCCTACTGCCCAAAGCTTAGTCACTGGGACAGCCTCGTTACCAGGGGATAAAACTGAAAACTTCTCTCAGACGTTGTCACACATGAAGCAACAACTTGGCAGGAACGTGGGAAAGGCGCCCTTAGAAGCCAGCAGTGGGAGTGTTGTCGGAGCGACACAGGGCAGTTCTGTCCTGAACCCCGCGGTCACTGACGCACACGTCCTCCGACCAAAACTCCACCCTCAGACACTGGCACCACAGGCACTGGCACGAGAGCACAGGCAGGACTCATCCAAGGCCGTCAGAGAAAGAGAGAGGTCTTCCATCCCCTGGTTCACTCCCCAGATGGCTGCAACCGTTGGAGCTGCGCTGATCCAAAGCCAGGAGCCAGGTGCTTCTCCTGGTCTCCCATGCGGGTGCAGGGCCCAAGCACTTGGACCATCCTCCACTGCCTTCCCGGGCCATAGCAGAGAGCTGGCCTGGAAGAGGGGCAACCGGGATAGAATCTGGCACCCCAACCGGGACTAGAACCCGGTGTGCCGGGGCCGCAAGGTGGAGGATTAGCCTGTTAAGCCACGGCGCCGGCCAAATAAATAAATCTTTTTTTAAAAAGTGTTCTCTTCCTCTACAACTGAAAAAGATCTAAAGGGAAGATGAGAGCATGTAAAGCTTTGACAAAGCTCTGGGCTGGACAGCACAGTATATCCCTCTGCATGCGTAAAGTATGCTATAGCGCGTTCAACGTCTCACACAGAGAAGATGCTCATGTCAGAGACTAAGCAAGCATCTCCCCAAACAAGGTGACATATGCAGGCATGCCACATTAAGACAAAAAAACAAATAAGAGCTTACAGTAACTTCAAAAAAAAACACACAACTCACATCAGTTTTTCAACGATGCTAAGATTTTTAAAACTTTACCCATTGCAGTTCTGTCAATGAAAGCGATGTGAAGGCAAATAATATCTAAAGACCATCTCAGAAGTTTAAAAATCAATACAGTGTTACCTGCGCCAACTCCTGTGTAGATGAACTTAATTCTTTCACTGGCAAAATTTCACTGTAGTCTGTTTGTGTCGCACGGTCTGTGTTGAAAAAGCCCACCTTCAAGTCATCAGAAATGTTATATCTAGGGGAAAAAAAGGGTTAAATGCACTTTACATCATAGATACTTTCTTAGGAATGTACATGAATGTGTACGGTTGGGGGTAAGTCCTATTATATTTTAAATATTCTGGGGCCAGCATTGTGGCACAGCACGTTGAACCACTGCCTATGGGCGCTGTGATTGTGTCCTGGCTGCTCCACTTCTGATCCAGCTCCCTGCTGATGCACCTGGAAAGGCAGTGGAAGATGGCTCAAGTGCTTGGGCCCCTGCACCTGTGTGGGAGACCCTGATGAAGTTCCTGGCTCCGGGCTTCAGCTCGGACCAGCCCTGGCTGTTGTGGCCATTTGGGAAGTGAACCAGCGAACATAAGGCATCTCTCTCTCCCTCTCTCTCTCTTTCTGTAACCCTTCCTTTAAAATAAATAAATCTTTAAAAAAATTTAAGGGGTTGGTGATTGACATTCAGTAGGAATCCATGGATTACCAGTAGCCCGGGACTATGTCACACTGCTCAATTGATGTCCATTTTATTTTTTCTGAATATGATTCATGTAGTCCCTTCTATTTATAGCTTATCTACCATTGTTTCCTGTGCTACTGTTGGTGGTATAGGCTCAGCAAGATTTGTCTCCCCAAAACTCATATAGCTGTATGAACTCTGAAGTCAACAGATTAAGGGCAGAGACTTGACCCAATGATATCTGAGAGGTGGGACCTGTGGGAGGTCTTTGGATCACCGGGGGCTGGGGGGGGTGCACCCTTGGAGGGTGGTTCCCACAGTAGGTTTGATGACTTCAGTTTAAGTCCAGCATATGTTCTCGTTTCTACCTCCTGCTTTGTAATGAGAGCATTTCATATAACTTGCACACAATCACCCGTATTCTTTAAGTCATTGCTAGATTATTTATAATATCTGATATAAGATGAACACTATGCAACTAGTTGCTATGCTGTATTGTTTAGTAAATGTCACTATAGATGTGATTTTTAAAACTGGATTAATGGGCCCTGCACCCCAGGGGAGACCAGGAGAAGCACCTGGCTCCTGCCTTGGGATCAGCACGGTGCGCTGGCCGTGGTGGCCATTGGAGGGTGAACCAACGGCAAAGGAAGACCTTTCTCTCTGTCTCTCTCTCTCTCACACTGTCCACTCTGCTTGTCAAAAAAAAAAAAAAAACTGGATTAAGTCCCTGGCTGGTTGAATCCACAGATGGAAAACTCACAGATAGGGAAGGCTAAGGGTACGAGTGGACAAACACAGAGACAAATAGGGAAGGCTAACGGTACGAGTGGACAAACACAGAGACAGACAGACAGTTATAGGTATAATTGTGTGCATGTGTGTGTATAAATGTATCTACACATATAAATTTTTAGAAGATATTTACTTATCTGAGAGCCAGCCAGTGAGACAAAGAGTGAGCTCCCATCCCCTGGTTCACTTCCCAATCCTGCAACAGCCAGGGGGCCAAAGCCAGTAGCCAGGAACCATCTGGGCCAACCACGTGGGTTTCTGGAACCCAAATGCTTGAGCCACCACCACTGCCTCCAGGGTGTGCATTAGCAGGAAGCTGGAGTCAAGAGCTGGAGCCAGAAGCCAAACCCAGGCACTTTAATGTGGGATGCAGGTGCCTAACCAGCATCCCACTGCTGTGTCAGAGGCCCTCCCCCACATATGTCTGTATACATCTGTGTCTACTATGCTTGATGAAAGGGGCTGGAACAATGACACCCCAGAAGTAATGAGCACACCAAATGCCAAGAGGTTGCTTTCTAAATACTACCCTCAGTCAGAAGGAACCAAGGCTCCTTGGGGAACATGAGTTGTCGATGAAATTGGGGTGGGGGTTGTCAGTATATACTTAGTATATATAGGAAAGTCTGTAACATCCACCCACTAAGTAAAAATTTATTACACTGGAAAGCATCACAAAATTAAGACAGAGAACCTTGGAAGACACCAACACAAGGCGGCCAAGGTTGATGCAGAAAATGACTGAACTACAGTGCCTGCTCAGCTTAAAGCCCGGAGATGAGCAGAGCTGGTGGCCAGGGCGCTCCTGCCTGGAACACAACCTGAGCCCCTAGGGAGGAGCGTCCGTGGGCCCAGGCAGGGCTGGGCGTCCACAGAACACAGCCTGAGCCCCAAGGGAGGAGCGTCCGTGGGCCCAGGCAGGGCTGGGCGTCCACAGAACACAGCCTGAGCCCCAAGGGAGGAGTGTCCGTGGGCCCAGGCAGGGCTGGGCGTCCACAGAACACAACCTGAGCCCCTAGGGAGGAGCGTCCGTGGGCCCAGGCAGGGCTGGGCGTCCACAGAACACAGCCTGAGCCCCTAGGGAGGAGCGTCCACAGAACACAACCTGAGCCCCAAGGGAGGAGCGTCCGTGGGCCCAGGCAGGGCTGGGCGTCCACAGAACACAACCTGAGCCCCTAGGGAGGAGCGTGCCATGGGCCCAGGCAGGGCTGGGCGTCCACAGAACACAACCTGAGCCCCTAGGGAGGAGCGTCCGTGGGCCCAGGCAGGGCTGGGCGTCCACAGAACATAACCTGAGCCCCTAGGGAGGAGCGTGCCATGGGCCCAGGCAGGGCTGGGCGTCCACAGAACACAACCTGAGCCCCTAGGGAGGAGCGTCCGTGGGCCCAGGCAGGGCTGGGCGTCCACAGAACACAACCTGAGCCCCTAGGGAGGAGCGTCCGTGGGCCCAGGCAGGGCTGGGCGTCCACAGAACACAGCCTGAGCCCCTAGGGAGGAGCGTCCGTGGGCCCAGGCAGGGCTGGGCGTCCACAGAACACAGCCTGAGCCCCTAGGGAGGAGCGTCCGTGGGCCCAGGCAGGGCTGGGCGTCCACAGAACACAGCCTGAGCCCCAAGGGAGGAGTGTCCGTGGGCCCAGGCAGGGCTGGGCGTCCATAGAACACAACCTGAGCCCCTAGGGAGGAGTGTCCGTGGGCCCAGGCAGGGCTGGGCGTCCACAGAACACAGCCTGAGCCCCAAGGGAGGAGTGTCCGTGGGCCCAGGCAGGGCTGGGCGTCCACAGAACACAACCTGAGCCCCTAGGGAGGAGCGTCCGTGGGCCCAGGCAGGGCTGGGCGTCCACAGAACACAGCCTGAGCCCCTAGGGAGGAGTGTCCACAGAACACAACCTGAGCCCCTAGGGAGGAGCGTCCGTGGGCCCAGGCAGGGCTGGGCGTCCACAGAACACAGCCTGAGCCCCTAGGGAGGAGCGTCCGTGGGCCCAGGCAGGGCTGGGCGTCCACAGAACACAGCCTGAGCCCCTAGGGAGGAGTGTCCACAGAACACAACCTGAGCCCCAAGGGAGGAGCGTCCGTGGGCCCAGGCAGGGCTGGGCGTCCACAGAACACAGCCTGAGCCCCTAGGGAGGAGCGTCCGTGGGCCCAGGCAGGGCTGGGCGTCCACAGAACACAGCCTGAGCCCCTAGGGAGGAGCGTCTGTGGGCCTAGGCAGGGCTGGGCGTCCATAGAACACAACCTGAGCCCCTAGGGAGGAGCGTGCCATGGGCCCAGGCAGGGCTGGGCGTCCACAGAACACAGCCTGAGCCCCTAGGGAGGAGCGTCCGTGGGCCCAGGCAGGGCTGGGCGTCCATAGAACACAGCCTGGGCCCCTAGGGAGGAGCGTCTGTGGGCCTAGGCAGGGCTGGGCGTCCACAGAACACAGCCTGAGCCCTAGGAAGGAGCGTCCGTGGGCCCAGGCAGGGCTGGGCGTCCACAGAACACAAAGTCTATACTCTGCAGAAGTGTCAGGGACATGAGAGACGGGGAAAGGATGAAGAAGTCTGGCAGAATGAATGTCTGAAAGGCCAACGTGTATTCCTGGATAGGCTCCCGGACCAGGTAGGCACGGCACTTACAGGTGCACTTGGCACAACCTGAACGGGGCATGTGGGCTGGACGGGAGTTCTGTGCAATGCTGATTTCCCGCTGTGGAGAGACAGATGGTAAACGGGGCATGAATGTGAGTGTGTATGGGCGTGTGTGTGATTGCACCAGTGTAGCGGGAGCAAGACGAACAAGGAGATCGAGTTGCCGCTTGAGGTGCTGGCATCCCATATCAGGGCGCCAGTTCAAGTTCCAGCTGCCCCACTTCCAATCCAACTCCCTGCTAATGCGCCTGGGAAGGCAGCAAAACATGGCTCAAATACTTGGGCACTGCCACCCATGTAGGAGACCAGGATGCAGCTCCCGACTCCCGGCTTCAGCCTGGTCCAGATCTGGCTGTTGTGGCCATCTGGGAAATGAACTAGCAGATGAAAAGTCGGTCTCCCCGCCGTGTGTGTGTGTGTGTGTGTTTGTGTGCCTTTCAAATAAATAAATCTCTTTTTTTTTTAAAGAAAAATATGAAAAATAGAAACTTCTAGGTTAAGGGGATATGGGCATTCTTTGTTTTAATCTGGTAACTTTTCTGTAGATGTGAAATTCTTTCCAAATAAATCATTTTAAAGCCACATGAATTCTTCAACAAAGGATCACTTCAAACGTTCTAGTTTCATCCAGAATGCTGCTGCTTTGGGCCTTAATGAAGAATGAACCCGGGATCTGCGGGCAACACACAGCACACTGTGTCTGCTTCTTCCAGCCACTTCCCAGGTGTCAGGCAAAGCTCCCTGTTTCCGCTGGAGGCCAGAGCAAGGGTAACCCTGCAGCAAGTCCGTGCTGGCACAGGCTGCTCTTCCACTCCGACTGCATGACCAGAGGTCACAATGACACCCAGGAGTATCAATGGTGGGGGCAGGCCTTTGGCCTCGAGGTCAGGACGCACTTGGGGCACCTGCACGAGAGGGCCTGGGCTTGCGTCCTGGCTCCGCTCCCGAGTCCAGCTTCCTAATGCGCACCTGCCAGGCAATGGTGATCACTCAGCTACTCGGGCCCCTGCCACTCACATGGGACCCAGACGGGGTCCCAACTCCCAGCTTTGGACTGGTGCAGTCCCAGCTGTCGCAGCCACTGGGGGAATGAACCAGCAGGTGGATGGTCAATCTGTCTCTTCCCCTCTCTGCCTTTCAAATAAAATGAAAATAAATGAAGATTTCATAAAAAGAAAATCCTAAGCCTGAAGCGTCAGATTCTTCCTCTGGTCCCTGGTGAGGGCAGACCATGACACGAGGGTCACCCCAGGCCTAACCTTTCGTGTCGCTGGTTCAGAAGGGCATAGCTCCTTCAGAATCTAAGTGATTCCAGCTTCCCTTCAAATTCCAAACGCCCCTCATCTCAGACAACCTCACCCCCAGCACAACAAATGAGCTAAGTAGTTCCCACACAGGCCTTATTTATAGTCTCAGCAACTCCATTTCTGAGTAGCAAGTGGGTTGTTATGCATGAAACATGGTCTCGGGAAGAGAACAGAGTTTTTAATGAATCAGATATAAAATTAGCAATGCTAGAAAAGAGAGCCATGCATGTGTATTAATAGGCTGCAATGGCACTTCTACACTAGGCCATGCCCACAGATGCCTGACAACGAAGACAGAGGAGGGCTGTGCCACGCTCTCACGGCTTGGTGTTCAATGAGGAAAAGGATTGACGCCCTGCTCAGTTCAGGGGCCCCTCCTCTATGTGCACTCACTTCCTGGTCCGTCTCAGTGAGTCTCACAGCTTAAGACACCATTTTTGTGCTAATTGCTTCTAAACTAACGCACCCAGGCTAGACCTGTCTCCTGTCTCCTTAGCCTAAGTGGCTCTCTAATCGTCCCTACGACACAGCAGGTCCAAAAGTAAGATGACAATATCCCCTCCCACCAGAGCTGCTAGCAGGTATTGGGTCAAAAAATCTCAGAGTTTTCCCCTCCAGGCCAGCTCGCGCATCCCATCTGCGACTTACAGCTGCCGTCTGGCATCTTGCTGCACCTCCAACCACTGTGTCCCCGGGGATCATGGCTCACAAGGACTAGGGCAGTGGCCCCCTGGCTGGCTCCCCTGTTTCTGCCCTTGGCCCCATAATCTAGCATCAAGATGAAAGATGACTCGGGGAGCATCACTCCCCTGCTCCAATCTCTCCTAACTCCCGGTCTCATCCCCAGCAACAGGATCCGAGCACCACTCTGACCTCCCCTCTATCACTCACTCCTCCCGCTCTGTCCTCTGCTCCAGCCACACCGGCCCCCTCGCTGTGTCCTGGGCACCGGGCACCCTGCTGTCCACTCTCCTGTCTCTCTGCCTAACACTTGGTCTGCAACAGAACCACAGGGCTGCCTGTGAAGCCTGCAGGGCCTCACCTCAATGCCACCTTCTCAGACCCCTCCCCCGTGACACACACAGGCACACGTGTGCACACATGCACGGTCTGCTCTGCCCTCTCCCTGCCTCACGTTTCTGCTTCCACAGGTAACCCTGGCTCACTGATGTGCAGCTGACTTGTTTATCGAGAGCATTGTCGGTCACCGACCAAGGCTGGGCTCCTGGGCCAGAGGTTCTAGGATCCGGCTCCAGTGGGCGCAGCCCAGCCCCCTGGCGCCGCGGGGGGACAGAGGTCACCACCGGCACCCACAGGCACCACGTGGGCACCGGCACTGGGCGTCTGGTTGGCCGCCCCACGAGGAATTCAAGGCATGAATCACTGAGATGCGTCAGCAGCCGGAGCAGGTTAGACGGGGCGGGCCTGGCTCCCCCGGGGCGCAGCGGGCCCCGAGCCCACGGGCACTGCTCCTAACCGGCCCTTCCCAAAGACCCCTCAGGCCCACGGGCGCTGACTGGAGTGGGTCTCCAGGATTTTCCAGAAACGCCCGTCTCCGCCATCTGACGACACCGGAGACCAGGCGCCGGGGGAAGGGGTCACGAAGGGCGGCGGCCGGGACCCCGGCCGGGAGGGGCCGCGTCACCTGGGGATGGCCTTGAATCGTTCCAGCGTGGCCTCCAGGGACCCGCCCGCCTCCTCAGACTCCTCGTCCTCCATCCCAGCGCCACCGCCCGCCGCCTGGGCCCGGCTCCCCGCTGCCGGCGCCCACACGCCGCGTCCGTCGCCCGGGCAACTCCCGGGCCCGCGAGGCGCGAGGGCGCCGCGGGGGGCGGGGGCGAAGGGAAGCGGGGGCGGGGTTTGCGGGCGTGGGGCGGGGCGAAGGGCGGGGCTTAGGGAAGCGAGGACGGGGCTTGTGGGCATCGGGTGGGGCGAAGGGCGGGGCGTAGGGGAGAGAGGACGGGGCTTGTGGGCGGGGGGCTGGGCGAGGGGCGGGGCGTAGGGGAGAGGACGGGGCTTGTGGGCGTGGGGCAGGGCGAGGGGAGGGGCTTAGGGAGCGAGGACCTGGGCTTAGGAGACGGGGCTTGTGGGAGTGGGGCTGGGCGAGGGGCGGGGCGTAGGGGAGCGAGGACGGGGCTTGTGGGCGGGGCGTAGGGAGCGAGGCCTGTGAGGCGGGACTTGCGGGCGTGGGGCGGGGCGTAAGGAGCGAGGACGGGGCTTGTGGGCGGGGCGTAGGGCGCGAGGACGGGGCTTGTGGGCGGGGCGCAGGGAGCGTGGGCGGGGCTTGTGGGCGGGGCGTAGGGAGCGAGGCCTGTGAGGCGGGACTAGCGGGCGCGAGCGGGCGCGAGCGGGCGGCTTCCACGAGTCCGCGCGACGCCGGGTTTCCGGACGCCGCCGGCGGAAGAGCCGCCCTGCGGCCTGGTGCTGCCGCGCCGCCCGGTGAGGAGGACGCGGACGGCGGCTCCGGGCCGGGCGGCCGCCCTGTGGCGTGCGGGGCCTGCGTCCCCCGGGCTCCGGACAGCGCGGGCGGGTGCGTCTCCGCGCGTGTCGTCAGCGGGGAAACGCGCTTTTTCCTCATTTCTCGGACTGTGTGGAGAACAGGGTAGAAGTAGCTCTGGCCTTCCTCCTGTCAGACTGAGTCGCAGCCGTCGCCCCCGTGGCCCGTGGCGACGGGCAGCGTGGCCTCCGGGGAGGGCCTTTTACTGACAGATTTTACTTATTTGAGGCAGAGTGAGGGTTCTCCCGCCCTCTGGCTCGCCCCCCAAATGGCCGCTGGTGCCAAAATGGCGCCATCTTGGGCCCTGGCCCCACCACGGCGTCCGTGGGATTCGCGGCCCCTGCTTCCCGCCCGAGGTTTAAGGGGTCCTGTTGCGGACCAGGGGCCCTGGCTTAGGCTCCCCGACCGACAACAAGCCTTTAACTCCCGTGTTTGGTGCGTGTGATGGCGGCCTTAACGTTGGTCCCCAGACACCAGAGTCAAGAGGAAAGGGTTGCCGTGGGGTGGGGGAAGCCCAACAGGCCAGGGCGGCTTGGTGAGAGAGGATCAGGTCCTGCTAAACCTTTGCCGGGGGCAGGCAGGGAAGTAGGAGCCCCAATCCCATTAGGGTGGGGTTGGAGCTGGCACCTGTGGTTGGGCCGTGGGGTCACCTGGCTTCTAGGCTAGAGCCTAGGATGGTCACAGATGGGCCACTGATATGGCACCGTTTTACCTACAGCCCCAGTGGCAGGAGCTGTGCCCATCTGAAGCCAGGAGCCTCTTCTGGGTTGCCCACGTGGGTGCTGGGGACCAAGCATTGCACCACCTTTCACTGCTTTCCCAGGAAGCGGAGCAGCCAGGACGGGAACCAGCAGTCCAAGTGGGATGACGCACCAGGCAGAGGCTTAACCTATTACGCCACAGCACTGGCCTCCTTATTTATTTGTAAAATTTACTTATTTTTTATGTATTACTTATTTGAAAGGCAGAGTTAACAGAGGAGGAGAGACGAGAGAGAGCAAGAATTTCATTTGTTGGTCACTCCCCAAATGGCCGCAACAGCCAGGACTGGCCAGGTCCGGAGCTTCTTTGGGCCTTCCACGTGGGTGCAGGGGCCCAAGCTCTGCTGCCATTCTCTGCTTTCCCAGGGGCATTCCCAGGGAGCTGGATTGGAAGTGGAGCAGCCTGGTCTTGACCCGGCACCCACGTGGGATGCCAGCGTTGCAGGTGGAGGCTATGCCATAGTGCTAGCCCTGCAGGTTCTTTTAAAATGAACTCCAAACATATTTAGGAAATTTCCATTGTAGAACCAAAAATGTGTAAAGATCTATAACAATTTTTTTTGCGTTAAGTGAGTTTTAAAACAATCTACACAGAGCTTTTAAATAAAATTAAAATCCCGAGTTTAGAACCAGACCCGGAAGGTGGACAGCGTGTGATACGCGCCGGCTGCTTTGCTAACGTAATTATGGAGGAATATTCTGCAGCTGGGAAGGCAGAGCTCGCCCTGGAGCTGGTGAGTCACTGGTCAGCGCTGTGCGGCATTTGTTTTCTGATAGGGACTGCGGAGTTCCACCACCCCACGGAAACACGTAGTGAACAAAGCCTCTCTGTGTGGATCCTTGTTAAATGTGTATCAGGGAGTTTCACATTTCAGTATCCAGGAGACCAAGCAATGATGCGGACTGTTTTTGAAACGATTAACTGCATAAGAGCTCTCTCGTCAGTTACTGATATTTTATCTGTCAGGTGTTCTGGCTTATAAAATTACTTGTTTCGGATCCTGTTCTCACCTATGAGAGCTAACGGGCTGGCCCTGCCAAAGCATTTGTCGCCTTAAACCCAGGTCTCTTGTATCACAGGTAGAATTCGTTGATAGTTTTGAATAGAAAGGTCATGATCTCTAGTGTCAACAACTTGCTTCAGGATGCTGGGCAAGTTACTTCACATTTCTGAGTGTCCATTTTCTCACAAGTAAAAACAGGATCATGTACTCTGCTGAACTTGCAATCGGGAGTCACCCACAGAAAAAGCCCATAATCCCTGTAACGCCCCAGGAGACAGATACCAAGCAAATACCAGGACCCTCTTCCTAAACTACCGTTCAGGGGCCCATGCTGTGGCAAAAAGGGTTAAGCTGCCGCCTGTGACATTGTCATCCCATATGTGCACCGGTTCAAGTCCCGGCTGCTCCACTTCCAGTCCAGCTGCCTGCTAAGGCCTGGAAAAGCAGCAGAGGATGGCCCAAGTCCTTGGGCCCCTGCACCCACGTGGGAGACCTGGAAGAAGCTCCTGGCTCCTGGCTTAGGCCTGGCCCAGCCCTAGCTCTTGCAGCCATTTGGGGAGCAAACTAGTGGATGGAAGATCTCATGCTCTCTCTCTGTAACTGCTTTTCAAATAAATAAATACATCTTTAAAAGATAAATAATTCACTGCTCAGTGATACAACATTACTATTTAAAGTTTTCCATTTTTGAAGAGTTAAACTCTCACAGCTAAAATGACTTTTACTTATTCAATAGGAAGTAGAGCACAACTTTAGTTTAAAATGCCTCTTGGAAAGGCACATACCTATACGTATAATGTATATGTATTTCTTTGAAAATATCACCTAAGAAATGTTAAGTGATAACATCTCTGATTAAGTAGCATGAGGATTTGATTAAGAGTCAAGTGCTGACTCCAAACACAGTAATTTATATATCCCAGCTGGATAGTATCAGTTCCATAGTCTAATACATGCCAGGAGGTTTCAGCATAGGTTTGTAATTTAAATTCTTTCTAGAGAGTCATTGTACGTCAAGTGCTTATTTTTCTTTTATCGCTGGCTGTAATGTGTGATTATGTGGTGCAGGCTCTGTTATGTAAACTTGTTTCATGTCGTGCTTCATCCATAACCAAAATTCTTAAATAAAGGGCTGGGAAGGAAACAGCAAGGCCCTAAGCCAGGACAGTATTATGCTACTAAACCCTTTGTGGAAAAACGCCCGAGAGCAGCTCATTTTCCTAGCTTAAATTTTGCTACAGAGTGACAGCTTGTCCACATGTGAAGTCCATCAATAAGAGTTTGTCATTTGGGGGCCGGCAGTGTGAAACAGCAGGTTAAGCCACAGCTTGCAGCGCCTGCATCCCTTATGAGTGCTGGTTCTGCTCCCGGCTGCTCCACTTCCAAAACAGCTGCCAGCTAATGTGCCTGGGAAAGCAGCAGAGGATGGCCCAAGTGTTTGGGCCTCTGCCACCCATGTGAGCCACCCACATGGAGTTACTTTGCGTATGGGATGTCAACGTCTCGGGTGGTGGCTTTACCCACTGCACCACAACACCGGCCCTCCCTGAGCTTGTTAAAAAAATTTGTGTTAATATACAGAGGATAGATTTCATGGGCACAATTCTAAGAAGTGACCATGTTTCCCTCCTTTCCTCCCTCCCTCAACCCCCTCATTCCGTCCTTGGAACTTTTCTACATGGCAGTATTGAGTGCTGTAGTGAAGCCTGAATGAGGCGTAATCCAAGGGTAGGTACCGTATTTCACACCACCCAGATTTCATCCTGTGTAAGATCGTTTTTGCTTCCTGTGCTACTAGGAAGGAAACACCACCACTAACTACAAGAACACCTTGGTCCACCATTGGCTGTGTGATGTACTGTAACTTCCCAGATGTTAGAGATGTGAAACATTGTGAAGTTTAGATGCAGTGAAATCAGGCGGCTCTTAAGAACTTATCAGGGAGAAACCCTCTCTGGGGGCTCCATTGCATCAGATCCCACAGGGACGTGCTCTGCCGACAAGGGAGAAGGCAGACATTTGTCCAAAGCTTTCCATCACTTGGGAAAAGCGCCCCTTAACAATCTCGCTCTCTTTGTTCTTTTCCAGGGCCACAAGGCCGCCTGCCAGTAACTCATGTTCCTGGAGACATGGATTCCCAGAGGGACTTCCTCTACATAGCAAACATGATTTTGGTGAGTGTCAGTACAGTGGTCCCCCCTTATCCCTGGTTTTTGCCTTGAGAGGTTTCAGATACCTGTGGTCAGCCTTGGATGGTACTGACCCCTGAATGTGCAATAGTATGAGACAGAGAGAGGGAGGGAGAGAGAGAGAGGGAAGGAGAACACATCCACATAACTTTTATTACAGGTAATTTTTTTAATTGTTCTATTTTATTATTAGTTTTTATTGATCCCTTACTGTGCCCTTGTAAATAAAGCTTCACCATGGTTTTGAGGGTATAGGAAAACGCATGTATATAGGGTTTGGTACTATCTGTGGGTTCAGGCATTCAGTGTGGATCTTGGAATATCCCTCCCATGGACAAAGCGGTAGCCAGCGATTTGGGAGTGGCTACCGTATTCCCCTGGAGTCTAACCTAAGGGAACTGACCCAGGACAGTGTTTAGATCTGCCTCTGCCACTTCAAACCAGACTGCACCCAACATCCAGCAGGGGTCGCTCATTAATGCTTCGCAACTGCAGTATTGGACGCTGCCGGCTGCCCCTCAGCTACGCACTGTCTCAGAAAAGCGACGAAGAGAGTTCATGCCAGCCTTCAGTTTTCCTGGGCACGGTGTCCAGCTGTGTGGCCAAGCATTCTGAACGTTCCTGTGAAGGTTTACTTTTTTAGGGGATTAACTTTTAAGTCTGTGGACTTTGAGCACAGCAGGTTGCTTTCCAAGGGGTGGGTGGGTCTTCCCAATCTAAATGCCTGCCTGCAATGAACTTCTCCCTGCCCTGAGCAAGTGAGGGTTCTGTAGCAGACGGCTTGTGGATTTGCATCCCGCCATCGGCTCGCTCTGGGTTCTCAGCCTGAGGCTGTCACAGTTAATCTACAGCGCTGGCTGTCCCCCGCGAATCCTGCCTGCTGCTTACTCTGTGACTTGTGGACCTGCCAGCCTCTATAATAGGCCAGTTTCTCAAAATAACACACATACACACAACACACTCTCCCCTCACACACACTCCCCCCACACACACATACCTTGCATGCACACCCTACTGTTCTGTTTCTCTGGAGAACATGGTGACCAATGAAAAATTAATAAATTAATCAGAAGATAACATTGCACTCTGCAGCTCTTACCTGTGATCAACACGAGTAAACATATCCAAAGAAAAGCAATTAAAACAATTTGTATAAGTCTCATATTTCCTGGATGCTTATCTTGTACCAGGAGCTTTTCTAAGTTTTTGACACTTAATCATGTAGTCAGTCCCCCCAGCGTAAAAATGTGAAAGTGGAAACGCCTAGAAGTTGGTTCGCTTGTCCAGGTTTACGTGGCTCAGGGGCTGTAACTGGGCTCTGAGCACAGACAGCGCGGCAGGCCCCACAGACACCATCTCCCTGCCTCACCAAACAGCCAGCAGAGAGAAGTATTTCAGCTCTTCCTGCTATATAGGTTTTGGCGGTGGCCCAGAAGGTGTCTCTGCAGCTGTCAAACAGGTCTTAGCAAGTAGATCATGAATCTGCTGCTGCAGTTGCTGTAGGAAGCTAATGCACTGTCACACATGGTCCGACCGGAGTGCGGGGGCCAGGGAATTCCACCTTCGTGCAGGATGCTTGAAAAAACCTTAAGCAGATGGCCGGCACCACAGCTCACTAGGCTAATCCGCCTGCAGCGCCAGCACCCTGGGGTTCTAGTCCCAGTTGGGGCGCTGGATTCTGTCCCGGTTGCTCCTCTTCCAGGCCAGCTCTCTGCTGTGGCCTGGGAGTGCAGTGGAGGATGGTCTAAGTCCTTGGGCCCTGCACCTGCACGGGAGGCCAGGAGAAACACCTGGCTCCTGGCTTCAGATCAGCGCGGTGCACCGGCCACAATGCGCTGCCCACAGCGGCCATTGGAGGGTGAACCAATGGAAAAAAGGAAGACCGCCTAAAATCTCTTTGCTTCACTCCCAGGAGGCTGGTTCTGGCCTCAATGCCCATGTCTGAATCACTGTGTTAAAATCCTATGGAGAAAGAAGCTGGCATTATGGCACAGCAGGTTAGGTTGCTGCTTGCAATGCTAACATCCCATAATGAAATGTAGGTTCAATTCTCCACTGGTCCCCACCACCCACATAGGAGACCCACGTGGAGTTTCTGGTTCCTGGCTTTGGCTTGGCCAGCCCTGGCTGTTGTGGCCATTTAGGGAGGGAACCAATGGTTGGAAGATCTCTCTGTCTCTCCATTCTCTCTCCAAATCATTTTTTTAAATGCTTCCAATGGAGTTTGAGATGTGCTTTCTAGCTGCAAGGGTGAGAGGGGCTGTGGCAGATATCAGTTCATTGGCAGCAATGAAAGATAATAACTGACACAAAGGCATTGAATGATGGTAAAAATCCAAACAAAAATTCAAATCGTGGGGCCGGTGCTGTGGCATAGCGGGTAAAGCCACTGCCTGCAGTGCCAGCATCCCATATGGGAGCTGGTTCAAAACCCAGCTGCTCCACTTCCAATCCAGTTCTCTGCTATGGCCTGGGAAAGCAGTAGAAGATGGCCCAAGGGCTTCGGTCTCTACACCCACATGGGAGACCCAGAGGAAGCTCCTGGCTCTTGGCTTCAGATCGGTGCAGCTCTGGCTATTGTGGCCAACTAGGGAGTGAACCAGTGGATGGAAGACCCCTCTCTCTCTTTCTGTCTCTCTCTGCCTCTCCTTCTCTCTCTGTGTAACTCTGACTTTCAAATAAATAAATAAATCTTTAAAAAAAGATTAAAAAATTTCAGATCATGTGGAGGATTTTCAACTATCATGAGGAGCGAATGAACCTGTTTTTCATCGACGCTGAGGATGTGGCTGTATTTCACAATGTTACTTAGTTGTTTTAATCAAGGTTCATGATAGGGACCTTCAGTCCTAAATTACTACTTTGAATGCAACTATGCTAAACGCATTGTCTTTAAAAGGCAAGTATGTGTATGAAACAACTTAAATACACCTTTTTAGATTTTAAACTCTATTATTCTACCTCGATTGACTCTCTGGGATGGTTTGATATAGCTGAAATTTTGTTTTATTCTGTCAACAAAAGTGAATGTTTTGGGGCTAGTGTTATGGCACAGTGGGTTAAGTCACTGCCTGCGACAGTGGCATCCCATATGAATGCCAGTTCAAGCCCCAGCTGCTCCTTCCCATCCAGCTCCCTGCTGGTGTGCCTGGGAAACCAGCAGAAGATGGGCCAAGTACTTGGACCCCTGCTACCCATGTGGGAGGCTGGGGTGAAACTACTGACTCCTGGCTTCAGCCTGCCCCAGGCCTGATCATTGTAGCCATCTGGGGAGTAAACCAGCCGATGGAAGATCTCTCTCTCTCTCTCTCTCTCTCTCTCTCTCTTGCTGTAACTCCGCCTTTCAAATAAATAATCTTTTTAAAAAAATAATTTTTTGTCACTGACGTGGGACTGCTTTGTTACAGTGTCAGGGTTTTTTTTTTTTGAGTCTTTGGGTTTTTTTTTTTTTTTTTTAATCTATAAGACAAAGCAGCATAGAGGGAGTTAGAGAGACAGATATCTTCCATCATACCCCAAATACAATAGCTGGGACTGCACTTCCAAAATCAGGAGCATGGAGCTCATTCTGGGTCTCCATGTGGGTGTCAGGGACCCAGTACTTGAACCATCGCTTGCTGCCTTGGTACACATTAGCAGGAAGCTGGATTGGAAACACAGCCAGGACGTGAACCCTGGCACTCTGTGATATGGGATGGTGGTATTCCAAGCAGTGTCATAACTGCTGCACCAACCACCTGCCCTCAATGTAAGAATTTCCAGGATTGGAGGGACCTTGGTCCTGTCGCTCAACGTGTAGTTAGACCAGAGCTGGATCCAGGATTTCTCCTGAGACTCAGCACAGTGTGTTTGTCATGACAGGCAGTGCCATGCTGCCATCACAAGGCCACATTGCAGAGACTGAACATGACAGAAGTTCATTTCTCACTCCCACCATGCGTCCTGCATGGTGGTGCGGAGTTCTGCCCTGCACCACCACTCAGAGACCCAGATGACACAAGCTCTGTGAGTTGTGGCAGCAGCATCTATGGCACAGGCTTCTGAAGCCACTGCACCCAGAAAGGAAAAGACAGAGCATCCTGGACCAGAGTCACATGGCTCCTCCACCCTGCAAAGGGAGCTGGGATGTCGCTACCCCAAGTGCTGAGGAAGATGAGAGCTGATGGTGGTGAACACTGGTAACATCTTCCCACGCCCTTTCCACTGAACCCCACTTTTTAAATTGTTGAGATTGATTTGTTCTGAGAGGAGGAGCGTGGTGGGGGCAAGAGGCGCAGAGTCACCACACAGACCCGTGGAGTTGGGTGAATGCGGGCCAGAGGCGAGCAGCCCACAGACTCATTTATTTCAGTTGGTACAGCAGCTTATATAGTTAAGGCAGCCAATCCGGTCAAGGGGTGGTCTATGCCCCAACCAATCAGTCTGTTGCCAGCAGTATCCAAAGCCATCCAATCACAGCCTGTTGCCAGGCAGACTCTGTTGCCAGGTGGGTTTTGAAGCCATTCCTGAGTAACTGATGCTCGCTTGCCAGTGGCCATGTTGGCACGGCCTTCTCATTCCACCACATTAAATGACTCTGCCAATTGCAAGACAGGGACGATAAACAGTGCAGAGACCCTTACAGCCTAGAAAACACTTCTCTCGTCTGTGCTGTTATCCTGTGCAGTCACACTCTGATTTCCCTTTTTCATATGAGGCCTTGAAACCAAGAGAAATTCAATGGAATGGAGTTATGTGCTCAGGATCCCACAAACGGGTCTCTGGAAGATGGAATCCTGAGAGTCCAGATGGAGCTGCAGAGGAGACAAGGAGAAAGGACAGGGATCTCATCCAGACAGGAACCAACAGGAGAAACCCACTCTCAGAATTCACCAGGAACTGTAGCAACACCTGCTTGAAAGCACATGAATTAATACTCTTACACAAAACAGAAGAATGCGTTACTAATCGTGACTCATAACCAAATTACTTTTGATTTTTGATGCCTAGGTACACAGTAGAGACCCTTGGTATATATAAGCTAATGCAAAAGCAATGTAAATAGCATATATTCCTAGTAGAATGTATTAGGTGTTGAGTAATGGCACTATTAGATTAGAAATGTCTCATCTGATAGAGAAATTCAAGGCTCTACAGGATCTGGCATTGCGGTGCAGCAAGCTTTCAATGCCAGCAACCCATATTAGAGCGCCGGTTCAAATCCTGGCTGCTCTCATTTCAATCCAGCTCCCTGCTAATGTGCTTGGGAAAGCAGCAGGTGATGGTCCAAGTACTTGGGCCCCTTCCACCCATGTGGGAGATCTGGAGGGAGTTCCAGGCTCTTGGCTTCAGCCTGGCCCAGCTCTGGCCTTTGCAGCCATTTGGGAAATGAACAAGAGGATGGAAGAGATCTCTCTCTCTCTCTCTCTCTCTCTCTCTCTCTCTGCCTTCAAATAGATAAATATTTTTTAAAGATAGGGTTTACTAAAAGTTAATCACAGGGGCACGTATTTGTCATATCAGTTAAGATAGCGATTGCAAGGTCTGCATCCCATACAGGAATCGCAGCTCTTGACTCCGCTTTCTTCTTACTGTACACCCTGGGAGGCAGCAGGTCATGCCTCAAGTACTTGGGTCCTTGCTGCCCACATGAAGATCTGGATTGAGGTCCTGGCTCCTGACTTTGGCCTGCCTTAGCCCTGGCAATTGTGAGCATCTTAAGAATGAACCAGCAGGTGGAAGCCCTCTCTGTGTCTCTACAACTCTCAAATAAATAAATAAAACTTTTAAAAAGCAACAACATCACATAATGTAGGAAATATGAAGAAAATTAAGCTCTAAGAAAGAAGAGATGAGCTCTGAGGGAAGATTGCCTGGCCACTATTTCACGGGAAGCTGATGCACGGCCAGGATCAGCCGGCCAGGCAGACAGGAAGAGGAAGTCAAGGGACCGGGCTTGGAGTGCACTGATTAAGCCACCACCTGCAAAGTTGACATCCTAATGGGGGCTGGTTTAGGTCCCAGTTGCTCCGCTTTTGATCCAGTGCTCTACTGCTACACCTAGGAAAGCAGCGGAGGATGACCCAAGTGCTGGTTCCCCGCCACCCACATGGGAGACCTGGATGAAGCTCCTGGTTCCTGATTTCAGCCTGGCCCAGCCCTGGCTGTCGTGGCCATTTGGGGAGTAAACCAATTGATGGGAGACAGATCTCTCTGTAACTCTGCCTGTTAAATAAACAAATTGGAAGCAAGGGAGGAATGCACAGAGGCTCAAGGTGTGCTGTGTTCCTGGGATACTGCCTGGCTCCATTGTAGCATCCAGGTTGTGTGACTCAGTTTAACAGTCACAGGCGGGGCCAGCACTGTGGCATAGCAGGTAAAGCTGCTGCCTGCAGTGCCAGCATCCCATATGGGATAGCCAGGGCTGGGCCAGGCCAAAGCTAGGAGCTAAGACTTCTACCTGCGTTCCCACATGGGTGGTAGGAACCCATGGACTTGGGCCATCATCTGCTGCCCTCCCAGATGCATCAGCAGGGAGCTGGATTGGAAGTGTGGAGTAGCTGCTACCTGAACCTACACTCCAGTAAGGGATGCAGTTGTCCCAAGAGGTGGCTTTACCCACTGTGCCATAGGCCTATATCTTGGAACAAAAAAATTTTCATTCATATTGATTGTGGCCATTTGGGGAGTGAACCAGTGGATGGAAGATCTCTATGTATCATCTATCTACCTATCTCCCTCCCTCCCATTCTGCATTTCAAATAAATAAATCTTAAAGAAAAAAAAAAACCTAGTATAATTTGTTTTCAAAAAAAAGTTCTTTTGCTCCAAAGAGTGAAAAAGAGGACTTCCCATGCATTCCACTAACTTTCCTTGAACCCGTTTATTATTAATTAACTTGTGCTAAGAGTCCATTCCCAACGTTCTTTTTCCCTATTACTGACGATAGTAGGATACCCAGCATCTGCGTCCCTTGTGGAAAGTACTGAGGAACAAGTGAAAGCGCTTCTTTGTCACTTGTCCTTTGCTGTTACCTGGGGAGGAAGCTGGACTAAGTCTGAACCATTGCCAATCCAAGAGAGGATTCCCCTGTGCAGCTCCTTTCTCCTTGAATAATTCATGGACAAAGTCCCTTTTACCTGTAACAAACCGAGACTAGAGTTTCTTGTGTCTTAATGAATTTTAATGGCATGCCTCCCTGTCTTGGCATCAGCCTGCTGTCTCAATTACTACTATGTTTTGATCCCTTTTAATAATTTGTCAAATTCCAAAGCTTGATACAGCCTATTTTTTGCTTGTATTCTTTGGTTGTTTTATTCAATGCATTTTCATTTATTTGAAAGGCAGAGAGAGAGGGACCTTCCTTCTGCTGACTCCTCTCCAAATGCCCACAACTGCTAGTACTGAGCCTGGTCAAAGCCAGGAGCCCAGAACACCATCCAGGTCTCCCAGGTAGGGTGGCAGGGACCCAAGTCCTTGAGTCATCATCAGCTGCCTCCCAGGCGCATTAGCAGGGAGCTGGATCAGAAATGGAAGAGGGGCTCCATTCCAGACGCTCTGTGCCATGTGTGATGCAGGTATCCCAAGCAGAGGCCTACCCTGTTGGGCCACAATGCCCACTCCTTGCTTTGCTTTGTTTGTTTCCATTACTTTCTCAGACGAAGAAGCTAAAGACTCTGGTGTTTCTCAGCTCGCAGACTTGGTTTATCATATCTTCTCTCTTCTTTGGCCCCCAACTGCCCCTCTGAGTCCCTGGCTTCCATCCCTCAAATGTCCTCGCATAATCACATGGCTGAAGCGCTGGGAGCTTGCAGAGCTGGGTTGTTGGCGGAGGTGAAGTGTGCCTACTGACTCCTCCACTTGAACAGCCTGATTTTCTGACAAAGAGCTGTTTGCATTTGATTTGTCACAAGGACCACAGTCATCAAGGTTCTAAGGCTCAAGTCCTCTGTTTCATGAAAAGATGATGATTAACGTGAAAAATTATGAAGACTGCGTCCCACCTCATAAAAACAAGACACAAAATTTCTTGTACCCTATGAGTAAGACCTTGTAAAAATGCCTGCAGTGATAAGTCAAAGAATGAAAGGGAAAACAGAATGTAATAAAAAAGAAAAGGGAATTACTGAATTGGGTAGGTAACATTGTGAATGGACCTGTTCTTCCCTCTAAATTTTCTTGTAACTTTGTTTTTTAAAAAAGATTTATTTATTTACTTAAAAAGTATAGTTACAGGGAGAGAAGCAGAGAGAGAGAGAGAGAGAGAGATCTTCCATCCGCTGGTTGACTCCTTAAATGGCCACGATGGCTGGAGCTAGGCTAGTCCAGAGGCAGGAGCCAGGAGCTTCTTCTGGATCGCCCATGTGGGTGCAGGGCCCCAAGACTCCATATGGGATGCTGATCCTAGAGGCAGCTTAACCCACTGAGCCCCAGCACTGCTGCCCCACAACTTTATTCTTAATAGATCAGATGTTCAAAACCCTCTAAACTTCTGAACTCTCTCTTTCCTTTTATGTGCAAATAAATTGGCTTCATTGTACACTCTGGTCTTTTATGTTGATTTTTAAAACAGTTTTCAGCATGGGGTGGGTGCTGGGTCTAGAAGTTAAGACAGCCACACATCCTACATCAGACCGCCTGGGTTCAAGTTCCAGCTCCACTCCTAATCCCAGCTTCTCGTTAATGAGCACCACGGGAGGCAGCAGATGACGACTGGAGTACCTAGGTCCCTGCCACCCACGAGGGAGACCTGGATTGAGTTCCTGGCTCCCAGCTTTAGCTTGGCCCCAGTCTATACCTTTTAGGCATTTAGAGAGTGAACCATTCTGTCTCTCAAAAAAAGAAAGAAAAGAAAAAGAAATCCTCAGCCAGGATGCAGGGAGAGAGGACATGTTCTGGCTCTTGTCAACATTTCTGCAATGCAAAATCACCAAAAGTTGAAGACCTCAACTCTCAGTGGACTGACTCTAGGGAAAAAGAGGTGCAGGTGGGGGCCTTCCAGGACAGCATACAGCACACAAGTCATAGGCATGCCCACGGCAGGGGATTTGTCCTTGGTGGGCTTGTTCCCTATGGGTTCTTTTTCCTGTGCTCACAAACTCTTCATCCTGTGTCAGTTCCTCTTCACCCTCTCTGCCCTGAACTCCACGGCCGCTCCCAGACAAGCCTTTGCTCCCAGGGACTCAGTGGCACTTTTTCTGGAGTGCATGGCCCCAGAGCGGAGACTCAAAGGTTGAGTAAGAGTCAGGAGAAAAGTCACAGAGGAGCCATCCAAGGCTGAGGGAAGAGCCGGGGTAAGAGCTTGCCGAGAGGAAGGGCACGGTGTGTTGGGGCCACAAGTGACCCAGGTCACCATTGCTGGGCGGTAGGGCTGTCACCGCGATGGGTGGACAGGAAGGAAGAGAAAGGACTGGGGCTTTCTCACGGCCACTTCAGTCTTAGAATGTTCTGACTGTGGCTGAGAAAATGGAGCAAGATAGGAGTTTGGAGATGGGTGTGTGTGAGGGGGGGACTTGAAATGTCACAACAGTCATCCTGGTGGCAGTGTGAGCATGAGAGCCACGGCAGAGGCAGCAGGAATGGCCAGGACAAGACCATGCTTTGGGTTGAAGGTGGGGGGTGCACACGTGCCAGGACACCTGCTGCATCACACAACCCCTGATGCAGGAGGCGAGAGTTTGAAAAGCATTTGATACACCAGGACCACAAGAACAGGGGAGGAGTCGACAGCAATCAGTCATTGGAAGGCAAGAAGCAGGGTGAGCAGTGACTGATACAGCCATGTCAGAAAGCCAAATCCAAAAGGTGGGGTGGGGGGGAGCCCCAATCTGTAAAAGTGTTTGCACTGCAAAGCCTTCACAGAGCTGAGGAACTGGCCAAACCAGTTTCCTCTGGAATGGGAGCGAGGAGGAAACGTGGGACAACAGGGACGTTCATCTCAGAAGCAGTGGGGCCGCAGATCCCCACTCCAGCTCACACACGCCCCTGCTTTCTGACGCCGGAGATTTATTCCTGGGGAGGATCAGAGGGTGTGTGACCCAGGGCGTTGCACGCGTGGTTACTGGGGTACTGGACTAGAAACGGAGAGACCATACATGGTGAATGCTGGCATCTCCAGGGCTGCCCTGGCCAGACGCTGAGAAGGCTGGTGGCCAGGCTTCCACCATGTGAGCAGGTGGTCAGAGCCTCCTCCCTGGGGCACCTGAAGAGACTCAGAGGCACTGCCTCAGGAAGTCCTCAGGGAAGTGGCCCAGCCAGGTCTCCGTGCAGCGAGGCACTGAGCCAAGTTCTCACCTGCAGCCCACCGTGCACAATCACCTATTTAGTTTCCAGTTCTTTTTTTAAAAAATATATTTATTTGAAAGGCAGAGGGACAGAGAGAGAATCTTCCATCTACTAGTTCACTCCCCAAATGCCCACAACTGTTAGGGCTGGGCCAAGCAAAGGACAGGAGACCAGAACTCAATCCAGATCTCCCACATGGAGGGAAGGGACCCAAGTAGTTGAGCCACCACCTGCTGCCTCCCAGGTGCACAGCAGCAGGAAGCTGGAGGTGGAGGCAGAGCTGGGACTCGAACCCAGGCACTCCCATATTGGACGCAGGCATCCCAACTGCAAAGCCAATCGCTCATCCCAGAAAGGGAGATAGCATAGCAGGTGTGAGGCTGACACCCTTAGGAAGGCTGCTGGTGAGGCTGTTCCTAGACTGGCGTCAGGGTCTTGGATTAGGCAAGGTTCCCACCATACTCTGACCGGTAAGAGTTGCTCCATAATCTTTTTTTCTTAAGATTTATTTTTATTTATTTGAAAGAGTTACAGAGAGGCAGAGAGACAGAGAGAGAGAGAGGGAGGGAGAGAGAGAGAGAGGGAGATCTTCCATCTGCTGGTTCACTCCCCAAATGGCCACAATGGACAGAGCTGAGCCGATCTGAAGCCAGGAGCCAAGAGCTTCCTCCAGGTCTACCACACTAGTGCAGGGGCCCAAGCACTTGGGCCATCTTCTGCTTTCCCAGGCCATAGCAGAGAGGTGGATGGGAGGTGGTGCAGCCGGAACTTGAACCGGAGCCCATATGGGATGCTGGCACTGCAGGCGGCAGCTCTACCCGCTACACCACAGCGCCGGCCCCCACCTCTACTTCTGATCAGTCTTCCTGATAACGTGCACTCTCAGAGGCAGCAGTGATGGCTCAGTTATTTGGGTCCCTGCCACCCATGGGGGAGACCTGGATGGAGTTCTAGGCTCCTGGATTCAGCCTGGCCCAGCCCTGGCTGTTGTGGCGTTTGGGGAGTGAACCAGCAGACAGGAGCTCCGTCTGTCTGCCTTTCAAATAATGTAAGTCAAAAAATGTTAGCATGAATAAGAACAAATGAATCCTTCTGTGCACCCTGGTTGGGCTCACAGGCTTGCCACAGTGACTTGCCAGGGCAGTGTGCTGCTTTGTGTCTGGGTCAGACCTCCCGAGCTGCACCAGGCTGGAAGGAACTGTGTATTTCCCACCGAGTTTCCCACCGATCCCAGATGGGAGCCTGAGCACTGAGACCTGGCTTGACATTGTCTTGGGAACCTGATGCCTCGCCCTGGCTATTCAATCTTTGTGAGAAAAAGAGCCGAGAGAGCCGCAGAATGTTTTGGTGAGAATGTTTGGGGTTTGTGATCCCTACGGCAAAGCAGTTCTCTTTTAAGAAAAAAAAAAAATCAAGTAGGTGCTGAGTGTTCTCTGCTATCAGTAGACTTCCCAAATAAGAATGAAGTTCACCTGGGTGCTTGGCGCTCTCTCTCCTGTAATAACTCTGGCCTGTTTTCTCCTCTTTCTTTCATTCTTGCTTTTTTTTTTTTTTCCCCTTTTTACAATTCATTCAGTAACCGTATACAAACCAGCCAAACCACATTCAGGACGGCTGGTTAACTGATACACCTTGTGGTTTTTAAAAACAAAACAGCGAACACTTCCGTTGTGCCGTAGAGGGAGGAAGTAGCGTTGGGCCAGGTTGCATCGCTTTGTTCAGAGATGCGTGTAGTGAGAATGATTTCCTGAGCGGGGAGGCCAGTGATCTGTTTAGTCTTTCCTTTATTGATCTGCCCAAAGACTATTGCCGTATAGATCCTGGGTGCAGAGGTGAGAGTTGATTAAACTAACGTTTAATTAGCAGTGCAATGGCGACTTGACTGAGAGGCCGCTGGGTCCCTGTCCCTAGGGTGACACTGTTTATAGCACTTTCATGTCTGAGTGAGGTCCAACCCAGACATCGCTGTTAGTAGTATTCAAGGATAGTTCCTGAAACTCCATGGTTGGATTTGAGGAGAAGGAAACCATCAGCTCGCTCTCCTTCAGGCTGGGCTTGATGCTTGTTTCATTTAGGATACTTTCAGCAGCAAGTGCCCAAATATCACAAGGAAACAGAAAAATCTGTTGGCTCGTGGGCCTGGGAGTCCAGAGATGAGGTAAACTCTCAAGGACTGGCTCAGTCACTCCAGCGGTTCCCACTCCACTTCTGCCCAATTCTGTGGTCTGAGTCTCAGGCCTGTGGTGAGGAGGGCAACCATTCTGGGGAAAGGGGAGAAAGTTACTGAACACCTTGGAAGAGGGTAGGGGGTTGGGCTGGGTGCCTAGCGACCTCTGGGGACACCAGCCCTCCATCCTGGGGTCCCACCTCTGCTTCTGATCCAGCTTCCTGCTAATGCATCCTGGGAAGCAGCAGATGATGCTCAAGGGCTTGGGTCCCTGCCACCCATGTAGGAGACCTGGATGGAGTTCCTGGCTTCCAGCTTTAGCCTGGCCCAACCCTGGCTGCTATGGGCATTGAGGGAGTTAACCAGCAGATGCAAGATCTCTATGTCTCTGTCTTTCTGTTGCTCTTCCTTTCAAGTAAAATGAAAATAGATAAATAAACTTTTTTTTTTTAAGTGTCTGGAAAGAAACAAAGGAATGCATTTTCCTTACCCATTGTAAGAACCATGGTTAATTTGCCTGTAACAAAAGTCAGATTAATGAAAGAAAAGCATAACAAATTTATTTAACAAAAGTTTATGTGATACAAGAGTCTTCAGAGATGAAGACCAAAGACCCAGGGAAAACTGCATTTTTACACTAAGACGTAGATACGCGTGGACACTCATGATTAGACAAAAGGGGCTCTGATCTAAAGGTGACAGACTGGTTGTGGGGCAGGGCTCAGCCAGGCCGGTTCACTCAGATTCCTTCTATGTCTGGCTGATCTTCCTCCCACCAGGTACGGAACAGGGTGTCTTTTACAGGAGAGCCTTCAGGGGGAGGGATACGGGGCAGCAAGCGGCCTTGTGTGCATTTCTGAATTGCTTGGAGAGAGGAATTCGAGTGTCTGTGGAGGAGAAAGGGGAGAGGAAGAGATGAGGGAAGGGGCAAGTGAGAGACCTTGCCTCTGAGGCCATCTCATCTCCTTCTGTGCACAGCTCTTGAGTAGGCCCCAGCCTGTGGGGAATTGTAACCTGAGCCCCAACAATAGCATGAGCAGTCATGGGAGGAAATATTTGCCAATCATCTATCTAATCAAAGCCCGGCATGCACAGGGCAGGCATTCAACCTAGTGATTAAGCTGTTGCCTAGGACACCCGCGTTCCATATCTGAGGGGCCGGGTGCGAGTCCTGGCTTGATTCCTAATTCCAGTTGAACTGTGGTGCCCACACTGAGAGGCAGCCGGTCATGGTTCAAGTAGCTGCATTCCTGCCACCCACAAGGGACACCTGGCTCTTGGCTTTGACCTGGCTCACCTCTCTCTCTCTCACTCACCTCCCTCTCTCTTTCTTCCCTCTCTCTTCGCTTTCTCTTTCTCTCTGTTGAATAAATAATTCTTAGAAAAAATAATGAGATAAAATATTGTGATACTGCTTCATACACACCAGGACAGCTGTAGTTAATAAGGCGAAGCATTGACAAGTGTTGGCAAGGAGAAATCAGAATTGTCCGCTGCAGGTGGGGACGTAAAACATTGTAGTCCCCTTAGGAAACCAGCCTGGCCCTTCTCCATGTCATTCAAGGGAGATTTACCCAATAGCCAGCAATTCTGCTCCTAGAACTACCCAAGGATACTGAAAACACATGCCCTCGCAGAAGTGTGTGGGTATTATAGCAGCATTGTAAACCCACATGTCCATCAGCTGGTGAATATATAAATAATATACATATCTTAAATGTATAAAAAGCTGGTCTAGCCACATGACAGAATATTATTCCACCATGAAAAAGACTGAAATACTAATACATCCCACCACCTAGAACGAGTGAACCTTGGACATCTTTTGCTCAGTGAAAGTCAGGCAGAAGAAAAAACACCTGGACACAATTGTCTGATTCCATTTACCCAGAACATCCAGAACAGGCAAATCCAGGAGAGAAAGCAGGTTACTGGTGGCCAAAGGCTACAGGGAGGGGAGACTGGGCCTGAGATTTCTATTGAAATTCCTGATGACGGTTGCATGCCTTAGTGCCTATGCTAAAACCAACAAATAGTATCCTTTCAAGTTAAAAAATAAATAAATAAAACAAAGGGGCAGGAACATTTATTCCCAGAAGTTCTCAAAAGAAACCCTCCCCTCTCCTGTTCACGACTTGAATAGATACACAGAGGCGGGGGCTGGCAGCCTCGGGATGCTCCTGGGTGACTTTGACTTCTCAGGCCCCTCCCTCACGACTGTTAGCAAGAGGAAGAAGGGCAGAGGGCGGCAAGCACACAACCACGACGTCTGTCTCACAGCGCTCTTCCCTGACACCCTACTCCTTGGACCCACATTACACCTGCTCTCACTCTTCTCTAATGCATTGTAAGTTCTGTCTTCTTGCTAACTAATCACAGACTCCTTGGCAGCAAGGGCTTCTGGGTATCCACACAGGAAGTTCAGAGTGTGGCCATGCAGGGTCATCGTAAATGTTCATTAAAACAAATGGCCGACGTGAAACTTGTAAATAGCTGCTGTCCTGGCCAGCGGCCAGCATTCCCAGGTGACACGCTGTTTATATTAGGTCTGGTTTCTGACACCTCCTTCCCACAGAGATAACCCCAAACCAAACCACTCACATCTCCCAGGGACCTGTCTCACCAGCTCTGCTCTGACCCAGAGAGCAGAGCCAGCCAGGGAGCCCCAGAGCAGAAAAGCTGGGGGGGAACTCGCCTACTTGGCCTTTTAGCCTGGAGCCAGCACCTAGGACAAATTCAGGGGATGTTCTTTTTTTCCTAGGCCCGGTTCAAACAGGATTTTTCCATTGTTTAGGGAGTACCAAGGCTTTCCCCAACTTCTTGTGTGCAATGTACACTACACCCACTCACGCACCACAGACCTAGCTCCCAGGCTCAGAGGTGAGTACAAGAGACGTTTGACCTCTTACTGGGCAGATAAAAGGGAAATCAGGTCTTGCTAATTTAGGACAGTTCTTTGCGAAGGTCAGTAGGTAATGGATAGAGATAAGTTATCTGTTGTTTGAATCCCTCTGGCAAGGAGGGATTCTGCTAAGCTCCGTAAAGACCCCGCACCTGGAAAGCCCTGTTGTTTCAGGATTTCCCACACAACAGTTTGCTTTGGAAAGCACTGAGTGAGAGGCCAAGCAAGTAGCCCACAGCCTCATTTAAAAGCTCTCTTGATGTTGTTACTGACTTGGAAGAGCAGATACACAGATCTGTGGCTACAGTAAGCTCACTAAGCAGAGCTAACAAATCCACGCGGGAACAGATTTCAAGGCCACCTCTTCCCAACAGCAGGAGAGGGGGTTTGCCTGTGGAAGGTGCCCTCCCCCCAGGAGAAGGAGAACATTCTTATCACTAGAGAGGGAAATCTGTGCAAACCCACCCTGGGAAACTTACCCTGTGCCTTGCTTCTGCACCATTAACTGCTCTGATACAAACCCCTTCCTCTTGTCACATCTTTGCAATTTCCCACTCTATCCAACATCCCAGTGTGGCAATTTTTGACCCTATCTGCTTCTTTGGGTCTTCATTTTTCTAGTGAGGACTCCCATGCACATTTAGGGAAAAGGTTTTGGGTTTTTTTGTTTTGTTTTTGTTTTGAGAGGTAAAGAGATACATAGGGAGGGAGGGAGGGAGAGCACCCATCTGCTGGTTCATTCCCCAAATGCCTGCAACATGCCCCATATAGAGCCAAAACCCGAAACCCTCATCTTCCACATGGGAGGCAGGCACCCAAGTACTGGAGCCATTACCAGTGGCCATTACAGCCATTACAGTGGCACCATTACCACGGTGCTCGTTAGCAGGAAGCTGGAGTCAGGAGCCAGAGCCAGATATTGACCCCAGATACTCAGATATGGGACACAAGTGTGCTAACCGACCTCTTAACCACTAATTTCCTGTCCCAACGTGTAAAATACACTAAAATTTGTGTATTTTCCTACTGTTACTATGTCTTCTATCAAATTAATTCTTAGGCCCAGCTAGGCACCCAAAGAGAAAAGAGGAAAAAGTTTTACCTCCCTGACCACATTCTAAGAAATATGAATGACCAAGGAACTCTACATTATCCTCCCTTATTTGTATTTCACAGTATCTCTCTCATATTATTGTCCTTGTTAGCTGACTAATAAAAATGATGGCATAAGAGGAAAGGGAATGGGACAAGCCACACCTTTTCCTTTTCCGCCTTCCTGACTCATCAATAGATGGAAGATAGGCCATGGACAGAATGTGCACCTATCAGCAGTGAGATCTAAAACACGAGGGCTAACGCTATGCAGCATTTACACTATTCTGATAAGAACAAAATACCTTTGCATGTTTGAGCCATGAAGTACAAACTGTACTTTCTTTTTAATTCATGAATTTATTTATGTTAAAAGCAGACAGACAGAGATCTTCCATTTGCTGCTTCACTCCCCAAATATCCACAGCAACCAGGAGCTAAAAAACTCGTTTTTTTTTTTTTTTTGTTTTGTTTTGTTTTGTTTTTAACAAAGTTGGGAGCCCAGAACTCCAATCAGGTTTCCCACATAGGTGACAGAGCCCCAACTACTTAAGCCATCACCTGCTGTCCCCCAGCAGGAAACTGGATGGATGGAAGCAGAGGTGGGACTTGATCCCAGGCACTCTGCTATGAGATATGGGCATCTCCAGCTGTGGCTCAACCCACTGTGCCGCACCACCCAACCCTCCTTGAAATATTTCAAGTAGTCCCAACTCTTCTCAATTGTTCAGTCTCTATATGACCAAGCAAAAAGAATGTGAATATTGTTTTAATAATGAGTATTTCTGAAGAATTCTTACATCATCAATATCACAAAGAAAAACTCTGTAAAATACATATTGAACTTTATTTGAGATCAACATTCCACAAACAGTTGCTCTCACAACTCAAGGCTGTTCTATTCAAAAACAGGCTCTCAAGACCCAACAAGTCATCGGTGACTCAGGCAGCTCCTGTGCAGATACAGAACGCCCTGTCCAGCTGTGTTTCTGAAGCATTTGCTGGGTGTAGCCCTTTGTGTCCTGCTTGAAGCTTTTTGCAAAACATGCAACAAGGAATTTAATCAGCAAAGCAAAAACAAGTTTGTAGCATTCCAGAAGGATTAGCTAACGTAAACATAAAATATGCAAGTTACAACCGATCTGGCAAATCTCAAATGATCTGGGAAGGCTTGTGACAGACCATCAGCTAGTCTAAGACTGGCAGGTAGAACTGAATTTGGGATCGTTTCACCATATAATTATTTGATAAAATCAGAGCATTAAAAGTATTTCCAAGTTGTGGCAGTTTGTATTAATGGGACTAACTAAATAGGCAATCTGCTTAAATCGACTTTAAGGACTATTTTTAAAAAGATTTATTTATTTATTCGAAAAGCAGAGGTACAGAGGGAAAGAGGCAGAGAGAGGGGTCTCCCGTCCACTGGTTCACTCCCCGGATGGCCACAATGACCGGATCCGAAGCCAGGAGCTTCTTCCGGGTTTCCCACTTGGGTGCAGAGACACAGGGACTTGGGCCATCTTCTGCTTTCCCAGGCCATAGCAGAGAGCTTGATTGGAAGTGGAGCAGCCGGAACTCAAACTGGCACCCATATGGGGTGCCGGCCCTGTAGGCAGCAGCTTTACCTGCTATACCACAGTGCTGGCCCCTGGACTTTTTTTTTTTTTTTTTAAAGACGTTTATTCATTTATTTGAGAGGTAGAGTCACAGACAGTGAGAGGCAGAGACAGAGAGAAAGGTCTTTCATCTGCTGGTTCACTTCCCAGATGGCCGCAATGACCGGAGCTGCGCTGATCCAAAGCCAGGAGCCAGGTGCTTCCTCCCAGTCTCCTGTGTGGGTGCAGGGGCCCAAGCACTTGGACCATCTTTTACTGCTCTCCCAGGCCACAGCAGAGAGCTGAGTTGGAAGAGGAGCAGCCAGGACTCGAACCGGCTCCCATATGGGATGCCGGCGCCGCAGGCAGAGGATTAACCTACTGCACCACGGAGCCAGCCCCTGGACTATTTTATATATATATATATATATATATATCTGTATTTTATTTATTTGAAAGGAAGAGTGGCAAAGAGAGAAAAAGATCTTCCATCCATATGTTCCTCTCCAGCTCAAATGGTCACCATGGGGCTGGGCCAAGCTGACACCAGGAGCCAGGAGCTTCATCTGAGTCTCTCGTGTGTGGCAGGGGCTCGAGCACTTATGCTATCTTCTGCTGCCTTCCCAGGCACTTTAACAGGGAGCTGGCTAGGAGGTGGAGCAATTAGGACTTTAAAAGCTTTCAGTAGGGTATGCTGGTATCACATGCTCTGGCTTAAACCCATAGTACCACAGTGCCAGCCCCAACTTTATGGACTATTAAAGTTATTAAGAAAATCATAGTTGATGGCCAGTTATCTGAAGCCTTGAAAAATTGGAACTCGGAGCAATTTTATAAACAGATTCTTAACTTTACTCATTACACACAAACACAGAGGATATTTCTGAAAAGTAAGGGTCAAAGAGAATGGAGAATCAGGAGGCGATGGCAATACATTTTAGTTTGTACATTATTTTTAATCCTTGTGTTTAGTTTTTAACCATTGAAATGTTTGTATTTACAGTAAAACTGGTTGTGTGGCAATTATAAAATTGAAAGGGAAAGGCTGCAAGGAAATAAAGTCTTAAATTTTAAAATTTCTTTAGTTGATATTACGGCTTGCCCTAAATTCTAGTATGTAGAACTTTGGTTTTAAAAACATTATCTCAGGAGTGGGTATTTGTTGTAACAGTTACAATGCAGCTTGGGACACCCATATCAAAGTACGCAGGTTTGAGTCCTGGCTCAATTTCCAATCCAACTTCCTGCGAATCCACATCCTGGGAGCCAGCAGAAGATGGCCCAAATACTTGGGTTCCCGCACCATGTAGGAGACCCAGGTGGAGTTCTGGGCCCCTGGCTTCAGCCTGGCCTAGCCCCAACTGTTGTTACCATTTGGGGAGTGAACAAGCAGATGATAGATCTCTCTCTGTCTATCTCTGTCTCTTTGCCTTTTAAATTAATAAAAATAAATAAGCAAAAAATAAGGTATGCTTTAGATACAGTAATACTTAAGGGAGGGCAATAATTAAAAATATTATTTGGGGAGTGGGCGCAGGCAAGGTGACCGGGAAGGGATTAGTGCTCCCAGGCTCTGTCTGGGCTCCCAACCTTGCAGCACTCCCATGAGTTTACCAAGTCTCCTAGTGATGAGGCAATGAATACATTGATTTTTATCCAGGTGCTTGTTTCCTGCAGAGCTAGAATCCGGTATCATGTGCAAATAGAACAGAATCTATTTGGCAGTGAGGGAAGACACCTACATCCATGGGCAGGTGTGGGCCACCCCACACAGAGAAATACGCAACGTGAGTGAGCCACAGAGTTGCCCATAAATGTGAGAAGGGGGAAAAAAAACCTAAAATGGTACCTGTAATTGGGATGATCAGTCAGACAGTGGGACAGCAGGAGAGGCAGAGAGGTCTGACGATGGAAAGAAAGAAAACAAGAGGGGGTATGTTCTGCAGTGGAAAGACAAAGCAAGTAATACTTCTAAGCAAAGTCTGTGGTGGAAGGAGGGCTCTCTCCAGCCTCTACCTCTTTCTATAAGGAAAGGGGTGGTGGTCCAATTTGATATGCAAATGGGGTGGGGTCTGAGCCTGCATCCTGTTCTCAGATGCAACAGGTGCACCCAGGTAAGGTAGGCATGTCAAGTCGCCAGTTGAAGACATAGTGTTACATTACAGGGTTACAAAAATTCTGCTTGCCTAAACTTTAACTAACTAGTGACGCCATATCATCAGTTGAAGGGTTTTTGTAGGGTTCATCTCCAGCGGCTCCCTAGCCCCATCCCTGACCTGGAGTTGGCAGGTGCAGCTGGAACTCCTAATCATCTACCCTCCTGATCAGTTGCTCTTCCTGGCAAGAGGCCACATCCTAGGGCTCTCTAGGGGTCACCCCATCCTAAGTCATGGCGCTGGCATCAACTCAGCTATCTCCAAAGGGGCTCGTTGTGAGTTACAGAGGCCCTCCTCTGATGTGGGTGATTCCCAGGGTGTCAGGAACTCTGTGACAGGAACCAGGAGCAAGGATGTACAAGTACATGAATGTACAACAAGCTTCCTGTGGCCACAAACCTGATTCTCGGGGGCCTCACCTCTTACAGTCTTCACCTTGGCAGTTGGGATTTCAACACAGGAATGCTGTGGGGACACAGTCAGACCATGGCAACAATTAAAGCTATAAAGTGTGCATAGTTCCCCATGGTTTTCCCACATTTTATAGAATTATCAATGAAGTTGGGCTATCAGCCATTGGAGAGATTATATTTTCTGGTAATTAGTGACTTGACTTAAACATGACTAGAACATATAGTTTTTCTGTTTTTTTTTTTTTTTAATTAGGCAGAGTTAGTGAGAGAGAGAGACAGACAGACAGAAAAGAGAGAAATGTCTTTCTTCCGTTGGTTCACTCCCCAAATGGCTGCCACGGCCGGTGCGCTGCGCTGATCCGAAGCCAGGAGCCAGGTGCTTCCTCCTGGTCTCCCGTGCAGGTGCAGGGCCCAAGAACCTGGGCCATCCTCCACTGCCTTCCTGGGCCACAGCAGAGAGCTGGACTGGAAGAGAAGCAACCAGGACCAGAACCTGGCATCCATATGGGATGCCAGTGCCACAGGCGGAGGATTAACCAAGTGAGCCACAGCACTGGCCCAAACATATAGTTTTTCATAACACATATTTTCTTTCCTTTTTAAAACATTTATTTGTTTGAAAGGTAGAGTTACACAGAGAGAGAGGTAAGTATCTTTCATCCACTGATTCACTCCTCAAAAGGCCACAACGGCTGGGGGTAGACCAGGCTGAAGCCAGGAGCCAGGAGCTTCTTCCAGGTCTCTCATGTGGGTATAGAGGCCCAAGCACGGGGTCACTTTCCATTGCTTTCCCAGGAGCATTAGCAGGGAGCTGGATCAGAAGTGGAGGAGCAGCCAGGTCTTGAAATGGCACCCATATGGGATGCCAACACTGCAGGTGGCAGTTTTACCCACAGCACCACAGCGCCAGCCTCTCCAAGAAGTTAAAAAAAAGATTTATTTTATCTATTTGAAAGGCAGAGTGATAAGGAGGGAGAAGAGAGAGATCTTCCATCAGCTGGTTCGCATTCCAAATCTTCGAGAGCCAGAACTGGGCCAGGCTGAAGCCAGCAATCAGGAACTGCATCCAGGTCTCCCACGTAGGTGCAGGGACCCAAGTACTTGGGTCGTCATTTGCTTCCTTCCCAAGTGCATTAGCAGGAAGCTGAATGGGAAGCAGAGGAGCCAGGACTCAAACTGGGGCTCCGGTGTGGGATGCTGGCATTGCTGGTGGTAGAGTGGCCGCTTAACCCTTTGCTCCACAACACTGGCCCCTTTTTCCTGTGAACTTTTAAAGTAACCTCATGCAAACAAAAATGGGCCTTGGATCATGATACTAGGAGAAATTTCAAGAGAATGTTCACTATATCTTGGTATCAGGGAAGTCAAACTCTCTGCTAACCGGCAATTGCAAAGTCTACCCTAGTTCTAAGTAGTCCATGGTAGAGGGATTTGCTGTGTTCTTTGGGGCAGATTATTACCACTGCAGGCTATTTCATGTTTAAGTCAAATCCTTGCTACGTGACAGCACAGGGGCAAGATGTCCTGCGGCTGAACACTTTCTTCAGTTCTGCACCACAGGCAGAGTCAGCAAAACCTCTAATTTCTCCTCCTGAACTTGTTTCCCAAAGCTTCCATTGTTCTCACAGCCTTCCTTTAAACTCTCTCCAAGTTTTCCCTCTTCATTTAGATGCAAAACCCAAATTAAATATAGTATTTGAAAGGGTATGATTACTACCGAAATTAAAGTTCTTGCATTATGTGCTGTCAGCTTTGTTGATACGTTTTAAAAATTATCAGCTGGGGCTGGCGTTGTGGTGTAGCAGGTAAAAGCTGCCACTTATAACACCAGCATCCCATATTTGTGTCCCGGCTGCTCCACTTCCAATCCAGCTCCCTGCTAATGGCCTGGGAAAGCAGCGGGAGACGGCCCAAGTACTTGGGCCCCTGCCACCCATGTGAGAGACCCAGGAGAAGCTCCTGGCTCCTGGCTCCTGGCTTCAGCCTGGCCCAGCCCTGGCCATTGCATCCATTTGGGGAGTGAACCAGCAAAAGGAAGATATCTCTATCTTTCCCTCTCTTTCTGCAATTCTGACTTTCAAATAAACAAATCTTTTTAAAAAAATCATCGGGAGAGGGCATTTGGCCTAGCAATAAAGATGTCCACATACCATGTTGGAGTGTCTGGGTTTGGTCCCTGGCTTGAGCTACTGGCTCCAGCTTCTTGTGAATACAGACCTGAGAGTGGAGGTGGCTCAAGTACTTGGGTTCCTGCCACACACATGAGGACTTGGATGAAGTTCCCAGCTTCATCCTGGCCCAGTCCCGACCTCTGTGGAGTGAAATAGACATAAAGATCTCTCTCTCTCTCTCTCTCTCTCTCTCTCTCTCTCTCTCTCACACACACACACATTCAAATTAAGTAAGTACTTTTTTTATTAAAAAAAAATACATTCCCTAGAAATCATCATATATATTTAAAATAACTTCCCTAAATTTTAAGTCATCCAATCAGATTTTCAGTACCCATTCCCCACTTATTTTGAGTCACCCTAGTCTCATTGTTGGGTTCCCTTTACTTCATGTTTCTGCGTCTGCGCCCTACCCTGCCTGACCTCCCCCTCCAGGAGTGTGCTCTTTGCACGGTCATCTTCTTTCTCTGTTTTTAAAAGCAAGCTTTGAACTTTAAAAAATTAATTTTTATTTTTTGAAAGAAAGAGAGAGAGAGATCATTCATCAGCTGATTCCCTTCCCAAACACCTGGCACAGCTGGGCTAGGCGGACTTGGAGAGCGCAGAACTCCCTCTGGGTCTCCTGTGGGTGCAGGGACCCAAATACTTGAGCCATCACCTGCTGCCCCCCAGGGTGTGCATGAGCAGGAAGCTGGAGTGTGGAGCCAGCACTGAAACCCACACACTCTTATGTGGGAAGCGGGTTGTGTCTTAACAGCTGTGCCAAATACCAGCACCTCGTCTCTCTCACTGTCTCCTCCTACCCTCCCTCTGAGAGAACTTCTTTGCCTTGGTTAAAACCATCTGTGGTGCAAATCTGAGACTGAGTGCAGCCTGAGCTGGAAAACAAAGGATTTTTCTTTTTTTAAAGTTTATTTATTTATCTCAAAGGCAGAGTAACAGAGAAAGGGAGGCAGGGGAGGAGTGAGGGAGAGGGAAGGAGGGGAAGAGAGAGGGAAAGAGAGAGAGAAAGAGAGAAAGAGAAAGAGAGACAGAGAGAAAGAAAGGAAGGAAGGAAGGAAGAAAGGAAGGAAGAAAGGAAGGAAGGAAGGAAGGAAGGAAGGAAGGAAGGAAGGAAGGAAGGGAGAAAGAAAGGAAGAAAGAAAGAAAGAAAGAAAGAGAATGACTCTTCCCTCTGCTGGTTCACACCCCAGATGACTGCGATGACTGATGACTGGGGCTGGGCCAGGCTGAAGCCAGGAGCCAGGAGCTTCATCCAAGATCTCTTATGTGGGTGAGGGGCCCAAGCTCTGGGGCCATCCATTGGTGCTTTTCCCAGACCGTTAGCAAGGAGAAAAGTAGGAAGAAGGGTGGCCATTTAGCTCAGAGGTTGAGACGCCTGTATCTCACATCAGAGTGGCCTGGGTTCAAGTTCTGGTTCTGTGCTTCATCCAAGCTCCCTCCTCATGTACATCCTGGGAGCTGGCTGGTGAGGGCTCAAGTTCTTGGGCCCCTGCCACTCATGTGGGTGACCTGATGGAATGCTTGGCTCCTGGCTTCAGCCTGGACTGGTTCTGGCTGTTGTGACCATTCGGGGAGTGATCCAAACAATGGGAGCTCTCTTTCTCAAATGAAAAAGAATAAAAGTATTTTTAAAGAAAAGAAGGGAGAGCAGCCAGAGGGGTGGGCTGGTGCTGCAGGCAGGGGTATCTTCTTTCCTCATGGGGGGTGTATGGTGGGGGAGGCTTTGGGTGATGTAAGGTGGTAGGAAATGTTAAGGAAGAAAGAGGATTAAAGAATTCTTGCTGGGATTTAAGTGCTGGGTAACTTCTAATCTGTAGAACCTGGGTAAAGTTACAAGATTGGAATCTGTGTTTTAAAGTTGGCTGGGGGAAGCATCCTTGAGTTTGGCTCTGGGACCACAAGCTGTACTTCCTGCTCATAGGTCTCGGTCGGAGGAGGTTATGCACAGGGAGCCTTGTTCTGGTCCTACTGCAGCTGTAGCTTCTGGGTGGGGACCATGGCTCAGGGGACTTGCACACCCAGCACCCACACCTCCCCCTTTCAGACCATGCTCCAGGAATCTCTCCGATGTCATACTTTCTACTTAAATTGTTGTAGGAATGGGGATTCCCAAATTATGCTGTAGGTACCAAGACCCCTAACTGGGCTCAGAGAGAGTCCCAACTAGACTGATGGCATGTTCTTGTCTTCCTAAATGTAAGAATGCAACTGGGAGATGTAGGCAGAGGTGAATAGGATACCAGGGTTGGTTGAAAGGCAGAAAGATAGTGCACACTCAGACGTGAGTGTGGGAAACCTCAGGAGAGAGAATTGCCCCCTCCCAGGATGGGGTCATCTTTCATAGGAAAGGCGAGGGCTCAAGGCAGGACCTGATGGCAAGATCAGAAGGAGACAGGGTTTGCAGCCCACGTGGTGTTCAAGAAGGCGGCACGGCACCTGGAGCATGTTGGAGAGGGAGGCTTAGGTGCACGATGCAGAGTGGGTGGGTTGGATCTTCAGCCATGTTGAATTGGCACTGAAGATGATGGGATTTGGCCAGTGCACATGGCTTGTGAGTTGGCCGTCCTTAGTGCCTTATTTCTTCCCAACTCCCTGCCTTGCCACGTCAGAATGGCCTCATATTGATTGACAGGGCTTGCTCCAGGTTCTTCTTTGAGTCTCTGTTCTCAGAAGCACATGGTACAGTCAAGTGTGCACCCAGGGCCAGCCTGGCACCCTGATGGATGGAAGTACAGCTTAAGATCCCTTGCTGCCTGGGACAAGGAAGGCAAGTGTGGACCTGCGTGAGGCTGGCAATGCTGGGGAGTCAGAGAATTAGAGCTGAAACCTTCCAGATTATCATAACGGTGTGTTCACCTACAGTCACCCACCATCGATGTAACAGTGTGTTAGCTTGGTTTATGTTTAAATATTTAGTCATTGTGTGCCTAGAAGTAACAAGGCAGCCTTGTGCTAGAACAAAGAGAACCATGTGCCTCCAACATTCATAGGGATCCTACTTACAGCAAAGGAGCAAAAGCTGGTGCTATGGTTTGAGCATCCCCACCAGACCCAGGTGGAAACTTAATCCCCAAGGTCACATGTTGATGACATTTGCAGGCTGGGGCCTTTGGGAGTAATTAGGATTAGCTGGGGTCACAAGGGGGTGGGCTATGATGGCATTGATGACTTCATAAAAAGAAGGGGGCACTGGCATTGTAGCATAGCAGGTAAAGCTGCCACCTGCAAACACCAGCATCCTGTATGGGTGCCAGTTTGTGTCCTGACTGCTCCTCTTCTGGTCCAGCTCCCTGCTAATGGCCTGGGGAAAGCATTAGAAGATGACCCAGGGGTTTGGGCCCCTGCCACCCATGTGGGGAGACTACCATGAAGCTCCTGGCTCCTGGCTTTGGCCTTGCCCACCCCTGTCCATTGTGCCATTATGGCCATCTAGGGAGTGAATCAGTGATGGAATATTCTCTCTCCCTCTCCCTCTCCCTCTTCTTCTCCCTCTCCCTCTCCCTCTCCCTCTCTCTCTCCCTCCCTCCCCCCCGTCTCTGTCTCTTCCCCCCTTTCTCTGTAACTCTGAATTTCAGATAAATTTTAAAAAACCTAAAAGTCACTTTCCCCTCTTACTTGCTTAACTTTGAGCAAGCTTCTTTTTATTATGACATTTTTATTTGAGAGGCAGAGAGACAGATAAAGAGAGAGAGAGAAAGAGAGCTCCTTGGGGCCGGGCCAGCATTATGGTACAGCAGGACAAGCTCCCAGCTGAGACACTGCCTTCCCGTATCAGAGTGACAGTTGAAGTCCCAGCTACTCTGGTACTTTCTAATCCAGCTTCCTGGGAACGCAGCAGCAGGTGGCCCAAAAACCTGAGCCTCTGCCACTCACGTTGGATGCCCAAATGGAGCTCCTGCCTCCTGGCTTTGGCCTGGCCCAGCCTTGACTGCTGCAGCCATTTGGAGAAAGAACCAGTAGATGGAAGATCTTTCTCCCTCTCTCTCTGTCACTCTGTATTTCAAATAAATAAATAAGTAAATCTTTTTTAAAGAGAGAGAGAGAGAGAGATTGCATCCAGTGGTTCACTCCCCAGATGCCTACAACAACTGACACCGGGCGTGATGGGAGAACTCAGTCCAGGCCTCCCAGGAGAGTAGCAGGGATCCTCTACTTGGGCCATCACCGGGGACTGCATTAGCAGGAAGGTGGAATCAGGAGCCAAAGCTGCTACGGATGAAAGCATCTTAACTGCTAGGTACATGCTGGACAAACTGCTGCTTTTTCAAGATTTCAAAGGTAAAGTGATACAGAGAAGGGAGAGACAGAGAGAGCTGTTCCATTGGCTGGTTCCCTCTACAAATGCCTGCAATAACTGGGGCTCGGCCAGTCCAGAGCCAGGAGTCAGGCACTGCATCTGAGTCTACCATATGTGGTAGGGCCTACACCCTTGAGTCATCGTTTGCTTCCTTCCCAGGAGCGTTAGCAGAAAGCTGGGTAATTAGCCAAGTATCCGTTACTCCAGCCAGCACTGCAGTGTGAGACCCAGTTATCCCAAGCGGTGGCTTTTTTTTTTTTTTTTTTTTTTTTTTGACAGGCAGAATGGACAGTGAGAGAGAGACAGAGAGAAAGGTCTTCCTTTTGCCATTGGTTCACCTTCCAGTGGCCGCCGTGGCCAGCATGCTGTGGCCGGTGCACCGCGCTGATTCAAAGGCAGGAGCCAGGTGCTTATCCTGGTCTCCTATGCGGGTGCAGGGCCCAAGCACTTGGGCCATCCTCCACTGCCTTCCCGGGCCACAGCAGAGAGCTGGCCTGGAAGAGGGGCAACTGGGACAGAATCCGGCGCCCCGACCAGGACTAGAACCCGGTGTGCTGGCGCCGCAAGGTGGAGGATTAGCTTACTGAGCTGCAGCACCGGCCCCAAGCAGTGGCTTTGTCCACTGTGCCACAAGGCCCATCCCCAGGCAAGCTTGTGGACCTCTGGGAGCTTCTTGTGGATTCATCGAGCCTCTGCAGGATTCATTGAGAACAAGCAGGAGGCACATCTGGCACCATGCATGGAACACAGCAGGTATTCCACGAGAAGAGCTTGTGAATCCACAACCTTTGTCTATGACCTATTTCCACATTACCGTTCACATTTTAGGCCAAAGAGCGTGGGGTCATTGAGCCGGGAGAGTCTCCAGTCATTCTGGAGAACACACCTTGCAGGAGAACCCTGCAGTCAGAGACCCGAGTTCCATTCTTGACCCCCACCGGTGAGCCATTGAGAGCAAGTCACTCTCAGCATCCTTAGTTATAAAGCCACCAGAGTAGCCGCTGCACGGCATCACATGCCAGTACAGAGAGGAAATGCACGTCACACAAGAATGTGATTATCTTCTTCAAGAGTTAACATCCAAACTTATGCTGAACTTCATTCTATCTTAGACCATTTCTCCAACATATTGGGATTTTGAATGTTGATGAAGTCCGTTAAATGAAAGCCAAATTTGTAATTAATTCTTTGGGACACTTCGAACTATACTTTTTGATTTTTTATTTCTTTTTAATGTCTATTTATTTATTTGAAAGGCAGAAATGCACACACACACACACAGAGTCACAAATAGAAATATCCCTTCTGCTGGTTCACTCCCCAAACAGACAAGGCTGGGCCATGCCAAAGCCAGGAGCCAGAAACTCCATCCGAGTCTCCCAGATGGCTGCAGGGACCCAAGTTCTTGGGCCGTTACTTGCCGCCTTCCAGGGTGTGCATTAGCTGGAAGTTAGTGGCAGGAGCTGAAACTTGATCCTGGCACTCCAGTGTAGAACATGGGCATTATGGGGCCGGCCCTGTGGCGTAGTGTGTTAAGTCAGTGCAGCAACGGCATCCCACGTGGGTGCCAGTTCAAGTCCCGGCTGCTCTACTTCAGATCTGGTTCCCTGATAATGTACCTGGGAAAGTAGCAGAAGATGGCACCCATATGGGAGACCTGGAACAAGCTCCTGGCTCTTGGCTTCAGATCAACCCAGCTCTGGCCATTGTGGCCATTTGGGGAGTGAACCAGTGGATGGAAGACCTCTCTCTCTCTCTCTCCTCACTGTAACCCTGCCTTTCAAATAAAATAAATCAAAAAAAAAAAAAAATGAGCAACTTGTATCTAAACTCCTAGGCTAACTTTCCACCCCAGGACTACTACTGTATTTTAAAGTGTTTTTTGTTTGAGTTAGGGGGAAACCAAGTGCTTTCTCTTTCCTGTGCATACACTGAAGGCGCCTACAGCACATCTACAGCCAGACGCAAGGCAGTTTGTCCCACACACCAAGCAATTCCACAACAGACACAAGTCGGCTCTTCTGTGTTGTCCAACAATGCGATTCGGTTCTGGTCCTCTTCCTGAAGAAAGACCCCACAGGTGAGGGCTCACCCCTTCAGGTGCGGTCACTGCTGAGTGAGCAGCTACACTTTGTGATTCCACAACCCTAATCCTTGGATGGCTCTAGAACTCGGGGAGACATTTGGCTTAGGTTTATTGGTTTATTATAAAGGAAATTGGCCCGCAGCAGGGCTCACTAGGCTAATCCTCCACCTTGCAGTGCCGGCACCCCGGGTTCTAGTCCCGGTTGGGGTGCTGGATTCTGTCACGGTTGCTCCTCTTCCAGTCCAGCTCTCTGCTGTGGCCCGGGAGTGCAGTGGAAGATGGCCCAAGTATTTGGGCCCTGCACCCCATGGGAGACCAGGAGAAGCACCTGGCTCCTGGCTTCAGATCGGCACAGCATGCCAGCCGTAGCAGCCATTGGAGAATGAACCAACGGCAAAGGAAGACCTTTCTCTCTCTCTCTCTCACTGTCCACTCTGCCTGTCAAAAAAAAAAAAAAAAAGGAAATTGTCATAAAGGATGTTCCAGAGCATACAGGGGGAAAGGCCAGATGAGGAGTTCAAAAGGGCTGGGGTGCAGCCATGGGCTTCCAAGCCCTGACTGGGGTCCTCATCTCTGAGAACCTCCCGAAGTTCGTAAAATGTCATTGTCCAAGAGGGTTTTGTGGAGCGTGGTCTCCAGTGCCCCTTGGCAGTTCTTGGGGAGAGTGAACAGGGCTAACGACTCTGACCCTCTGAGCCTCCAACACTTGGTCTTCCTAGGATTGGCCCCATCCGGAGACTGACTGAGGCCCCCCCTCCCCGGGTCCATTAGCATGTGCTCAGCTGTGATCCACAGGTCTGTAAACACAGATATTGCTACTGGGACATTCTGAGCATTTTAGCAACTTTGTACAAGAACCAGATATTATAATAGAAGAAGCGGGGACAGAGACATGCTAATTATACCACAGCTTTGTACTAGGGGCCTCGTTTTGTTTTCACCAGTTTTCTGCTCTGACTGCGTGCACAGCACTGATGGATGCTTCTCTTTCCGAGTTGGACCTTTGTATGTTAATCATCACAAAGATTTATAAAGCAACAGTGTGTGTTATTTCTGGCACTTTACAAAGAAAGCCTGGGGCCAGCATTGTGGCACAGCAGGATAAGCCGCCACCTGCAATGCTGACATCCTGTATGAGCATCGATTTGAGTCCCGGCTGCTCGACTTCCAATCCAGCTCCCTGCTAATACACCTGGGAAAGCAGCAGAAGATGGCCCAGTGCTTGGGCTCCTACACCCATGTGGGAGACCAGGATGGAATTCCTGGCTCCTGGCTTTGGCCTTGCCCAGACTTGGCCATTGAGGCCATTTGGGGAAGAAACCAGTGGATAGAATATCTGTGTGTGTGTGTGTGTGAATGTGTGTCTTCTCTAACTCTGTTTTTCAAATACAATAAATATTAAAAATAATTTACAAAGAGCTAATGAGACACCAATCACATTTATGAGCTGAGTTCGCACACGCACACTCAGCCGCTCCCGGCCCCACTCCGCCTGGGAGCCCAAGACCCAGCTGCTGCTCCATTCAGACGGTGACACAGTTTGGAGAGGTCAAGTGCAGCCACTCCGAGTCACCGAGTCACCGTGCCGTCTCTGCTTCCGCTTCCAGGGAGTCGTCCAACCGGCTGCGTGCCTATCTAGCACATGCGCACTCTAATAATAGCCCTGGCCCTGAGTCATCTCCCTCACTGTGCGTGGCACTCAGTCCTCAGCTGCTCCCCTGGCTTCCGCGCCTGCCTTCCCCCGCTATCTGACAACCGCTGGGAATGTGCAGGGTGACCGGGGATGTTAATTCTGGCTCCGTGTGACGTCAGGGATTGTCCGTCTGTCTCTCGCTGGTGACCTGTCTTTGGGACACGAAGTGCAATCACCAAGGAAGTGCAGGAGGAACACCTCGGTCTGAATTCCTGGGCGATTATACACGCAGGCCTACAGGCGAGGTTTAAATAGACAAAGTGCGCATTGCCATTATCATCAATGGCCAGGTGCTGACAGAATCGACACAGCACATGTATAAATGGAAACTTACTCCGTGGGCTTCCCGGGTCCTGACAGGCTCAGCCTCCTCGTCTGGGCCGTTTACCTAAGCATACTCAGCTGGGAAACATTCACCGAACCAAAGACTTAGTGGTATGGGCCATTTCCTCTATGGTATTATACATCCACCGTTTTAAACCTTTACTATTTAATCTTAATGTTTTTTGAGGAAAAAATAGAACAGTTGCAATAGTAAACCACATACACAACACATACTTGGGCTCTAATGAAGATTAAATAATTTTTGGAAAGTTTACAAAGTGAGGGGCCGGTGTTGTGGCATAGTAGACTAAGCCTCGCCGGCATCCCATATGGACGCTGGTTCGAATCCCGGCAGCTCCTCTTCCGATCCAGCTCTCTGCTGTGGCCTGGGAAAACAGTGGAGGATGGCCCAAGTCCTTGGGCCCCTGCACCCGCATGGGAGATCGGGAGGAAGCTCCTGGCTTGTGGCTTCAGATCAGCTTAGCTCCGGCCATTGTGGCCGTTTGGGGAGTGAACCAGCACTTGAAAGACCTTTCTCTCTGTCTCTCCCTCTCTCTGTCTGTAACTCTGCTCTCAAATAAATAAATAAATAAATAAAAACCTTTTCAAAAAGTTTACAAAACAAAAAGACCTAAGTCTTTCATTTAAAAGGGAACTCTTGTAGTTTTCAACTTTCCCCCAAACAAAACTAACATTTCTCATCTCACAATTACAGAGATGTATTAAATCCAGTTTTAAAATAATGTCTTTAAAAAATAATATCTTTCTTTGATGTTCTGTACCTTTGTTGTAAAAACCTATACATTTCAGGGTAACTATGAGGACACAGGCCATCTCATTCGCTATTAACAGGACAACTATTAATGCTATTAAGGTTGGTACAAACGCGTTGTGGTTCAGTTTAGCAGTATCTATAAAAATAAAAAAGGTTCATGAAGTTGGTCAAGCAATTCTGCTTTAAGCATTATCCCAAGTTACCCTGAGGACCTGGCAGCATTTCTGTATTGCGCCCTTTATAGACTCAACTTTCAGCCAGCATGGTTGTTGAGCCCCTGATGTCTAGTAGGTGAGCTAGGATTCTGGTGATGATTAGGAAACGAGGCATGACTGTGTTACCCATTTCATTTAAAATTAAAAAAAAAAAAAAAAACCCTAGGCACAAATCAGTTAAATATTAATTTAATTCCAGTGCAAAAGCACAGATCACTGTGAGATATGCAGTTAAAGGACTTGGACAAATCTGGAGATGAGAAACATCTTTCGCTGCTTCCCAGGTGCCTTAGCAAGGAACTGGCTTGGAAGCGGAGCAGCCGGGACTCGAACTGTTGCTTATATGGGATGCCGGCTTAACCTGCTGCACAACACTGGCCCCTATTTGACTGAATTTGAAAGGCAAAGAGAGACAGAGAGCATAACAGGGAAACACACGAGTCAGAGAGCTCCCAAATGCCTGCGACTGCTGGGACTGGGCCTTGCTGCCACGCAGAGTGTGGGTTTGCAGGAAGCTGGAGCTGGAAGCAGAGCCAGGACTTGAACCCAGGGCATTCCTAGTGATGTCTTAACTGCCACAGCACGTAGTACATTGTTAGCTTGTTTTCTTAAACTCAATTCAGAGGGATCAGAAGTAGTCATGGTATTAACATAGGTTCAATATATGGTGCCATTATGACTTATTGGCGGGCATATATATATATAATAAGTACAAAACATGCAAATATGAATCAGCCTAGGAGTACAGATAACTTAGGGTACTTGAGAAAAGGCTGCTTTGAGAGAAACTAAGTAATAAGATTAAAATACGGAATGAAAAGTGGGAGAGCAGGCAGGCAGCCCTTCACTGACCACCAGGCTTGCATATTGGCATAGTCACAAGGATTTTTTTTTTTCTTTATGGCTGTGGGCTGTGCAGAAATCCAACTGTACCTAGGATCCAGGCCCAAACAATCCCAATAGTGAGTGCTGGTGGCATGAACCAGTTACAGAACAGATGTTCAACTGTGTTGCGATCATTCCAAAAAATTGCATTATACACCATTATTTTGTGAATCCTTTGTATCCCAAGACTTCCCTACTTTCACTGTACAGTGGCTTTTCTTGTTGTTTTATGTTTACTTAATATTTATTAGATACCAGACACTGTTCTTCATGCTTCACACTGACTGATTAGTTAACCATCACAGTAATTCTCCAGGGATAGTAATTATCACAGTGCTATTTTAATAGACGAGAAGCACAAGTACACTTGCCCAAGACATCAGTGGTGGGGGAAAGCTGCCAATCCAAGGAGCTGAAATACAGTCACCCCCTTGGCCGCTGTGTGTTTGTGTCTAATCCCACAGGGTGGCTGGCTGGCTGGCTGTGGGTTACACAAAGGCACTCCTAAAGGGAAAAATGCCCTTGAAGGTTGTCACTGGTATTTTTGGTTGCTTTGGTTAATTGGTTGCTTTGGATACACAGCCCAGTGCTTAGTAAGTTTCATGTGTGTTGTCTCATACAATCGACATAACCTATGAGGTAGATGCTAATATTAAACACAGGACAGTCCCCCCCGAAAGCCTTGTGAGGTAGTTGCTATTAAAAGATCCACTTCACAAATAAAGAACTTTCACAAGAACACAATGTGAGTAGGCAGAGCCAGAGCCAGGGTTTGAGCTCAGGTTTAATTCCAAGCTTGGACTCTATTTTTTTAAAGAGCATTTGGTGATTTTTAAAAATTATTTATTTTTAGTTTTTGAAAAGCAAAGACATGAATAGACAGAGAGAGAGAGAGAGAGAGAGAGAGATCCTCTGTCTGCTGGTTTACTTCCCAGATGTCCACAATAGCTGGGGCTGGGCCAAGCCAAAGCCAGGAAGCAGAAACTCCATCTGGGTCCCCCATGTGGGTGGCAGGGACCCAAGGACCAGAGCCATCACTGCTCCCTCCCAGGGTGCACACGAGCAGGAAGCTGGAAAAGGAAGCAGAGCAAGGACTCAAACCCAAGCTCACTGGAATGGGGTGTAGACATCCCAAGTGATCTATTTTTTTTTCTTAAAGATTTGTTTATTTATTTGAAAGAGTTACACACAGAGAGAAGGAGAGGCAAAGAGAGAGAGAGAGAGAGAGAGAGAGAGAGAGAGAGAGAGAGAGAGAGGTCTTCCATCCACTGGTTCACTTCCCAGATGGCTGCAATGGCTGGAGCTGCACTAGTCCAAAGCCAGGAGCCAGGAACTCCTTCCGGGTCTCCCATGCAAGTGCAGGGGCCCAAGCACTTGAGTCATCTTCCACTGCTTTCCCAGGCCATAGCAGAGAGCCGGATCAGAAGCGGAGCAGCCGGGACCAGAACCGGCGCCCATATGGGATGCTGGTTCTGCAGGCGGCGTCTTAACCCACTATGCCACAGTGCCGGCCCCCCCAGTGATATCTTATCCTCTGCACCAAATGCCCAACTCCAAGCTAGAACTCTGAACTGCACTGCTGTATCTACCAGGAGATGCACAGAGGAGACTCTAAGGAACATGGAAAGCCCTGATCCTGGAAACATAAAGCCGGGGGACCTCTCCAGTCCACCTTCTCTCTGTCCAGAGAGGGAGACTGAGTCCCGCGGCTCTCCAATGCGTGCTTTGTAGCAGAGCCAGAGACCGCAGCTGGGCTTCCTTGGTCACAGGCTGGTCATTCTCCATTTGCCTCCGTAAAGGCACCTGCCAGCTGGAGGCTGCTGTGAGCCTCCCATGGTTGACGAAGGAAGCCTTAGCCACCTCCTGACCTCCCACCCCGTGCCCACCGGACTTTAACTCTGTGGCTCTCCGAGCAAGAACCCCATGGTTGAAATTGTTATTGAAATGTATGCACCATTTTCAGCCTCATTTAGATGTCTAAACATATAATCAGACATAAAATGCTTGACTCAGAGCTAGTGGTTGCCATGGCACTCAACATAGCATTCACTGCACATTAACCTCTTCCTGAGCTTTTCTGGGGAAAAAAAAAAAAAAAAGACAAGCTGAGAGAGCAGTGAATTTAGGTGGAGAGGATTTGAAAAATATAGAACCATTATTTCAACTCCTGCCGATGTCACAGCAGCCAGCATCGATACTCCCATGGCTGGAAACATTTGCTTCTGTCTATTGGGAGCAGCTGAGGTCTGTGTTAACTATCAGCTATAAATAGATCACCCCCAATATTCTTTTACTCTTTATTGATCAACTAACAGAGGGAAAATGCACGGTCACTGAGCGTGAGAACAGAGAAGGGAGAAGCACAAGCTGGCTTTGAAGTCACACAGACCGTACCCCTCAACACACACGCCCACACGCACACACACACCCCTCTCAGGGAATGGTGAACTCCCCGTTACAGCGCTGCCCGATCTATCTGCTTAGAAGCCCTTGGCTGGGTAAGGTGCTGGGGGAGATAAGAGGGGTCTGCAGATGCTGTGGTTCCTCCGCAAGCCCCTCATTTGATTCCCTTGAGAAGGAAAGAGGCACTGCTGACATCCGCAAGGGCCTGGCGCTGATGGCCAAGCTGTGCTATCCTGCTCTTGGACACGAATGTTCTCGGAGAACCAACTCAGGAGTGGTCATTCAGAAACCAGGACAAAATCAGACAACACACAGCCACCTCACAGTTCCAGTTAAGCACAGACAAAAACAAAGCCCCCATGTGAGGCCTATAATACTGACTCTCCCTCTCTCACTAAACAGGTGTTCTACACAGTCATAGAACTGCCCCCACTTTTGACGTGTCTAACTTGGAGCAGGCCTTGGGCTGTCCCCAAAACCACCCAACCAGGTCCTAACCCCTCTCCCCGAGGCACCCACCATTCCACATGGCGTGTGTTCTCCCTCCATGCAATGAGCCATGGCCGTCTCACTCTATGACAGGTGTGCTCCTGGTGGTCTTTGGAGGGAGAGGATGGACCGCCTCACGGTGCCCACTGAATATTTCCATTATTTCTCTGTGTCTTTTCCTCCCCGTCCTCGACCAGAAGGTGAGCTTCCAGAGACCATATCTATCTTGTTCTCTGCTGCCTTTCAAGTTACCCCTTCTTTACCTGGACTATGGCAGATGTTTACCATTTGTTGAATTGGTAAACGAGTCCATGGGTGAGATTCGTACGGCCCAGTTTCCTTGCATAGCGCTTCCATATCCAGGAAGCCAACATGCAGATAGCATGCAGATAACTGCTTGCCTCTCCTAACCACTAACACACACTGGGAAATGCACGACACAGCAGTTCATCGGGTGTACTTCATCTCATCATGACAGTGACAATCGTGGCCTCCCGACTTTGGAGTTCTGCTCACAAGCAGGTTGAAGATGTCTGTTTCCCCCTTCTATAGTCTCTCACTTGAAAAAGAAAAGATTTGTTTATTTCAAAGCAGAATGAAAAATGGAGAAGGAGAGAGAGATCTTCCATCCATTGGTTCATTCCCCCAAATGGCCCAAACAGCCTGGGCTGGGCCAGGCCAAAGCCAAGAGCCTGGAACTCCATCGGGGTCTCCCAAGTGCACGGCAGGGACCCAAGTACTTGGGCCATATTCTCAGATGCGTTACCAGGAACGTGGGTCGTAAGTGGAGCAGCCTGGACTGGAACAGCACTCTGACATGGGATATTGGCATGCGAGTGGTGGTTTAACCTGCTGCACCACAATGCTGGCCCCCAGTTCCTCATTTTTAAAAGACGTTTTCGTCTTGTTTTGTCTTCTAGTAATAGACACAATATCTCTGCATTTCTTTATGAGGAATTCGATATTTGGAAAAGATAGAAAGAAGAAACAAATCCATGTCCTATTCTGGAAGCAGACCTCCTTCTCCCCAGGGTCAAGTTCATGCCACTTCTGTTAAGGCTCAGTATTTCAGGGTTTAGGAGCTTAAAGGGACATACAAAGTATACAAGAGGGGGACAGGTATTAGGCACCACAGTTGGGACCCCACTGAGAATGCCCGTATCCTGTATCCAAGTGCCTGGGTTGAGTCCCAGCTCCTCCACTCCTGATCCAGCTTCCTGCTCCCGAGCACCTTGGGAGGCAGCGCATGATGGTTCTGGTGCTTGGGTCTCTGCCACCCACACAGCAGACCCAGCTTGAGTTCTGGGCTCCTGACTCTGGCTGTTGTGGGCATTTGGGGCATGAACCAATGGATAAAAGATCCGCTCTGTCTCTTTTTTTTTTTTTTTTTTTTTTTGACAGGCAGAGTGGATAGTGAGAGAGAGAGACAGAGAGAAAGGTCTTCCTTTTTGCCGTTGGTTCACCCTCCAATGGCCGCTGTGACCGGCGCATCGCGCTAATCCGAAGCCAGGAGCCAGGTGCTTCTCCTGGTCTCCCATGCGGGTGCAGGGCCCAAGCACTTGGACCATCCTCCACTGCCTTCCCGGGCCATAGCAGAGAGCTGGCCTGGAAGAGGGGCAACCGGGATAGAATCCAGCACCCCAACCGGGACTAGAACCCGGTGTGCCAGCGCTGCAAGGTGGAGGATTAGCCTGTTGAGCCATGGCGCCGGCCATCTCTGCCTTTTAAATAAACTGAAAATAAATAAATGATGTTAAGAGCACACAGGACTGTTAAGAAAGGAACTGAGACGTGTTTGGTGAGATGAACTAGAAATGCTGGAATCTTGCTTTGCCAATTGGCCGATCATCTTTTCCTACCTCTGAGGACCCTTCTGTCTACCTTGAAAAATGGCCTCGGGGAAACCGGGTTTCTGTATGTTGGTTGTTCCCGGGTTCCCCAGGTGAGAAATGCGGCAGGTGGGGGTGGACAGGAGGTGAGGGAGGTTTGTGGTAGAGGATTTTTACCACCTTCCACCATCAACGACCTCCTTTGCACCCTTGGTGGGAATCCCCTGTGGATTACAATCCTCTGGATGAGCTCACTGGGCCAACCACATCTACTGGGAGAGCACTGGTTTCACTTGTGAATCTCTTTATTCTCTTCCAAACCCAAGTCATCTATGTATCAGATAGAAATGATTACCTGAAGTTCAGCAAAATAAAAAGTGCACTATCTGGGCCCTCGTTCTGATGCTAATAAGCAAAAATGCTCGCTGGGGCCAAGAAGCAGGAATATACAAGTGAGTTATACACAGACCCTGCAGTCCTGCTCCCTGCCGGCCTCGTCCTGGGAAACCTGACAGTGGCTCCACACTTGCGTGTGACGCTTACTCTGTGTTCCGTCCACAACATTTGGGTTGTTAAACTCTAGCAGGTGATCACAATCTGGTAACCATCTGGTCCAGCTATCATCCAGGAATCTCTATGATGTCACCAGCAGCTAATCAGATCTTCCGTTGGCTCCTGTCACTCCACGACATCACCGCCTACTTCCTAGCGTGTCCAGGCATGTAGCCGCACTGTCCCAAGAAAGAGGAATGAGCCGATCCTTTTCCCGAGAGTTCTTAGTGAATTGTCAGGGTGATCCCCACAAACTGCTACGTCCCCCGCCCCTCAAAAAAAGCCAAGAAAGTGGCGTTTAGCTAACCTGCGTAATCTTATGAAACCGTGATTTTAATCATCTTTTAAAAACACTGAAAATGGTCCTGAACCCCATCCCAGCCCCATTTCCATCTTCCTGGGCAGGAAACACTGCTCTTAGGCCAAGAATTTGAGCTCTAAAGAGACAGGGACACGAATGTCACCGTCAGAATCCCTGTGCTTGTCTGTGATTTCCAAAAGGGCTTCCACAGGTAGAAGTTCTTTGTGATCAGTTATGAAATGAGGAGAAGTAGCAATGACTTTCAAGTGGTAAAACACCAGGATTCAGTACTGACGTGTCTACACCTGGGGTGGAAGGATCTTTCCTAGGTCAGAGTGGATCCCTAGCTACTGAAGTCCTTCGGATTTTCCCTGCGAGGAAAGGTGGGCCTCCCTCCCCACCCCCACATTTACTTTTTAGGTTTTTTTTTAATTTTTTTTTTTTTTTTTTTTGACAGGCAGAGTGGACAGTTGAGAGAAAGACAGAGAGAAAGGTCTTCCTTTTTGCCATTGGTTCACCCTCCAATGGCCGCCGCGGTTGGCGCGCTGTGGCCGGCGCACCGCACTGATCCGATGGCAGGAGCCAGGTACTTATCCTGGTCTCCCATGGGGTGCAGGGCCCAAGCACTTGGGCCATCCTCCACTGCACTCCCGGGCCATAGCAGAGAGCTGGCCTGGAAGAGGGGCAACCGGGACAGAATCTGGTGCCCCGACCGGGACTAGAACCCCGTGTGCCGGTGCCACAAGGCGGAGGATTAGCCTAGTGAGCTGCGGCGCCAGCCTACTTTTTAGTTTTTTAATAAAGGTCATCTGATCCTGGTTTATTGCTGTGTAAACAGAGATCCGACTGGGAGTGCCTTCTGCCTTGCAGGGGTTTGGGGAATATAAAAATTGCTGTGTGGGGGGCAAATCTTGCTATCTGAGTCTAATTTCCTTTTTCAAGGATCAAATATTGAGGAGAGACCCAGTGGCCATACTGAGAACATTCTGGCCTTGAGCTCCTTATCACACTCAAGGATTGCATTAAACTAATCAGAGCGTGCCCGTGACTGCCAAGTTGAAACCATTCCGGCAGCCCTGGGGTCTCCATGAAGGCACCAGGGCTCTAGCCATAGGATTGACTCATCCATGACGCATTGGGAACCGCCCAGATGCTTCCGAAATTTAATCCCCTTCTGAGAAAATGTCCACGCAAATGACACAGGCTGCTATTTTGGCGTTCTGACCTCACTTGGAGAGACAGAAGCAAACTCTTTCCAGAGAAAGGAAAGCAGTAAACACAAGCCAGAAAAAGGGAAGCAGCGATTTGCCACCAGCTGTCTTGAGATTGCTTGTTTCCTCACTCAATGGTGGGGGAGCCGGAGTGCCACAATGAGGGGGAGAGATCACTTTCAGGGCTTATTTTTGAAGAATAGAATTAGCACACCAGAAAGATTTAACCGGCCGCTAGTATATGTGTGACTCTGTGGTCAGATGGCGAGATTTCACAGTGGAAGCGAACTTGCTGCAGGGTGGTCGAGCAGTCTTAGGAAATGACCCTAGAACAGCCCGACTCCACCTGCAGGACTACTCCACATCTTTCTGCAGATTGTTCCGGTGAGATTCTGAAGTTTATGTATTTATTCAAAAGGCAGAGAGAGAGAGAGAGAGAGAGAGAGAGAGAGTTTCTATCTACTGATTGATTTCCCAAATGCCCACAACAGCTAAAGCTGGACAAGACCTAAACCAGGAGCCAAGGGCTCCATCCGGGTCTCCCAACTGCTTGGGGCATCACCGACCTTCCAGGGTGCACACTGGCAAAAAGCCGGAATCAGAAGCAGAGCTAGGATGCGAATCCAGGCACCCTGATACGGCACGTGGGTGTCCCGAGTGGGTCTTCACCACTGCTCCAAGCTTTAGAGCAACAATCCCAGACACTCAGAAAGAGGAAAAAGCAACATGGAAATGTAGGTTTTCAACTTTTATGGGGAATATGGGAAGGTTCAACTTCATTCATTGCAGTACAAGGAACATATATTTGACTTAAGAAATACGGTCTTTGAAAGGAATGAGGGGGCCAGTGCTGTGGCTGTGGCATAGCAGGTTAAGCGGCCGCCTGCAGTGCTGGCATCCCATGTGGATGGTGGTTCGAGTCCTGGCTGCTCCACTTTCAATCCAGCTCTCTGCTGTGGCCTGGGAAAGCAATGGAAGATGGCCTGAGTCCTTGGGCCCCTGCACCTGCGTCAGAGACCAGAGGAGGCTCCGGGCTTCGGATCGGCGCAGCTCCGGCCATTGCGGCCGATTGGGGGGTGCACCAGTGTATGGAAGACCTTTCTCTCTGCGTCTCTACCTCTCTCTGTGACTCTTTCAAATAAATTAAATAAATCTTTAAAAATCATTCAAGGAATGAGACACAATTTGAGGAAGGAGGTAAGGGACAGAGTTTCGAAGGAGAGGGACACGTGTCATGCCGCGGGACAGGAGGTGCCAGAGAAGACATCGAGCAGAAAGGGGAAGCAGACACGTGGGTGACAGAGGCTGGGAGAGTCCTGTCCTTGTCCTGCGCGCCCCAGTGCAGAGCTGATAATGCGCCTACTCAATCATTTTTGAACAGCTTTATTGAGATTTAATTGACGTACAGGGAATATCACTGATTTAAGTCATGCATTCAATACATTTTACTGCTCACAGAGCTTGGCAAACATCACTGTAATCTAATTTTAAAACTTTCATCCCAGAAAGAAACCTTACACCCGCTAACTCACTCGCTTCCTCATTCTCCCTCCGGACGCAGGCCAGGGCGAATCTGTGTGTCCCGAAGACTGGGCTATTCTGACTACTTAAGTGGGATCCTGCGAATGTAGGCATTTGTGACCGACTTCTTTCACTGGGTCGATGCTTGTGAGGTTCATCTCTGTGTGATAGGCATTACTATGTAATTCTTCTCCTATTACTGGCTAACATCGCACTGCATCCTTATATCCCATTTTATTTATCTGTGCATCGGTCCATGCTTATGTGGGCAGTCGCCACTTTGTGGACGAGTCATGCTTCTGTCTCCGTGTTTGTAGGTACATCTGTTTTTAATTCTTTTGTGTATATACCTACGAGTGGGATTTCTGGGTCAAATGCTAAATCTGAATTTGTTTTTTTGAGGAATGGCCAAGTTGTTTTCCGTAGTGGCTACACCAGTTTACATTCCTACCTTCTCCATATACTTGCTAGCACTTATTACTGTCTTTTCTCAAACTTTAGTGAGAACTACTTCTCCCACAATTGCCCCATTGAAAGTGTACAGTGTGTTATTTTTAGGGTGTTTGCAGGGTTGTTAGTCACCACCACATCCACCCTTCAAACACCCCCAGAAAGAAGATTTACTTAAGAGCCATCACTACCCATTTCTCCCTAGTCCTCCCGCTGCCCAGGGCAGCCCGGAGCCCACTCTTTGTCTCCAGAGACTTGTGGGGTTCTGATGATAGACCATCCAGTGGGAAAGAAACCATATCTAATGGTGATTTTAACTTAGATTTTTACAAAGACAGGGAAGTGGTGTGGAGCAGCTTTTCCTGTGTCTTAGCCACTCTCCTGTTTCCTTCAGAGAAGTGTTTATTAAACCCCTTTGCCCGTTTTTAAAATCTGGGTTGTCTTTCTGTTGACTTGTGAGTTTCTAAATACATTCTGCATAAGTTCCTTACCAAATAGACGGTTGATGGTTATTTTCTCCCATTCTGGGGGGTTGCTTTTCACCTAGAAATTTATTCTTTTGGCCACTTCATCATCCCAGCAACTCCATCACTGGAGGTTGCCTCTTGGAGTCACCTCTATAGATCGACAACACGCCATTCCTTCCTTAAATGTCAGCACCTGTATTTGCAACTCTCGCTATCGTCTTCTGGCTTTTATTTTTTTTTAAGGCACGCAGTCTAATTTACACTTTTAAAAAAAGATTTATTTTAAAGATGAAGTTACAGAGAGAGACAAGACAGAGAGAGAGAGAGAGAGAGAGAGAGAGAGAGATCTTCCATCCCCTGGCTCACTTCCCAAATGGCTGTGATGACCTGGGCCAAGCCAGGCAGAAGCCATGAGCCAGGAGCTTCTTCCAGATCTCCCATGTGGGTACAGGGTCCTGGGGACTTGGGCCATCTTCTACTGCTTTCCCAGGCCATTAGCAGGGAGCTGGATTAGAAATGGAGCAGCTGGGACTCAAACCAGCACCCATAGGGGATGCCGGTGATGCAGGCTGTGGCTTAATCTGCTGCCCCATAATTTCCAATTCCCCTAAAAGCAGTCCTGGTAAATTATCTCCTCTAAAGCCTTAGGCTCTTCAAAAACTGTGGGCCAAGAATTAGGGAGTGGAGGCCTGTCGACTAAAGGTAGCAAGGAATTTACTCAACTTTATGCTTGGGGGAAAAGCTCCAGGCACTTGATCCATTTTTTCCAAAGACTGAAAGCCCCTCTCTCTTTTCAGGCTTTAATGTTGAACTGTCACTCCCTGAATGCTTGTAACCATGGTTTCCATAAGAATACCAAACAGCAGCAGACATGGGGCTCAGCAGTGTAAACCGACAGGACACTCAAAATGTTTGAGTCCTGGCTGCTCCGTTTCCAGTCCAGCTCCCTGCCAATGCGCGCAGGGAGGTAGGGCAGCTGCAGCAGGCTCGGGACGCTGGTCCCTGCCACCCATGTGGGAGATCCAGATGGAGGTCCTGACTCCTGGTGCAGCCCTAGCTGTTGTGGGTATCTGGGGAATGAGCCAGCAATGGGAGATCTCTCTCTCTCTCTCTTATTCTGTCTCATTCTGTCAGTCTGTCTTTCAAATAAATAAACAAATAAGCACATCTTAAAAAGTACAAAACAATTTTTATCACTGAAGAGTAGAAATACAAACAGATATATAGGGTACATAAAACTTAACTCAAAGGAGATTTCTAAATTTAAAAAGATACGGTTCATTATATGAGATTCCAGTATTTATTTTAAGGTTTAAGATTCCTATTCCCCATTTAATTCTAAGTGTACACAAGAATATCTGTGTACCTCTATGGAAAGATGGATTTGATTAAAGGTTACTTCCATTTTTAAAACTACACCAAAGCTAATTGGGGGCACTATGATGTTTAGGTTAGGAAAAAGGCGAATTAACTATGAGTCATCTTTTTTAAAAAAATGTCTAATGCATACTCTAAGCATTTTCAAATCAAATACCTTTGCTGACGATGTGCTTGATGAAGAAAAGACATTAAATTTACATAACTGGATACCAATTAACCTACTACCAAGAGCTAATTGTAATAATCCTTGGTATTTGTAATCACTTCTTCCATCATCCTCAAAGTTCAATACGATTGAATAAATACTCCTCCTCTAGGCCTGGAAAGCAAAACACAGGTTATCTAAGAGGTAAAAGGCATTTGCATAGTTCCATGTAGAACTGCAATCAATACAGATTTCTGTTTTAGCTTCCCTCTTATTAGATCAATGTCAACTTCCTCAAACTGACACAATTTATTGTTCTTATGATAAAGCATAAGTTCTTCTTTTTTTATTTTTTTTAAATTTTTTTTATTTTATTTATTTTTTTGACAGGCAGAGTGGACAGTGAGAGAGAGACAGAGAGAAAGGTCTTCCTTTTTGCCGTTGGTTCACCCTCCAATGGCCGCCGCGGTAGCGCGCTGCGGCCGGCGCACCGCGCTGTTCCGATGGCAGGAGCCAGGTGCTTCTCCTGGTCTCCCATGGGGTGCAGGGCCCAAGCACTTGGGCCATCCTCCACTGCACTCCCTGGCCACAGCAGAGAGCTGGCCTGGAAGAGGGGCAACCGGGACAGGATCGGTGCCCCGACCGGGACTAGAACCCGGTGTGCCAGCGCCGCAAGGCGGAGGATAGTTCTTCTTTTTTTAAAAGAAATGTTTATTTGAAAGGTAGGGCAACAGAGAGAGCAAAAGAGACAAGCAGAGAGAGGGGGAGAGAGAGAGAGAGAGAGAGAGATCTTCCATCCACTGATTCACTCCCCAAACGCCCACAACAGTGAAGTCTGCGCTAGGCTGAAGCCAGGAGCCAGGACCCTCACCCAGGTCTGCTAGATGGGTTTCAAGGGCCCATCTTCGGCTTCCTCATTAGAAAGGTGGATTGGAAGTGGCATAGCCAGGACTCAAATCAATGTTCCGATATGTGATGTGGGTGTCTCCAGTGACATGTGAACCTCTGTGCCAAGTGAGAGCAACTCCCCCCAGCAGAATCTGAAGCAAGAGGAGAGCATGACCACATGTGCACTTTAAAAGATATAACCAGGGGCCAGTGCTGTGGCATAGCAGGTGGAGCTGCCACCTTTGATGACACCGGCATCCCAGGTGGGAACCAGTTTGAGTCCCAGCTGCTCCACTTCTGATCCAGCTCCCTGCTAATGCCCTAGGGAAGGCAGCAGAAGATGGCCCCAGTCCTTGGGTCTCTGCACCCATGTGGGAGACTTGGATGAAGCTCCTGGCTCCTGGCTTTGACTTGGCCCAGCCCTGGCTGTTGAGGCCACATGAGGAGTGATCTAGAAGATGGAAGACCTCTCTCTATATATCTCTCTCCCCCTTTCTCTGTAACTGTGATTTTTCAAAAGTAAATAAAATATTAAAACAAAAAAAAGTTCATGGAAGACAGAATTAAAAGATGTTATTAAAAGAAGAGACCAAATCATAATGATGAGTATAAAACAATAATGATCACTTTTTTTCTGTGCTGAAAACATGCCAGCCAATATGATAAATGTTTCACATCCTGTGCTTTCTGATATGGCTTTCAAGTAAGATTCCTGCAGCTAACAACAAAAGCTGCATGCATTATATGCCACGATTGTTGAAGAGTGGGAAAGAAAAGCATTTTAGTTTGTTTGCACAGGGCTCCGTTTCACAAGTACCAGCAGAAATGTGGCTTCATGTGGAGTGTGGACCTCAGCTGTGGAGATGGTGACTCGACATCATAAATAAACAAGATGCTTTTCATGCCGAGAACTTGTAGTTACGTGGGGAAAGTGGTGAAAGGATTGAGAGTGGATTTGCATGGTGTTTAATTCGACTTAGCTCCCGTAGCACAGGTTGTGTATGTGCGCACATCTATGTGTGTGTGTGTGTGCCAAAGGAAGGCCTGGGGAGAACATTCCCAGTGTGTACCCTGAGTCACGAAGGTAAGCTGAGTCTTTGAGAAGACACCAGGCTTTCAGGACGATAGCAGCCTGAGAGTGACTGTCTCTTCGAGGCATTCATGAAATCAAGAGCCATAGACATTCTGATAATATTACTTGGCAACGCACAGACTTGTGCCTAGAAACAACACTAAGAATACTTGGTGTGGCCTGTGTTGTGGCACAGTCTGTGGTGACCACATCCCATGTGGGCACTGGTTCTGGTCCCATCTGCTTGTGATCTAGCTCCCTACCACAGCACCTTGGAAAGCAGCAGCAGATGGCCCAAGTACTTGCCATGCACATGGGAGACCTGGATGGAGTTCCTGGCTCCCAGCTTCTGCCTGGCCTAGCCCTGGCTGTTGCAGGCATTTGGGGAATGAAGCAGTGGATGGAAGATCTCTTTCTATGTCTCTCACTTTCTCTGCCACTCTGCCTTTCAAATAAATAAAATCTTTATAAAAAATTAAAAATATTTTTTTAAAAAATTCATTCATTTATTTGGAAGTCAGAATTACAGAGGGAGAGGGAGAGAGAGAGAGAGAGACAGAGAGAGACAGAGACAGAGACAGAGAGATCTTCCACCTGCTGGTTCACTCCCCAGATGGCTGTAAGGGCCAGGACTGAGCCAGGCAGAAGCCAGGAGCCAGGAGCTTCTTCCCAGTCTCCACATGGGTGCAGGGGCCATAGCACTTGGGCCATCTTCCACTGTTTTCCCAGGCCATAGCAGAGAGCTAGATTGGAAGCAGAGCAGCCAGGACACGAATCAGCACCCAAGTGGGATGCCAGCACTGCAGGCAGCAGCTTTACCTGCTATGCCACAATGCCGGCCCCCAAAATAAAAGTTTTTTAAAAATATAATATTTAGTGATCAAAAGAAGAGGGCACCAATGAATCAGGAGGGACTGAAGTCTCAGAGCAGGGCGTTCCCTGTGGTTTCTGGGTGCTGCAGACTTCCAGGGGAGTTGATGAGGGGACCGGTGAGGCCAGGGAAGCTGGGAGGCCTTGAAACCCATGGGATGTTGGCCAAAAAATATGGAAGTAATTCAATATTTTATCACCAACCAGTCTGCTTGTGGCAGTGGGCATGAGCTGAATATCAGCTGTGCACACTGCCATCTAGCATGAACAGGAAGAGCTGTATAAAGACGGGAGGGTGGTAGGCACGTGTATAAGGTTATAGGGAAAATGCTCAGAGAACACTGCACTGGGAAATCAGCAAATTTAACATCCCTCAAATAGACTTATGTCCCACGGAAAATGAGTCAGAACCCAAAACTGTACATAAGCAAGGCTCAGCACCAGAGCATTCAGCATTCAGTACGCTCGATTGTGCTTCGTTTGATAAAGACATAGAACGGTCAGAATGAACTCCCGTGTTCAGAGGTCTATTGCTCTTTCAGAATATATCAGAGGGTGGAGAACAAAATAATGCTCTCTTTTCTGGCAAGGACGTCTTCCTTGTCCAAGGTGCACAGCCCGAGGTGATGGAGGAGAAGGCAGAAAGCAAGGAAGTGTTGGGTCTCCCACTTGTGGCCTAGATCCTGGCCAAGTTCGTGTATTAGTTGGAATACTGATTCGGGGCCGACGTTGTGGCCCAGCAGGCTAAGCTGCTGCTTCAGACACCTACATCCCATATCAGAGAGCCCGGGTCAAGTCTCCGCCACCCTGCCTGTGATCCAGCTTCCTGCTAACGCACACCCTGGGAGGCAACAAGTGATGGCGCAAGGACTCGGGTCCCCACTACCCTGGGGGAGTTCCTGGATTCTGGCTTCAGACTGGCCCAGCCCTGGCTGATACAGGCATTTGGGGAGTAGAGCAGTGGATGGAAAATTTCCCTCTCTTTGTATGATTTAGCTTCTGGCTGATGCACCGGAAAGGCAGCAGACAATGGCTTGAGTCCTTGGGCCCCTGGAGCTCCTGGCTCCTGGCTCCTGGCTTCAGCCTGGCCCAGTCCTGCATGCTGCAGGCATTTGGGGAGTGAATCAGCAGGTGGAAGAACTCTCTCTCTGTCTCCTTCTTTCCCTCTCTCTGTCACTCTGCCTTTCAAATAAATAAGCAAATTTTTGGCCTGGCACTGTGGCGTAGTGGGTAAGGCCGCCGCCTACAGTGCCGGCATCCCATATGGGTGCCAGTTCGAGTCCCAGCTGCTCCACTTCTGATCCAGCTCTGAGCTATGGCCTGGGAAAGCAGTAGAAGATGCCCCAAGTGCTGGGGCCCCTGCATCATGTGGGAGACCCAGAAAAAGCTCCTGACTCCTAGCTTCAGATCGGCACAGCTCCAGCCATTGCAGCCATTTGGGGAGTGAACCAGCAGATGGAAGACTCTCTCTCTCTCTCTCTCTCTCTCTCTGCCTCTCTCTAACTCTGCCTTTCAAATAAATAAATAAATAAATAAATCTTAAAAAAATAAAAAAGTCCAAGTTGGGAGGCAGCCTCAGGTGGTCATCTACTGACCTAGGGTTTTCCAAGCCATAAAGTGTGGTTTCTTTTTTTGGGGGGGAGAGGGGACAATTATTTAAAATAATTACAATAATTTGTTGGATTTAATTTATTATTTAAAAATTTTTATTTGGCTAAGGGCAGAGGAAGAGAGAGAGACCGGGAGAGGAAGAAGGATCTTCCATCTGCTGGTTCACTCCGCCAGTGCCTGCACAATGTAGTCCTATGATGAAGATGTGCGTATGACACACACAGCCCAGATACACATCTAAAAATATCTGAAGTGAAAGATAAGGGAGATGGGGCATCAGGGAATCTCACTTAGATTTCTATACATTCATATTGCTTTCATTTCCAATACGCATCTTCTAAAATAAAAAGCAATTTTAAAGTGACTTGATGCCTATCCCTTTTCGCCCTTTTTGTTCAGTCTTGGCAACATACTTACCCAATGACTGGGCACTTTGACAACTGGCCTCCCAGTCACCGAGTGCATGTTTCTTAGGGGGCCTGCTCCGTGTGCAGACAGAGGGTCGAGCAGGACCTGGGTCCTCCTTCCCCCAGGACGTCCCTCAATGTGTCTAGGAGGAGGGACTCACCTAATCATGGGCACCAATGGCCAGGTGTTAAGGACTAGGTTGTGGGTTTGGTGTAGAACGGACAACTGTGATGTTAGAATCACCCTTGGCAGCAGATGGCTGCCTTTCCACTCCTATTTCCCCATCTGCAGCTAGCAGCCCTGGTTGCTATGAGTAGACCTGAACATCACATTAGTTAGGGCCCCCAGGGCTGGCCACAGAGCACAGGAATGGCGCGTCTGATGTAAGGACTCCCGTTCTTACAGAAGTGACCGCATTCAGGGAACACGTGAGGCCTCGGCTTCCCCGTCCACGCTGCAGGGACCCAAGGCTGTGCACGTGGGCTTCATCGAGGGTGCTGCCAGGACAGGCTTCCCGGCTCTGCTGCTGAGAGAAGCCCCGGCCCGTCAGCCACCGCCACTCTGGGGGCTTCCTTCACTCCAGGGAGTCCTCGGGCGGACCCCCGGGCTCCGGAGGAGCCGGAAAAGGGAACGTTAGCAGAGAACTGGGGCAGAAGTGGAAGAGCCAGGACTTGAACCGGCACCCTGCGTGCAGTGACTTACCCGCTGAGCCACAGCACTGGCCCGGGTGTCATTCCAGGGACCTCTACACATTTTAGAAACAGAGAAAATGAAAGTCCCCGGTTTCCCTTCCTCTTTTGGCTGACCACCCTGTCGGAACCGTGTTGGAATGAAGGACTTGCTGCTTCCAGGGATGTCTCTGGGAACACTGGCAGGTGGAAAAACTTATCCACAGAATGTCTGCGGACCGGCAAATGCAGCAACCCCTTCAGCATCAAACTTCTCCAGACAAGGCCACCTTCCAGTCCTCTGGACGGTGTGGGGCACCCAGCTTGGGAATGAAGAAGCTTCTGACTCCTGGCTCCAGACCAGCTCAGCTCAGCTCCAGCCAAACGCAGATGGAAGCCCTCTCCCTGTCTCTCCCGCTCTGTGTCTGCAACTCTACCTCTCAAATAAATAAAATCTTTTAAAAAAGTAAAAGTAAAAGAAAAAAAAAGTGGACATCCTTTCAACACTTAAATTAAAATAATATACATTTGTCAGAAACATTATTTATATAAAAGTCCACAATTTATGCACAAATGTGACAAAGTGTGCTGCTAAGACATTTATAATCAGCTTTTTAACTGAAGCATATGTGACCCCCCAGTAAGCTTTCTCTAAACAGTTTTTTTTTATACTCCAATGTTTATTAAAAAATCTGATGCGCCAGCTTAGCGTTTTCTACCAACTCGGGGTTTGGGCCCACATAGCTTCACAAGATGCACCCTTAGCCACTAGCAAGCAAAGCTAAGATGTATAGAAGCAAGAGATCTGCAATTAGCTCTTAGCCACACTCGCCCCATTTTGATTTTGACTCTACACTTACAGATAGGATTCTTACAAGGCTAGTTTGTGAGTGGATAGCAGTTGTGGGGCTGGTTAGAAAAAAAACAGAGAACACTCAGGGACAAAGGGATTGACTAGGACTCATCCAGACACAAAATGGAGTGACTCTGTGTAAGGTCATCACCAAACACACCGAACACCGGAGTAAGGGAAAGAGGTTATTGGGGGAAACCGGACAGACAGGAGGGAAGGGGCGAAGAAGGAAAAGAGAAAGAGAGACAGAGAGGAAGAGAGAGAGAGAGAGAGAGCTCTAAACAGTTTTTAAAGATATAATTTATATGCCATAGAGTTCACCCTTTTAAAAAAAATATTTAACCCGCTGTGGCGCAGCAGGTTAACGCCCTGGCCTAAAGCGCCGGCATCCCTTATGGGCGCCAGTTCGAGTCCCAGCTGCTCCACTCCTATCCAGCTCTCTGCTGTGGCCTGGGAAAGCAGTAGAAGATGGCTCAGGTCCTTGGGCTCCTGCACTCACGTGGGAGACCTGGAGGAAGCTCCTGGCTCCTTACTTCGGATAGGTGCAGCTCCGACCATTGTGGTCATCTAGGGAGTGAACCAGAGGCTGGAAGACCTCTCTCTGTGTTTCTACCTCTCTCTGTAACTCTGTCTTTCAAATAAATAAAATAAATCTTTTAAAATATATATATATATTTATTTGAGGAACACACACACACACACACAGAGCCACTTGTTCACTCCCCAGACAGCCACAGCTAGGACTGGGCCAGGCTGAAGCCAAGAGCCCGGAGCTCCATCCGGGTCTCCCACATGGGTGACAGGTGCCAAAGCCCTTGGACCATCTTCCGCTGCTTTCTCAGGCTCATTTACAGGGAGCTGGATTGGAAGGCGAGCAGCAGGGACTTGAACTGGTGCTCATAAGGGATGCTGGCATTACAGGTGGCCACTTCACCTGCTATGCCACAATGCCAGCCCCAGAGTCCACCCTTTTAATATGCATAATTCAGGTTTTTTTTAGTATTCAGAGTTGTGAAGTCATGACCATAACCTAATTTTAGAACATTTTCATCACCTCCCAGGAAAACCCAAACTTGTGGGTGGCCCCTCTGTATCGTCTCCTCGCCCCTGCTCCTGGTGACTGCTGGTCTCTCTCTCCATGTTTTTGTCTATCTCAGACATTCCATGTCAATGGGATTATACAGTCGGCGCACTTTTGCACTTCTGCATTTGATTCTTCCACTCAGCATATTTTCAAGGTTCACTCACGCTGTATCATGTATCAGAAGTTCATTTTGTCTGTGGTTGAATAATGTTCCATTATTACCATGTTCCATGGTAGGCATATGCCGCACTTCACTTGTCATCATTGGATTGGTATTTGTGTTGTTTCCATTTTGGGAATATTATGAATAATGTGATTATGAGCACTAACATGCAGGTTTTTATGTGGCCGTGGACTTTGAATTCCCACGATCATGTACCTAGGAGTAGAACAGCTGGTCAGACTGTATGTGTGACTTTTTTGAGGAATTACCAAACCGTTTTCCAAAATGTCCGCACCACTTCGCAATCCCACCAGCTACATATAACTGCTCTGTTTCTTTGCCAACTCTCGCTACTGTTTATCTTTCTTATTATAGCTATGCTAGTGGGTGTGAAGTCCATTTCTATGTCTTTAGTTTGCATTTCCCTGATTACTGGTGATGCAGAGTGTCTTCTCAAGCACTCGTTGGCTGTTTGTATATCTTCTTTGCACAAATGCTTATTCTAATTTCTTCTAGTTTATGTAAAGTTCTAGAAGTTCTTTCTATATTGTATTCTGGATAGAAGTCCCTCACCAACTAGATGACTTACAAACATAATCTCTCATTCTTCAGGTTATCATTTTCACTTTCTTTATTGTATCTTTAAAGTGCACATTTTTAATTTTTGTCGAAGCCCAGTTTCTCAGTTTTTGCTTTTGTGGTTTATGCTTTTGGTGTCATGGCTTAGACACTGGCAGGGGAGAACTCGGTAGGAAGTTAGGGATACATGAGCTGGGTGACTCCCCCAACCCTCTCTCTGCAGCCCTGCATGGTAGCTCCACCCCTTACAGCCAGTCTTGCACACCTACTTTCCCATGATGCACTAGGAAGGAGCCGCCATGATGGACTTGTGGATGGTAAACTCCACGTGAGGTGCCAAGAAACTTCTAGGGAACTTCCCACACACTAAACCTCTCCCCATCTCCACCCTGTTCTTATGTTCAATTAGGGCAGTACTCTGTACCCCAGAAGGGGACTTGCTGCGCAGGGGAGAGGCCCATTTTTGGGCTCCTCCTCGCCTTTTCGCAGGCGCTCTCTCCTTGATAGGCGGCACGCTGGCCCCCCCATGACAGGTGTCTGTCCTCGTGGAGGTGGGCGTGTCCTCATTCCCTCTCACTTTAGGCAAACCCGGCAGCTTTCGTCTGTGCACCTCACTTAGTGCCTCTGCTTTACAGTCCTACTCTTGTGCGGGGGCTGGGACTAAACACTGGGATACACATTTTCCCATAGCAAAATCATTGCCTCGCACATGAAAGCAAAGACTTATTCCTATGATTCCTTGTAAGAATCGTGCACTTTTCACTCCTACGGTCAGGCTTCTGACCCAGTTGGAGTTCATGTTTGGGCAATGAGAAAGGGTGTCTGAGTTCATTTTTGCAAGTAGATACCCAGTTGTTGGGGGCGATTGCTCTCTTCCCCACTGAATTGCCTTAGCATGCTGTTTAAGGTCAGACAGCCTCAAGTGTGTGGATCTCTGAGCTCTCAAGTCCATCCCACTGATTTATTTTTTAAAATATTTTATTTATTTATTTATTTGACAGGTAGAGTCATAGACAGTGAGAGAGAGAGACAGAGAGAAAGGTCTTCCTTCTATTTGGTTGCCACCCAAACGGCTGCTATGGCTGGTGCGCTGTGCCGATCTGAAGCCAGGAGCCAGGTGCTTCCTCCTGGTCTCCCATGTGGGTGCAGGGCCCAAGCACCTGGGCCATCCTCCACTGCCTTCCCGGGCCACAGCAGAGAGCTGGACTGGAAGAGGAGCAGCCAGGACTAGAACCTGGCGCCCATATGGGATGCTGGCGCCACAGGAGGAAGATTAACCTAGTGCACCACAGCGCCGGCCCCTATCTGATTGATTTATGCGTTTATTTTCAACCCAGTAGTAGTAGCTTTGCTGACAGCAGCTTTGTACTAAGTACAGAAATTGGGAAACTGGGGTCCCCCGACTTCATTTTTTTTTTACTAAATTGTTTTTCATAGCAGGTTCACAAAGAAACGCTTAGTAAGTGGATGAATTAATTTTTCAAAATTTCATGTATTTGGGGGGAAGGCTAAGACACTGGGGATTTTATTTTTAGAGACATATTGCTAGGAGATGTTGATATTTAGGCGTAAGCTGCTTAAGAAAATTAACGCCAGGATTTGTCCTGTTTTACAAAGATGTCTCATTTCACAAAGTATGCCTGGTGGTTAGGTTCCTGTTGCCCGGGCTGCAGGACAGATCTGCCTGTGATTTCTCTGTAATTGGCTTCAAGCCCACAGCATGGCTGGCAATCAATGAGCACTCCCGACTCGGCCTTTTTGTTTTAAGCTATCGCTTCTCTCCCTGCCCTCCTGTGCTGATAGTCACTGACATCTCCCGTTTCTCTAGCTTAGTCAATAACCAATTTTAGCTTAGGATCGTGTTTTCCTAAACTCCTGCCGATTTTCCACACGGCACCAAATATGCTGGATGGTATACCAGATGGTATTCCAGAACGATATCATGGGGATTTTTTTTTCCAGTTTGAATTGATGTGTTTACAGTTTATCTCTAAACATAAGATCCCATTTTCTTGCACAGTTTTTTTTTTAAGTTGCAACATTTTTAAATGTCTTCCCATGTTTGTAATATACAGTTTCTCGCAAAAGCTTCAATAGTAATTCTATGCTAAGTTTTGGAACCTTTCTTCTGAAGAGCTCACTGTTAAGTCATGTAAATTATCCAGAAAAAAAAAAACTCTCATAACCTGACTTTTTATAACCCCACAATCTTCCTAATCGTGTGGCAATGTCATTAATTCTAATCAAATAATTACAGATGATTACGTGAACTCTTCTTCCCCCCTCCCCTGGCTTCAGAGTTGTTGGTTTTACCTTCTTTATTGCTGACACACAGTGGGCACCGACCCACACTTCCTGTGGGGCAGCTAACCCTTCCCATCTGGAGCAGGACGCCTCTCAGCTGGGGCAGTAAGGAGACGGCCGCAGGAGCCAGCTTTCCCTTCCTCGGCTCCCTTCTGCCGTCCCTTGAAAGGCCTGGCCTTTAGTGTCCAAGGGCAGAAACCAGCCTCCGTTTACAAGCCCGACCTTCATTCCTTCTTCGAAGACAGCCCGGAGGAGCACTTCCTCCAGGAAGGCTTCCCAGCTTGAGAGAGAGAATAGATGCTAATTCCCATGGTGAATATGTGGTCTCACATAGTCCTCTTAGCCCCACACCAACTCAGAGGGAAAAACAAATGCCCCATGGATGCCATGGTTCTGAATCTCTTTTTTTGCTTTATTCCCAACATGCAAGGGCACTGAGATCTTTGCAAGAAGTTATTGGCCAATGCATCAGGCTTTTTTAAAGATTTCTTTATTTGAAAGGCAGAGTTACAGAGACAGGGAGAGACAGAGAGGTCTTCCATCTGCTGGTTCACTCCCCAAAGGGCTGCAATAGCAGGAGCTGGGCCTATCCAAAGTGAGGAGCCAGGAGCTTCCTCTGGGTCTCCCATGTGGGTACAGGGCCCAAGCACTTGGGCCATCCTCCATTGCTCTCCTAGACGTGTTAGCAGGGATCGGACGTGTAGTAGCCAAGACTCAAACTGGCGCCCATCCGGGGTGCTGGCGCTGCAGGCAGCTGCTTTATCTGCTACTCCACAGCAGTGGCTTTAGCCAAGCTCTTCCTAGGTGAGCAGGACGGAAAATAATGCCATCAGCAAAGCACTGGCTGAGAACCAAGTGTAGTCTTGGTCTCTTGGCAGCTGCTCCTACAACGAGGATACGGCAGGTGCATCTGGTGTATCCAAGGTAGCCCAACCTCTGTGTGCCTGCTGCTATCTTTTCCCCTTGTGTTTACCCCAACCAGTTAAAACACATTTTTGCTTTAGGATCTGAATTTTAAGATTGTCCTGGGGCTGGCGCTGTGGCATAGCAGGTAAAGCCGCTGCCTGCAGTGTTGGTGAAATCGTGATTGATCCCCTAAAATATATTGGAATATGGCCCCCTAAGAGTTCTCCAAAAGTCCCACCTGGGGTACCATATGAAACCAGAACTTGGGGTGCCATACGACATCACCTGTGCTTATTAATAAGTTCCCAATATTAATAAGCCCATGTGGGTTCTTGCCTAATATTTAGAGAAGAATTCTGAATACCAGCCTAAGTGAATGAGGCAGCATGGTACATTTTAAGCTTTTATTCAGCGTGAAAGATGCACAGGGGAGTGAGAGCCCTGTCTAAAGGAGAGAGGGAAATCTGGGTTCATACCGAGTACCAGGAACCAGCCACGTGGAAGAGCATCTAGGCTGGGAAGCACGGGGCAGGGGGCCCCGAAGGTCATGTGCTCTGAGGCGCAGGGCTGCAGCAAGCCCACACTGGCAAGAGGCCAAGGAAAGGAAGAGGCGGGCACACTGTGTCCCAGGCTTTTAACCCACATTCAAAAGGGAGTGGTTAATGAACCTGATTGGCCGGTGGGTGCTCAGGTGTGGCCAGGTAGGGTGTGAGGTCACACAGGGGCGTGGCGAAGGCGTGGTCTTCTAGCTCACACACCTGATCAATTTTAATCTGTGTGCCCGCCTACACTACTGGCATCCCATATGGGTGCTGGTTCGGGTCCCAGCTGTTCCACTTCCAATCCAGCTCTCTGCTATGGCCTGGGAAAGCAGTGGAAGATGGCCCAAGCTCTTGGGTCCCTGCACCCATGTGGGAGACCCGGAGGAAGCTCCTGGCTCCTATCCTCGGATCGGTGCAGCTCTGGCCATTGCGGCCATCTGGGGAGTGAACCAGCAGATGGAAGACCTCTCTCTCCTCTCTGTGTAACTTTCTCTCTGACTTTCAAATAAATAAATCTTAAAAAAAAAAAAAAAAAAAAGACTTTCCTTCTCTCCCTTCAGGCACACAATGGGTACTTGGTTAGCAGCATTTGAGGACTGTCTCGTGGCTGAGTGCCTCACAGCACCAGCTACTCCAAGGCTAAGGACAGAGGTCAAGGTGGGACACGCCCACCAGCCATCCAGCGAACTAGGGGCACAATCTAAGTAACATCCCTTGTCCAGCTGGCTGCAGGGTGGTCCCCAGAATTGGGCAGGATGATAATGACCCGGGCAGGTGGACAGCCAGGGAACGAGGAGCCGACATTGCTGCACCTGCATGCCCAAACCCATCCCCCACTGGGCAGCATCCCCCACCTGATGCAGGCAGATACGAGGGATGAAACTGATGAGGTTTGTGAGCTGGAAGACCACGCCTTCGCCACGCCCCTGTGTGACCACACACCCTACCTGGCCACACCTGAGCACCCACCGGCCAATCAGGGTCATTAACCACTCCCCTCTGAATGTGGACTAAAAGCCTGGGACAAGGTGTGCCCGGCCTTTTTCTTCCCTTTCTGGCCTTTCGCCAGTGTGGACCCTTGTGGCCCTGGACCTCCAGGGCACGTGGCCTTTGGGCCATCTGCCCCACGCTTCCTGGCCTGGATGACCCTCCACCTGGCTGGCTCCTGGTGCTCGGTATGAACCCAGATTTCCCTCTCTCCTATAGGCAGGGCCCTCATGCTCCTGTGCATTTCTCTCACTGAATAAAAGCTTAAAACGTATCGTGCTGCCTCCTTCATCTATGCCGGGATTCAGAATTCTTTTCTGAATATTAGGCAAGAGCCCACGTGGGCTTATTAATATTGGGAGTTTACTAATAAGCACACGGTGATATCATGGCACCCCAGATGGGACTTTTAGGAGGCCATATTCCGATATCACATCCCATCATGCACCTGAGCCTCACTTCCCATCATGCACCAGGTGCCACACACCTTCCTAGAGGGTCGTGTCTGTGCTCCAGCCCCACGTGGAGACGCCAGGACACTGTCCAGAGGCCCAAACAAAGGGGCCCAGAGCCTGCCAAACCCTGCTCCACTTGTCTATTCAGCTATGGCTCCACCACCCTCCCCTCCCCCCAGGAAAGTGTGATGCCAACTGTGGTGGGGGCTGGCACTCCCCTGTGAGTGTGTACTCTGCCTTTAAATGAACCCACACCTCCACCTTCAATTCTTTCACACCTGGGACAAGCCCCCAGCAGACGCCCATTTACCCTCTCCTGAGTCAAGGCACCTGGTGGGCTGCCGCTCCCGCCTGCCCTGGCTAAGAACTCGATTCCGGCGCCTGGGGACATTTGGGCAGTGGTTAGGCTGCAGCCTGGATGCCCACCATCCATAGCAGAGCACCTGATTCCAGTCCTGGCTCTTCCACTTCCTTTCCAGAATTCCCGCTCACGGGCACGCTGGCATGGCCCAAGGAGCTGGGTCCCTGCCACCCGCGCATCTGGGGACCTGGACCGAGTGCCTGGCTTGTGGCTTCGGCCTGGCCCAGCCCCGGCTGCTGTGGACACTTGGGGGGAATGCATCAGCAGATGGGAGGCCCGACTCTCTGCCTTTCAAATACGATGAAAATGAAATTCGAAATGCATCTGCGAGAGTCTGGCTTGAGAAACCTGGGAATTCGTTTTTCACTCATCCCTTCAGTCAATGTTAACACAGCCCCATCAGGTGCTCAGCACTGGGGAAGAGGCGAGGGAAGGCATGCCCGTAACCCAGGGCTGCTGCCTGCGTCCCTAACAACCGGACAGGCTCCTGTCCAGGTGAGCACTTCAGCAGGACTAGGAGAGCAAAGGCGGCCCAGGCGCAGCGGGCGGCGAGCCGTGCCTTGCCTTTGCCTGCAGACAGCTGGAATCATCTACCTATGGCCATCACAGCGGCTACAGCCGCAAGCAGGAACCGTGGCCCATGCTGCCTCCACCACGCTCTCGAGGGCCCCGAGCAGTGCCCACCCGGCCCAGCTGCAGCACCCTAGGGCCGAGCCACCCACACACCTGGGGCGCCCAGGTCGGGCTGCAGGAGCCGCGCGCGACTGCGCATGCCCAGGAGCCCCGGCCCCGCCCGCGCCCCGCGCGCTCGCCGGGCCACGCCCTGGACGTCGGGGGAAGCGCGGGCGGGCGGGGCGCGGCCGGCAAGGCGGGGCGCGGCCGGGGGGCGGGGCGCGCGCCTGAAGGACGGGCCGCTCGTCCCGGCGGCCGCGGTCACGTGACGCGGCCTGAGGTAAACAATCGCGGCGCCGCCTCCCGGCCGGAGCGCACCCCGCGTCGTGCGGACACTGCCCGGCGGGCCCGGGCGGGCCGAGCGGGCCGAGCGCGCGCTGTGGCGCAGCGGCGAGCCTGGCCGGAGGCCCCGCGCGCTATTTGCGGGCGCTGACGCGCGCCGGGGCGGCCCGCTGCTATTCCGGGGCCCGGGCCGCGCCTATTAAGGGCCGCGCGGCGGCGGCCGGGGCCATGCAGCTCTACAGCAGCGTCTGCGCCCGCCTCCCCGCCGCAGGCCCGGGCCCCGCGCCCGCCGCGCCCGCCGCGCCCGCCGCCGCCTTCACGGTCTCGCCGGAGCCCGCGCCCGCGGAGGGCCCGCCCGCCGCCGCCGCCGCCGCCATGCCCGCGCTGTCCTCCTGCTTCGAGCTGGCGCCCGCCGGCCCCGCCGCGCCCTGCAGGCCGCCGCCGCGCTTCACGTCCGCGGCGCAGGTCCCCGTGCGCGGCCCGGGCGCCGCCCGCCCGCCGCGGCCCAGCCCCGAGCCCGCCGGCGCGGACGCCGAGCCCCGCGACGAGAAGCTGGCGCTGCACCTGGCCGAGGTGGACAGGCAGGACAGGTACCTGCGGCAGCGCGACAGGTTCCGCTTCCACATCGTCCCCGACGGCAACTGCCTGTACCGCGCCGTGAGCAGGGCGGTGCGCGGCGACCAGGCCCTGCACCGCGAGCTGCGCGAGCAGACGGTGCACTACATCGCCGACCACCTGGACCTCTTCGGGCCGCTCATCGAGGGCGACGTGGGCGAGTTCATCGTGGCCGCCGCGCAGGACGGCGCCTGGGCCGGCTACCCCGAGCTGCTGGCCATGGGCCGCATGCTGAACGTCAACATCCACCTGACGACGGGCGGCAGGTGGGAGAGCCCCACCGTGTCCACCATGGTGCACTACCTGGGGCCCGAGGACGCGCTGCGGCCCAGCATCTGGCTCAGCTGGCTCAGCAACGGGCACTACGACGCGGTGCTGGACCGCTGCTACCCCAACCCGGAGTACGAGCGCTGGTGCCGGCACACGCAGGTGCAGCGGCAGCGCGACGAGGAGCTGGCCAGGGCCATGGCCGTGTCGCTGTCCAAGATGTACATCCAGCAGAACGCGTGCTCGGGAGGCCCCGGGGACGGGGCGGCAAGCGCCGGAACGCCGAGCCGGGTCGCGCACTGGGCGGCCCTCCCATAGACGTCCCGGGGCTTGTGCTGCCTTCACGTCTCGTCTCGCTTTCCTTTGCCCTGTCTTGGTCTCCGGGCCGGAGGTTGCTGGGCACCTGCGCGTCTCCGGAGAGCTCTGGGCGACCCCACTGCTTCCTTCCGGCCTGCTGATTCCTCGCCGCGTGGATCTGGTTCCTTCCCGGCAGTCTATTTTATATATTAAAAAAAAAAAAAAGAAATGTATTTTTGCACAACCTTTTTAAAGACTGGCGGCCCGCCCTCGCGGGATGCGACGGACGGCTCTCAGACACTGCTCTCCGTGAACTTGCTCTCTGGGACAGACAGGCTTCTGTGGCGGGTGGGCGTTGTCGCGGACAGGGGAATCTCACCATCGTGTCCGTGATTCCGCGTGGACGTGGCTGCGTCCGTGTATCCGGACGACCCACCCATTCCTTGTTGACGAGGCAGATTTGTTGTTACGGAAATCATTATTTTTCTAGAGATGGTCGGTTTTTTTTTTTTTTTTTAAAGGACTCAAGGGAAGGTGTGGGAAGATTTTGTTTGTTTTCCTTCAGAGGTAGTGCCGGGTCTTACTTGAATTAAAGTCTTGATTTCTGCTGTGGGCGGAGCGCCCGTGATGGCTGCTCTGGCTGGTGTTCAGTGGATTGTCTGCCCTCGGTTGCTTTATCTCCAGCTGTCACTTTGTCACACGAGAATTTTGACTCCACTTTGTGACCAGATAAACTTCCTGCTTCCTAGCTTCTTGGAGTCAGCTAAAGGGATCTGAAAACCAACATAAATGCCTGGAGCCAACCCTGGCAGGAATTTGACAGTCTTAATATTGTGTTCAAAAGGCAAGATAGGATTTCCCTGTGTTCTGTAAAGACGTCTGTGAACAGAGCTTGTGTGGTTTGCTGGGTCAAACGATGTTTCCAACCTACACTCTATCTCATTGCCACTTTAACTATTTTTAGTCCTATTTATTAAGTAATGCAGTTTGTACTTTTTTATTTTGTAACATTTTGTGATTTTTTTTGTACAATACTGTATTTGTATGATAGAGCAATTCCCAGCTGATGGAATGAATAAAATGGCAGAATTTTACTTTTACGACGTCTTTTTGGATAGAGTGTTCTTTAAGATGACGGTGTGTCCAGGAGCCGTTCGTGCAGGTAACGCGGGTTTTTCTCACGTGTGGGGACGGAACCGAGTTGACAGGTTCTGCAAGTTCTCACGTGAGCGGAATGCTGTAAACGCTAGCGATTGCCAAGGATTAGGCCCCGGTGAGGTGTAGCTGAAAGGTGGCGCAACCCCAGAGACTGCCCTCGCTACGTGTGGATTGGAATCCTGTCTGCAGTTGGAGCTGTGCCTGTCGGCTGCTGGGCAGGGAAGCGCGCGTTCTGTGTGAACCAGCAGTGTTCAAGTCTCATACCTCTCACCGCCAGCGTAGATTTTTAATGTTTTTTTTTTTTTTTTTGCATTTTCTCAAAGAATTATTTCAAAGAGTTAGAGAGGTAGAGACAGAGAGAGGGGTCTTCTATCTGCTGATTCAACCCCCCCCCAGATGGCCGCAATGGCCACAGCTTCTTCCGGGTTTCCCACCCACATGGGTACAGGAGCCCAAGGACTTGGGCCATCTTCCACTGCTTTCCCAGGCCACAGCAGAGAGCTGGAAGGGAAGTGGAGCAGCCGGGACTCGAACCGGTGCCCATATGGTGCTGCAGGCGGTGGTCTTACCAGCTATGGCACAGCACTGACTGTTTAATGTTTTTAAAGAGGACCCAAAGCAGTGCTTTCATTTAGATAAAAAGGAAATCTAATCTGGCTCCTAGATAGCATGGGAATCCTAACTGAAGATGTGGTACGGGATTTAGTTGAGAAGTGGGTGCTGTCGCCGTTGCTTCTCAGTCCCCACTGTGGTGTCCTGGGAGCTGGGGCCTTTGGCAAAGTGGTTAAGGCCGGAGAGCCCCAGCATCCCAGACAGAACAGGGCCTTGGCGTTGGGCCAGGGAACTGGTTTAGGCCCTGCTAGCTGCCCTGCCTGTGGTACAATCTGCAAGGCCTGGGATTCCCTGGCCTCCGGAATTGTAAGAAATTGCTGTATAGATTGCACGACCCCAGGTGTTTTATTAGCGCAGCACAAATGGACCACAGCCCTGCACCTGCGGCCCTGACGCCAGGTGCGCTGGGTGCTGCCGGGTAGGAAGAGCCCCTTTGGGTGTTTTTGTTTTAACTCTCCAGCAGGTCACCTCTTAGGTGGCGTGGCTACAGACACAGCAGAGCGGGAGTCCCTGCTGTACTGCGCATTGGTTAAGAAATTGTCAAGGTTTAAGTGTTAACCAGTTGTGGGGCCCTGGAATTTTAGGCCAAGTTTTGCCAATTTGGGAAGCAGGAACTCCTTTTCATTTGAATTACCTGGCTGCCCCCTTTTTCTCACTTTATTTGGAGCTGAAGGTAATCCGGAGATGCTGAATATTTGCACAAGAATGGAGAGAGTGAGTTAAGTAGAAGTTCCTTGAAAAAGCATTGTCAGCCCATTACCATCTTAAATGGGTTCCTGTCCCCTGTTTTGTTTCATTTTTAAATGAAGCTCCCAAATCCGTGACTTGGAATTGAGGTGTGACTTTTTAAAATTTTTACTTTCTTTTCACCTTATTTGAAAAGCAGAGAGAGAAATCTCCCATGCACTTGTTGGGGGCTCTGCCAGGCAAGAAGCCAAGAGCCCTCTGAGCTCTGGCTGGCTCTCCCACGTGGGTGGCAGCGACACCTGCTACCTCGCAAGGTGCACACTGGCTGGACGCAGAGCCCGGCCGGAACCCTGGCTCTCCCACGCGGGCGCCAGCCCTTCAGCTGCTGTCTCAGCTCAGTGGAGCCTGTTACGTGAGTGGTCTGGCCTCAGAGGTTGGTTTACGTCTTTCCCTATCTTTCTGTAGTTTGGTTTCTTGATTTTTTTTTTTTTTTTCCGCTCCTCTGCACGGCTGTAGCAGTTCTGTGTTGGCAGGAGCAGGCCTTGCTCACTGAAGACCTGCGGAGTGGAGGTGTGGCGAAGGCTCACTCCTCTGCAGCAGATAGGTTCATTCCCTGTGTAGGGAGACAGTGGGGACTGTGGGTTCCCTGGTTTCCTGAGTCTACTTCCTTTCCTGGAAGGGAGATAGGGCAGGCTGAAATCTGTAAGTGAACCCAGCTCTGCTGTTCTCAGATTGGTGAGAAGATCAGTCTGTTTACTGGGGAATTTTTACTAAAATGGTGCATGAAGAACTGACAATTCTTTTTGAGTACTGTTTAAAACTGAAAAAGGCTTAAGAACTAAACATTTTGGCGGAAACCTAATACTTGAGTCTGTTCGTTTCCAACTTAGATTTTCTTTAAGGGGTGGCTCTTGTGGCCCAGTGCGGTTAGTGACTGTTGGGGACACGGGTGTCCCTTATTGCAGTGCCTGGGTTTGGGTCCTGGCTCATCTGCTTCTGATCCAGCTTCTGCCAATGCATGCTGGGATACAGCAGGTGATGGCTCAAATACTTGGGGCTCTGTTACCCATGTGGGAGACCCTGGCTTTGCCTGGCCCAACCCTGGCTGTTGGAGACATTTGGAGCATGAATCAGCAGATGGAAGATTCATTCTCTCTCTCTCTCTTTGCCGTTCAAGTTGATAAAAATGAACATTTAAAAAAATTAAGATAAAATTTACTTATTGAGCCTTAAACCATGATTGGTAAGCAATGCAAAGAGATGTGTGACACTTTGATTACGTTTTTCTAAACTTAGAAACTTACATGCCAGGATTTTCATAAAATACAAAGCCTGTTCTGAGAAACAGTTTTATTCCCCCAAGACTGATTTATTTGGAAGGTAGAGCAACGGGGGAGTGGCAGGAGGTGGGAGTGGGACATCTTTCCATCTGCTGATTTGTCTCTCAGACACCGATAACAGTCAAAGCTGGGCCAGGCCCAAGCCAGGAGCCCAGGCACTCCATCGGTGCTCCCACCTGGGTGACTGGGACACCCCACTGCCACTCGGGGCATGCATCGGTGGGAAGCAGAGAAGCCAGGGCTCAGCCCTGGGCACTCTCTCCCACTGGGATGCAGGCAGCCCGGGCAGTGGCTTAACCCTCTGCACCACGATGCTGGCTGTTGAGAAAGCTGTTATGGAGGTGAGGAAATGCCTTAGTGTCTCAGAACTGGTTAACCCCAGATTGGGCAAATAGTCCTCTGTTGAAATGTTTTGCTGTAACTTTTGTATTGGAAGAAGAAAGAAAAAAAGGCGTGGGAAGGGGTACTTGAGATAATATCATTATTTTCTGTGTGGTTTTCCTCATTCCCTAAAAGATTAGGAAGTTAAATTCCTTAAAGTTTGACCCTGATAACTGCAAGGTGTCTGGCGCGTAACAAATCTTCCCAGGCAGACGAATCAATTAATTCACAGGCTTTTATTAGGATTCCGCTCCTGGGCGAGGTTCCCCGTCCCAACAGAGCGGGGGCGGGGAAGTCGTGCATCAGAGATTGGGAGGGCTCCTTTTATAGATTCAGGGCATGGGGGTTAAAGGTTGAGGCGGGTCTGATCCTCATTGGTTGACCTTTAGGCACCCGCAGGGACCTTGTCAAGGACTTTTCTTCCCCGGAAGTACAGGTAGGGATTTTCCATTCCCGGAAGTATAGGCCTTCCCTCCTTGCGGATCCCAAAGCTACCAATAACCAGTGTGTTTGTACAGAGGAAAGATTCCATCAGGCCTCTGGACACCTGATCTGTTGATCCGCAGGGGCCAATGCTTGGGTGCGTCCCCAGAATGGATGGATTGGAAACTCCGTTGTGGTTCATGGGTTAGAACTGTGGCTGGGGAGCGGCTTTGTTAAACAAGCACACTGTCCGTCAGGATGCCTCCCACAGTGGGCTGGTGCAGCTGGGAGCCCCCTCTGGGATGCCAGCGCCAGGCCGGGCCCTCGGATCTGCCAGCCCCCAGGCCCGCAAGCGGCATCAGCCCCTGTGTGTGAATGCAGCCCTTCTGAGGCACTGGGTCGATGCACTGCAGACGAAGCTTGTGCCCCTAAGTTATCTGTCGTGTTCACACTTAGCAGTTATTTGTCATGTGAAACCCAGACTTTCCTGGAAATCTGGGAGGCCTTTCCCAGAGTGTCTGCAGCAGGGGTGGGGACTTGCAGGCCATAGAAGGCCCATGAAACAGTCTGGCCCTACAGGTGAGCATTGAGATGCAGGAAATCTATAGCGGGCTAATTTTGAAGTTGGTGGTTTTGTATGACCAGCCGGCACGTGATGTCGTAAATCTCCGAATGGCCCTTGGCAGAAAAAGGGTTCCCTACCCCTGATCTAGAACTTTCTCAAACAGGCGCTGAGGATCTCAAAGGCATTGAATTCAGTTTTGTTCTCCCAGTGCACTAACTTGGATCAGCGTGGACTGTGTTACGGCCCCACTTGAATCGCAGCATTGCATCCAGCGCCTGGCAGATTGGGGGCTCACTAACTTGTTGTTGACTGAAGGAACCCATTGGAAAGAAACGTGACTTTTGGAAAATACTTAGTTGGTGGCTGTGAGATTAGAGAAATTCTGAGTGTTGTCAACTGAAACAGTGCTTTCAAAAGACGCTGGAGTATGGAAGATTATTTTTGAAACCAGAAGTTAGAATTTCTTGATTTTATTTTTGTATCTTCCAAACATCTTGAGAGATTGGGCCAAGAGAAATTGCTTAAAAGTGGAACTTCAGAGCAGGCATTTGGTGCAGCAGTAGAAGGTGGCACTTGGGGTGTTCACCTCCTGTGTGGGAGAGCCTGGGTTCAAGTCCTGGCCTCGATGCTGACTCCAGCTCCCTGCCAGTGCACGCCCAGGGAGGCGGCTGGTGATGACCCAGGTCCTTGGGTCCCTGCTGCCCATGTGGGAGACCTCAGTGGAGCTCCAGGCTCCTGCCTGCAGCCTAGCTCAGCCCTGGCTATTGCAGGCTTGTGGGGAGTGAACCAGCAGATGCCAGTACTCTTGCTGCAGGCACACACACACTCTTGCTCTCTCTCAAATATTTTTTTATTTTTTGGAAAGAGTAGCCCATCCTTTGGACTACATGTAGTAGTGAAATGTTCACTATAGAAAAATAAAAATAGGGCCTGCATGATTGCGAAGTGATTTTCAAGTTGTTTCCTGTTCAAAGAGATGTGCTCTGGCTTGCTTTTTAAAAAATTTTTTTTATTTTATAAAGATTTATTTATTTTAAGATTTATTTATTTGAGAGGTAGAGTTATAGACAGAGGAAGAGACAGAGAGAAAGGTTTTCCATCTGCTAATTCACTCCTCAAATGGCCACAATAGCCAGAGCTGGGCAAATCCAAAGCCAGGAGCTTCTTCCAGGTCTCCCATGAGGATACCGGGGCCCAGGGACTTGGGCCATCTTCTATGCTTTCCCAGACCGTAGCAGAGAGCTGGATTGGAAGTGGAACAGCTGGGACCTGAAGTGGCGCCCTATATGGGATGCCAGCACTGCAGGGGATGGCTTTACCGGCTATGCCACAGGGCTGGCCCATCCGGCTTGCTTTTGAGGATAGAGCCATCCCAAGTCCTGTCCATAGCAGTGCCTGGTGTGGCTGTGTTCTCTCGCTGTAGCCTGGCTGGGCAGGACATGTGGGGCAGACTTCAGGCACACTGTAGGACCGCTGAGTCCAGTACTCCTGGTCAGTGGGGCCAGGGCAGGCAGTGTGAATCCGATCAAGACAGATCTGCCCTGGAAGAAACAACAGTTCGTTTCCTCCGGCTGTGAATTAGGTCAGTGGCAATTAGTCAGAGTGAGGGTCAGAGACAGGCAGTCACCATTACCAAGTTAGTGAAGGCTTCCGAAGCCTTTCTCTCACAACTGACCTACCTGAAGGGTTCACCGTCCATTTAGATATAAAACAAAATGGCTTGTTAAAAGTAAATGCTTTTTAAAGATTTGTGTATTTTGGCTGGCACCGTGGCTCACTAGGCTAATCCTCCACCTGTGGCACCGGCACCCCGGGTTCCAGTCCTGTTTGGGGCACCGGTTTCTGTCCCAGTTGCTCCTCTTCCAGTCCAGCTCTCTGCTGTGGCCCGGAAAGGCAGTGGAGGATGGCCCAAGTGCTTGGGCCCTGCACCCCATGGGAGACCAGGAGAAGCACCTGGCTCCTGGCTTCAGATCGGCACAGCGCCGGCCGTAGCGGCCATTTGTGGGGTGAACCAACAGAAGGAAGACCTTTCTCTCTGTCTCTCTCTCACTAACTCTGCCTGTCCAAAAAAAAAAAAAAAAAAAAAAAAAAAAAAAGATTTGTGTATTTTGAAAGAGTTTCTTAGAAAAGGCTTTTTATCCTATGAAAGAGAGAGAGAAAGAAAGATCTTCTGTCCCCTGGTTTACTCCCCAGATGAGCGCAATGGCCAGCACTGGAATAGGCCAAAACCAGGAGCCAGGAGCTTCATCAGGGTGTCCCATGTGGGTGCAGGGGCCCAAGGACTTGGGCCATCCTCCACTGCTATCTCAGGCCATAGCAGAGAGCTGGATCAGAAGCAGAGCAGCCAGGACTCAACCTCATACTCCTATGGGACGCCCACGTCGCGGGCGGCAGTTTAACCCACTGTGCCACAGTGCCAGCCTCCTGGTGCCACTTTTCCAGCCCCAGTTCTCCATTGCGATTCCCTGTGTTCAGTGGAGATGCCAGCATAGAAGCTTGGCGGCCTGACTGTCCTAGAATTGCATTTCTAATTCGGAACCAGATGGTTCTGCCATGAGCAATATGCTGAAGTTTCTTTTTTTCTCTAATTTTCTTCATTTTATTTGAAAGGCAGAAACAGAGTTCCCGTCTGTTGGTTCAGTCCCTGAATGTCGGCAACAGTCAGGGCTGGGCGAGGCCTAAGCCAGGAGGGCGGGGCTCCATTTGGGGCTCCCACATGGCTGGCAGGGACCCCAGTACTTGAGCCATCCCTGTTGCCTCCCAGGGTGTGAATTAGCCAGAAGCTGGGCATCTCATTCAGTGTCTCACCTGCCACACCAAATGCCCACCCCCAAGCTTTGGCGAGAGCCTTATTACTGCCTCCTTGGTCTCTGTTTTGCATGCTTTGGTGGCCTCCAGGATGTGCCAGAGGAAGAGATTTGTGAATGTGTGCAGTGATCCACTCACAGAACAATCTTGGGGCCAGCGTTGTGACGTAGCGGGTTGAGTCACTGCTCGTGACACCGACATCCCCATATGGGCACTGGTTCAAGTCCCTGCTACTCTGCTTCCAATCCAGCTCCCTATTCATGGCTCAGGGAGGGCAACAGAGGATGACCCAAGTGCTTGGGCCCCTGCACCCATGTGGGAGACCCAGACGAAGCTCCTGGCCCCTGCCTGGCCTAGCACTGGTGGTTACGGCCATCTGGGGAGTGAACCAGCAGATGGAAGACCTCTCTCCATCTCTGTCTCTCCCTCTCTCTCGGCTATACAAGCCCTCAGAACTGGAGCTGCTTTATCATTGCCAGCCAATAGTGTTCTCTCTCTCCACCACAGGCATATTCCACAGCGTGTATCTGCATTCGTCTTCCATTTTGTTCATGTATTTTTTTATATTTGATCTTCTGGTTCTCCAAGGTGTGGTCATTCTGAGTTAATCACTGTGGGCTCTAAGTCGCAGTGTACACAGCCAGGCCTAATGCAGTCCTGATAGCTCTCTGTAGGCTTCCTCTCCCTAATACTTCTCCCGTGTGTGTGTGTGTGTGTGTGGACACCCCCAGAGGTAAGTTAGGGCTTGCTTCTCCTAGCCTGCCTTTTCCATACTGATTGGTTTATCTCACATGGATTAGAATGGCTGAGTGGATGCAGTTAGGGTCCCTGTGTGGATATGGCGCCGACACGTAGGATGTAGACAGTGAGGATGCGAGAAAAGGAAAGAATGGTGAACCACTGTGGGGTGGGCAGGTGTTTTACCACAGACACAGGGGTTTTATAATGTGAACCTGAATGACTGCAGCCAGTGATGGGGCCGGGGAGACTGGCAGTGTCCAGAGGTAGCCCCGGCGGCTCCTGCTTCAAGGTCGCGCCTAAACTGGACGTTCTCTGATTCTGGAGAGGGACCGCGTGGTCGCGTTTCTTAGTTGTGACGAAGACACGAAAAGGCCATGTGCAGAACAGGTCATGGGCAAGGTGCCCCGCGAGCTCCAACGAGGCTTTCCCTTCTGCTGACCAACAGGAGACATTCACACGTTTTGTTTCTTACAGCAGAACCTGAGCCTCGCTGTTGCTGGACCCGGATGAAAGGGGCAAGGGGAAGAACTCGGGCAGAACGTCACGCTCTGCTGTTGCTTCTCCTCCTTCTGCCGGCCCTGGCTCGCTTCCGGCTGTCGTGTTCAGTAACCCACATGTGACTCTGAGAACCAAATCGTTCGCAGAGCCAGCTCCCAGGCTGCTGTGTGGGGAGCACATGTGTGAGTGCCTACAGGTTACCGAACAAGTTCAATTCCAACAGGCCGCGCCTGACCACACCTGCCCGGTGAACGTCCCCCTAGGGACTCCAGATCCGGACCTCGTCCTGGGTGGAATCGGCTTCGTGGCCCAGGGAGGTGGAAAAGCTGGACGAGGAGCCTTCGGAAGCGGAGCACCACCAGGCAGCCTCGCCGGAAAGGCCGGACTCGGCCCTCGCCCTCACTCCACCTTTAGGAAGAGGTGAAGGAGCAGGCATTTAGACCGACTGTAAGTACGTTTGTTTATTTTTGTATTGCAGGCCGATGGGCTGTTCGGAAGACAAGAGGAATGTTCCTATCAGGAAAGGAGACAAAGCACGCCCAGAGATGGTAAGGCTCCCTGGAGGCAGTGTCTCAGACCTTGAACCCCAGAGTTGACTGCTAGGAGGCAGGAGCAAAAAATAAATAAATAAATAAATAAATAAAAAACAAGAGCCCCTTGGTGAGGGAGCTGCTCTCTAAATACAGCCTGACGCAGCTCCAGTTAGACCATTCCCCGGGGGCCCAGGCCAGGCCCAGGAGCAGGCTTTTCATTCCACAAGACCTGAGCCCGACACTCGGCTGATACATGACCCATGGGTCCTGCTGGTGCCTGAGGGCCTGTCAGAGGATGCCATGTAGCTCATCCATTGCTACAGCCGGGATGCAACCCACACATGCAGAGGACCACGCACAAATGCATTGCTTATACTGAAAACAGACTAAGGCAGGTGCAGCCCCTCTCCTGCTGGGAGTTCAAGGCCAGTGGAGACTGTCGGACCAGGAGAAGACCGGCCGAGGGACCTGACCGTACTAGCCAAAGGTAAGACAGAAACGTCAGAGACCTGTGGGTGATGTGGATGCCAGCACAGCGTGGAGACGGAAGACGGTGCCCTGGCCAGCACTGCCCTCGTCGTGCTACAGGATCAGGCCAGCGTGACACAGAGTGTGCACACAGCTGGGAAGCCAACCTGACTTGGGGTAAGGTGTGGCCGGTGGTGCCTCTCAACCCTGGCTTCATGAGCCTCGCCACCCTTAGCCCCGTAGGGAGTTGGTGGGTTGAGCAAGGGTTGTCCAGCTCCTAACCCTACACACTGAAGAATAAACTCCTACCGTCTTCTACCACCTGCTGTCAGTGTGTGGCTGGCTGCTGTGTGGGGCGAGGGGGCCCGGGTTTTGGGGGTGCCATAGCCAAGGTGGTCTTGGAGCAGCTGTCAGACAACCAAGGGGTTGTCTGGGCCTGGTGTCAGCCTGCAGGGCTTCCGTCCATGGAACCAGTTAGTTCTCCCTGGGCGCTGAGACTCCTGGGGAGGGTGTCATGACGGTTGGGTTTCTTCTAGATCTCTCTAGGCAGGGTCTCTGCCTTCCCCAGTGCCCTCAGTTAGCAGCACGTCAGTGTGTCCTCTTTGGGGGCGACCTTTCCCAAACACTTCATGTTGAACCTGCTTTGTAGCTTTGCCTTCAGGTTTAATGGTTCTTAAAAAAAATTATTTTACTTATTTGAAAGGCAGAAAGAGACAGAGTCTTCCATCCTCTGGTTCACTCTCCAAATGGCCACATAACCAGGCCTGGGCCAAGCCAATGCCAGGCACTTGGAGGTTCATCTGGGTCTCTCATGTGGGTGGTACTCCCACTGCTTTCCCAGGCCATTAGCAAAGAGTTGAATCAGAAGTGGAGCAAAGCCAGGACTTGAGCCAGCGCTGCAGTGTGGTATCTGGGTTCTCACAGAGCAGCACAATCCGTGACACAACAACTCTGGCCTGTAGGTTTACTCTCGAGTGTCCAGTTTATGCTTATTCTGATTTAAATTTGGTTTTATTTATTTTAGTATTGACTGGTATTGCACCTCATCATATTTATCAATAGGTTTTGCTTTTCTTTATTGATGCAAATATTTTATCTTAATACAGGTTTGAGCACCTCAGTTAAAAAACCTGAGATCTGAAATGCTCCAAAATATGAAACGTTTTAAGTGCAGCTGTGAGGTCACAGTAGACAAATGCCACACCTGACCTCATGGGACAGGTCACAGCCCAAAGGCAGGTGCACGAGGGCTACTGTGCAAACTTACTTTCAGGTACTGTGTGTAGGGTATCTGGCCCCATCGCCAAGAGAGCTCATTATGTAAATGCAGGTCTTCTAGAATCCGAAATCTGGGATTTCAGATAAGGGATGAGCAACCTGTCTTTCAGCATTCGTGTATTTAACATTGAAAATGTATCTTGAAACTTGAAAATTATAAGTGCTTTGGAAAGGTGAATATTAAGTAGTTTCCATTTTGATACTGGTGTTTCTTTTTTAATTATTTATTTGAAAGGCAGAGCCATGGGGAAAGAGCAAGAGAGATCTTCTGTTTGCTGGTTCACTCCCAAAAAGGCTGCAACAGCTAAGCCAAAGCCAGAAGCCAGGAACTCCATCGTGGTCTCCCCGCTGGGGGATAGAGGCCCAAGCACTTGGGCCATAATTCACTGCTTTCCCAGGCATGTTAGCAGGGAGCCGGACTAGAAGTGCAGCAGCTGGGATACGGATGCTGGTGGTGCTTGACTTGCTGCACTACAGTGCTGCCCCCACCACTTCACGTTTTCTTTCAATTGGCCTAAAAATATCAAAACTATGTTTAGGATGGACACAACTTGTTTTGGGCTAGGGAACTTTTAAGTGAAATTTTGATTATCTTTGGTTCTAAAGAACCATGTGTGTCTTTGATATAATATTTTGTTTTATTTACCTCATCTTTTTTTAAACTTTATTTTTTAAACGATGTATTTATTTATTTATTTGAAAGGCAGAGTTACAGAGAGAAGGAGAGACTTCCACCCACTGGTTCACTCCCCAAATGGCTGCAACAGTTGGGATTGAGCCAGGTTGAAGCCAGGAGCCAGGAGCTCCATCCAGGTCTCCCACGGGGGTGGCAGGGGCCCAAGCACTTGGGTCATCTTCTACTGCTCTCCCAGGCTCATTAGCAGGGAGCTGGATCGGAAGTGGAGCCCGGGACTCAAACCAGGGCGTTCGTATGAGATGCCAGCGTTGCAGCCGGCGGCTTAACCCTCTGCACCACGACACCAGTCCCTATCTGGCCCATCTTTAAAACATTTTTGTTTTCATTTTATGAGAAAGAGAGAGAGCTCCCATCGACTGGTTTATTCCCCAAATGCCCATAACAGCCAGGGCTGGGCCAGGCTGAAGCCAGTGGCCAGGAACTCCGTCCAGGTCTCCCACGTGGGTGCAGGGACCCAGGTACCTGAGCCGTCACCTGCTGCCTCCCATGGTGTGTGTGAGCAGAAAGCTGGCTGGGAAGTAGTGGAGCCAGAGCTCCAAGCAGGCCCTCTGACAGGGCCCGTCGCTGGCCGTGTGGTGTCTAAGTGGCTGCACCAAATGCCTCATCCAGCATAACTCTCAGCCACCCAATCTAGTCTCGTGTCTAGGAAGCGTCAGTTCCAGATTCGTGAGTCTTAGAAGGGTCGTCCCTCGAAACGGAAGACGAGATTGAAACAGAGAAGTTCCCAGCATCAGGGGCAGTGTGGGGTCAGCACCCAGCCTGCTTCGTCTGCAGCCGGCTGGCTGTAGGTTTCAGGACGCACGTTTTTCCTCATTGGCTGGTGGTGGCCGCCAGGAGCCCTGTGTGGAGACAGCGCCCCGTGCAGACTCGAGGGGCTCCCCAAGAAGGAAGCCAGAACATTTCTCCCCAGAATGCGCAGGACTGTCAGGGTGAAGATCATAAACAGCAGGTGGACTGTGTTGGCCTCCGACAGGACAGAGGTTCCCAAAGACAACAGGTCTCCCTCTCCCTCCCTCCCGCTTTCCAGACTAAACCTGAGATGGGAGTTCCTGCTTAGCTCAGACGCCTGGCTCTTCCCGCCAGCTTACCTTCCCCCACCGCTGAAGCTCGGGCTGCCCTCTTCTCCCCTCAGGTCTTTAGAATTCACTGCTCTTTGTTGAAATCCTGTGTAAGGTAAGGCCCAAGCCTCCTGTGTGATACGGCCCCTGCAGGCATTAATACGCTTGCTGGTTTCTCTGCTATTAATCTGTCTTCTTACAGGAAACTGTCCCAACTAGGAACTTAGGAGGATGAGGAGAACTTCCATTCTGGGGGCCAGACAGCTGGTGCAAGGGTTAACACACCCCTTGGGACACCCACATCCCATACCAAGGCATCCTGGGTTCAAGTCTCAACTCTGTTCCCAATTCCAGCTTCCTGCTTTGCATATCCTGGGAGGCAGCAGGGAGGGCTCAGACACTTGGGTCCCTGCCACCCACACGGGAGACCCGGATGGAGCTCCTGGCTCCTGGTTGTGGGCTGGCCCAGCACCAGCTGTTGGGGGGGACTTTGGGGAATGAACCACCGGATGGAAGCTCTTCCCCTCCATGTCTCTGTCTCTCTGCCTTTCAAACAGTGTGAGAAAGAAGTTGTGTTTTCTCCCCTTCGCAGCTCATTTGCCCACTAGTTACCTTCCGTAAGTCTGTCTACCTGGTCTTTTCTGACAATGTTCTGCAAGGCTGAGAGACTCATTTCGTTATTTTCTATAAAAACTAAGCTTTAACTTGGTTATTCTAGGAGAAGAAGAAAAATTTTTTTCCCTTTACCTTTCTATAGTCTCAGCTGAGTCTCTGTAGCAAAAGGCAAATCAATCAGAGGGAAGCACTCGGGAGTCCTGGAGCTGGAAACATCAGCAGTGCTGAGTCAGGCTTCTACCAGGAAGGAGAGGGGCCGGGGGTCCGTGACCTGGACAAGGATGGCAAACAAGGGCCAAGTTCATTTTCCTGGACTTAAGTCTGAGCCCTCCCCACAGGTCAGTCTCCCCTTAGAAATGGAGACCTCCTTTATAGATGTACATTCCCCCAACAAAAGGGGAATTAGGGTCTTGTGTCTGCTGTTGCTCAGAAAAATCTCAGTGGAGCTGGTGTTGTGGCACCGTTGCTTGTGACACCAGCATCCCATACCACATTAGAGTGCGAGTCCCGGCTGCTCCACGTCTGATCCAGCTCTCTGCTGTGGCCTGGGAAAGCAGAAGATGGCCCCGGGTGCTTGGACCCGGATGGAGCTCCTGGCTCCTGGCTTCACCCTGGCCCAGCCCCTGGTGCCTTCTGGGGAGCGACCCAGTAGGTAGAAGATGTCTCTGTCTCTGCCTCACTGTAACAATGTCTTTCAATAAATAAATACTTTAAAACACACGCTACGTCAGAGAGGGTGGGGGGTGGCATGTTGGGTGTTTTGTGTTACTCTTGGGAAAACTAAATGTTCGTGTTTCAGACTTCACTGTTCCCAGGAAGCGCTGGATGAAATTCTTGATGTTGGCAAAACATGATTTTCAGGCCAGTGCGAAGCTGTGCAGGGATCATCAGTTGGACCAAGATGTGTGTGAAAGTGCATGTGTGAGTGTGAGTGTGTATGTGAGTATATGTGCGAGTGCATGTGTGTATGTGTGTGAGTGTGGTATATGAGTGTGTATGTGTGTGAGTGCATGTGTCTGAGAGTGTATGTGTGAGTGGTATATGAGTGTGTGTATGTGTGTGAGTGCATGTGTGAGTGTGAGTGTGTGAGTGACTGTATGTGTCTGAGAGTGCATGTGTGTATATGTGTGTGAGTGTTAATATGAGTGTGTGTGAGTGCATGTGTGTATGTGTGTGTGAATATGAGTGTGTGTGAGAATTGCATGTGTGTGAGTGTGTATGTGTGTGAGTGTGTATGTGTGTGAGTGCATATTTGTGTATATGTGTGTGACTGTGAATGAGTGTGTGTGTGAGTGTGAGTGCACGTGTGCATATGTGTGTGAGTGTGACTGAGTGTGTGTAATGAGTGTGTGTGGTATACGTATATGTGAGTGTGTGTGTGATGAGTGTGTGTGTGGTATATGTATGTGTGGGGGTGTGTGTGAGTGTGTATAGGAAGTGGCCCCCAGAGATTTTCAGGTCCCGAGTAGGGCATAGGCTTTGTGTCTTTGGAGGTCTGTCCTGGTGATTTCCACACGGAGCCCGGTGAGGAACTCCTGGACAACAGGGAGCTCCTGTGGCTCCGCAGTGCGTGAGCGGATGCACGGGGACGAGTGTAAAGGTGAGGAGAGGCCAAAGAATGGGAAGGAACGTGATGACGATTCAGAAAATGACGAGTTATGGATGCTCAGACAGGACGACCTCCCCGTAGTCAGCCGGTCTGATTCCTGCATGTGTGCACGCGCTCGTGTCTCTGCAGAACTACCCCGGCTGAGAAGGCACTGAACCCTCGTCCCTGGGGACCTCCCCTCAGAACAGGGGCCGCTCTCAGCCCGCTCCCTGGGCTGCAGCGCAGTGCCTGACGCTGGGCAGCTGCTAGAGGAAGGGCTCCGCTGACTCCGACACAGAATTCTGAGACCAGCAGCCACGTCTGGGGAGGGCCCCCTGCTGCTTCCGCAAACTTCTAGAAGTGGCAGAAGTTCGAGGGACAAGTAGGCACGTGCGGAAGAGGCCGCACGCCAGAGGCAGCCCGGCTTTGTGACAAACACTTCTCCTGGGACCAACCCTGTCCCGTGGGAAAGGCACGCTTGTCTCCCCGACCTAGTCACTTCCTGTGGCTCCGCCTCCTAGGACGACCAAGAAGGCAGTCAATTGGAACAGCACCGGTGGAGGCGTCCAGTCGTCCCCAAACCACAGGGAGCCAGAGCGGGAGGGTCGGAGAGAGAGAGACATTTTCATCTGCTGATTCACTCCCAAATGACTCCAACAGCAGAAGCCGGCCCAGGTCAAAGCCTGGAGCCCAGAACTCCATCAGGGTCTCCGGTGTGTGTGGGAGGGACCCAGGTGCGCCCTGCCAAGAGTGCACATTGGCAGGGAGGTGCCAACCCCACCCGGGAGGTGGGGTTGACTCTTGACTCCAGATCCTTGCCTTCTGCTTAGAGAAGAAGTGCAGGCACCTACAGGGTGCACAAAGAAAGTTTCCTTAAAAGCAAAGAAAGCAAACACGCACCCGAGCAGAGCTGCGGAGCGGAGTGGGCCAGAGAGAGAAAATGGGTGGGGCAGGGAGTAGAGGGCGGCTCCGCCCCTCTGTTAGCTGTGGTCTCCCACGAAAAGACAAGGCTTCCCAGCGCCTCCCTTGGTGAGGCCGTGTGGTCCCTAGGAGCTCTGTGATGCCCCCATGAGCCCCACCTGGAGCCCCTTATCCATGTTTACATGGCTGCTTTCTTCCAGGTGTGGGGTGAAGACCAGTTGCCCTGGGAAAGAATGTGTTCTGATAGGTAGGCTAGGATTACGTGGGGGTGGGCTTATGCTGCAGCCTGCAGCCCACCAGCGGCCTTGCCCTCCTCGATTAGCTGGAATGGAGAACACAGCCGGACTGGAACCCAGGTACTCCAATATGGAAGGCAGCCAGCCCGGATGCCTAACTCCTGTGCCAAATGCCACCCCTACTGCTGCCCTGGCTGTATTATCTGATCTTACAGGTGGTGGGGTTGGGTGGTAATGCTTCTTTTTATTTTTGTTTTTAAGATTTTATTTGAGAGGCAGAGAGAAAGGTCTTCCTTCCGCTGGTTCACTCCTCAAACAGCTGCAATGGCCAGAACTGGGCTGATCCCCAAGCCAGGAGCCAGGAACTTCTTCCAGGTCTCCCATGTGGGTGCATGGACCCAAGCACTTGGGCCATCTTCTACTGCTTAGCCTACTACACCAAAATGCTGGCCCCACAGGTGGGCACCACATTTGGGGGGCCCATTCTCGTACCCTGAATGCTCCAGTCTAAGCACGGAGCTTCGCTGAGATGCCCACTGGCCCGTCAGGTGTGTCCTCCGTGCATCCCTACGGCCGCTCTCCGCCTCACACCGGAAATTCTTGTCTTGGGCGAAGACAAAAACCTGATCAGCCTTCTCCCGTAACACAGACGGCATCCCTAGGTTTTATAAAGTATATGAGGAATGTGAGCTTTTCAAAATGGTATTTTCAACATGCCTTGTACCTCTCTGTCTCAAAATATTTCCCCAAGGCACTGGTACTGGCGATGTAACAGGTAAAGCTGCTGTCTACCAGGCCAGCATCCCATATGGGTGCCGGTTCTAGTCCCGGCTGCTCCTCTTCTGATCCAGCTCTTTGTTATGGCCTGGGAAGGCAGTAGAGGATGGCCCAAGTCCTTGGACCCCTGCACCTGGGTGGGAGACCCGGAAGAAGCTCCTGGCTCCTGGCTTCGGATCGGCTCAGCTCCGGCCATTGCGGTGACCTGGGGAGTGAACCATTGGATGGAAGACCTCTCTCACTGTCTCTCCCGCTCTCTGTAACTGCCTCTCAAATAAATAACAAATCTTTAAAAGAGAGAAAGGACCAACAGAGGCCGTCAGATGGGGCCCTAGGTCCAGCATCCGTGCCAGGTCACTTGGGGGAAGCCACCAAGTAAGGGCCGCCCTTCTGCGCTGACTGCAATCAATCAGCTCGTCAGTGCCAGCCTCTGAAACGCAGGTGCTGTGGATTGTGAGGCCTGGGCGTCAGCTCCCCAACAAGAGAGACACAAATGAAATAGAAACAGCGAGTGCGGGCTGCGTGGGTGCACTGTTTGGGACAATCACACCCAGTGTCGGAGTCCCAGCTGTGCTCTCAATCCCAGCTCCCTGCTAATGTGCAACAGGTGAAGGCTCTAGTCCTTGTGTCCCTGCCACCCACGTGGGAGACTCCCAGGGAGCTCCTGGCTTCAGCCTGGCCCAGCCCTGGCTGTTGTGGGCATTCGGGGAGTGAACCAGCAGATGCAAGATTTCTCTTTGGGGCCAGCGCTGTCGAGTAATGGGCTGAGCCTCTCATATGGGCGTTGGTTCGAGTCCTGGCTGTTCCACTTCTGATCCAGCTCCCTGCTATGGCCTAGGAAAGCAGCAGAAGAGGGCCAAGTCCTTGGGCCCCTGCACCAGTGTGGGAGACCTGGAGGAAGCTCCTGGCTCCGGGCTTCAGATAGGCCCAGCTCTGGACGTCGTGGCCATCTGGGGAGTGAACCAGCGGATGTAAAACCGTTCTCTCTCTGCCTCTGTCTCTCCCTCTCTTTCTTTCTTTCTGTAACTCTGCCTCTTAAATAAATGAATAAATCTAAAAAAAAAAAAAAGAAGTTTCTTTCTCTCTGTTTCCTCCCCCCTCCACTATGTCACCCTGCCTTTCAGAAAATAAATCTTATTTTTTTTTTTTAATTTTATTTTTTTTTTGACAGGCAGAGTGGACAGTGAGAGAGAGAGAGAAACAGAGAGAAAGATCTTCCTTTGCCGTTGGTTCACCCTCCAATGGCCGCCGCGGTAGCGCGCTGCGGCCGGCGCACCGCGCTGTTCCGATGGCAGGAGCCAGGTGCTTCTCCTGGTCTCCCATGGGGTGCAGGGCCCAAGCACTTGGGCCATCCTCCACTGCACTCCCTGGCCGCAGCAGAGAGCTGGCCTGGAAGAGGGGCAACTGGGACAGGATCGGTGCCCCGACTGGGACTAGAACCCAGTGTGCCGGCGCCGCAAGGCGGAGGATTAGCCTGTTGAGCCACGGCGCCGGCAATAAATCTTATTTTAAAAAAGAAACATCAAATGGAAGGGAAGTGGAAAAGAATGCAGTGAATGGAAGAAAACCTAAAGAAAGGGAAGAAGTAAATAAACCTGTAATCGACATCTTCAGAGATGTGGGATCCTGGAGAACAGAACGCTATTTTTAGAAAAAGAATTCTGTAGTTAAAAATAGCACAGCTGGAGTTCAATATTCAGTAGGAAGTTGGAAGATGAAGTGGGGGAAATCTCTCAGCAAGCAGAGAAAAGTGAAAGGTGACAGTGAGGGAGGGGCCAGGAAGGCCAAGGTGTGACTGACCATCCAGGGCCGCACAAAGACACCGGCCCGGAGGAAAACTGCACACGGTAACTCAGAACACAGTGACAGCCGCTTTGTTACAGGAACAAAATTGGGCCCGGGCTGCTCGGTGCTGATCGGTTCACGGGAGACAGTGGATGGAGGGACACGGTGCCTTTGTTAGGTGGCCACGGAGAGCAAGGCGGGCTCTGCTCCCAGAGGTGTCCCCCCCCCCCCCCACAGTGTGCAAGCCGTGGAGGGGACTTTGAAAGGAGAAAGGGGAGGGTAGGTTGTTAGGTGAACAGGCAAGTCACAGGCAAGTAGTTAATTTGTGTTGCTAACATGTGAAAAGAGGGGCGGTCCTTGTGGCATCGCAGAGTAAGCTGCTGCCTGTGACACTGTGTCCCATGTGGGCGCTGGTTCAAGTCCCGGCTGCTCACTTCTCATCCAGCTCCTTGCTGATGTGCCTGGGAAAGCAGTAGAAGATGGCCCAAGTCCTTGGGCCCCTGCACCCACATGGGAGACCTGGAAGAAGCTCCTGGCTCCTGGCATCAGCCTGGCCCAGCCTGGTTGTTGTGGCCATTTCGGGGGACTAAAGCAGCAGATGGAAGATCTCTCTCTCTCTCTCTCTCTCTCTCTCTCTCTCTCTCTCCTCTCTCTAAATCTGCTTTCAAGCATATAAAATAAATTTTTAACAAAATAAGAAAAAAAATCTTTAAAAATGGGAAGACACATTTGTTTTTCATTTTATTTTGTTTTAAAGATTTATTGATCTTAAAAGCAGAGAGAGAGAGAGAATCTTCCATCTGTTCATTCACTCTCCAAATGGCCACAAAAGCTAGGGCTGGGCCAGGCCAAAGCCAGGAGCCAGGAACTCCATCCTGGTCTCCCATGCAGGTGCAGGGGCCCAGGGACTTGGGCCATTTTCCACTGCCTTCCCAGGTGCATTAGCAGGGAGCTGGATAGTGGCTGAACAGCCCAGACTCACCAGCGCCCTGACACGGGAGGCCTGCATCACTGAACCTGGTGCTCCGTGGCGCCGGCCCACCTCTCTCTCCTCTCTCTCTCTCTCTCCCTTCTCTCTCTCTCTCTCTCTCTCTCTCTCTCTCTCTTTGGGTGCAGGGACGGGGCCCCAGGGACTTGAGCCATCACTGGTGCCCCCAGGGTGCACATTAGTGGGACTCCTTGATCTGGGGCAAAGCTGAGACCCCAGCCCATCCACTCGGACGTGGGTGTGTCCGTCGTGGCATCTGAAGCTCTCTGCCCAACACCCACACGCGGAGCTGTTTTTAAACATTAACCAGCATGCCGCTGGGCAGCTGTAAGTAATCTTTTTTGAAAGAAAATGAGTTTTCCCTGTGAGATTAGAATGCAAACAAAAGGCTTTTAAAGTTCCCGTCCATTTCAGTGTTGCGAGGTCTCTAACTTGAGGGATTCGTTGCTTTGGGTGGGCTTCCTGCAGTTAAATCGGTTCTAAAGGCTGCAGAGTGGGCCCCAACACCCAGGGCTGCCCCGTCACCACGTCCCCCTGGGTTGCTCGTAGGCCAGCAGTCAGGGGGTCTCGTGGCTGTCCACCATCAATCTAGAAATGAGATAAATGCATTGCTCTCTGAAATGGGTTTTGTCCAGTGAAATACACTTAGATATTTTTTTTCTATAAAGAGTAAGAAAAACACATGCTGCTGAATACTAGGGGGAAAATAAAGCTAACAAAATTGAATAAATCTGTGTACCCTAAGGGGTTATTTTCTTTAGACTTGAAATCATTGTCAGTAAAAAAAATTCTGCACAGCAATTTGTGTTAAAAGCATTTTGAGAGGCTCAGCGCTGTGGCTCCACAGGTTAACGCCCTGGCCTGAGGCACCGGCATCCCATATGGGCACTGGTTCTAGTCCCAGCTGTTCCTCTTCGGATCCAGCTCTCTGCTATGGCCTGGGAAAGCAGTAGAGGATGGCCCAAGTCCTTAGGCTCCTGCACCTGCGTGGGGGATCTGGAAGAAGCTCCTGGCTCCTGGCTTCGGACTAGTGCAATTGTGGCCAATTGGGTAGTGAACCATTGGATCTCTCTCTCTCTATTTATTTATTTATTTATTTGAAAGGAAGAATTATAGAGGGGAAGGAGAGAGAGAGAGAGAGAGAGAGAGAGAGATTGAGAGCTCTTTCATCTGCTGGTTCACTCCCCAAATGGCCATGATAGCCAGGGCTGGGCCAGACTGAAGCCAGGAGCCAGGAGCTTCTTCCTGGTCTCCCACACAGTGCAGGGGCCCAAGCAGTTGGGCCATCTTCCTCTGTTTTCCCAGGCCATTAGCAGGGAGCTGGATTGGACGTGGGAGAGCCAGGACTTGAACCAGCGCCCAAAGGGATGCCGATGTTGCAGACGGCAGCCTTCCCCGCTATACCACCCCTCTGGACCCGGAAGAGTTGCTCTTAACTGGCTTTGCAGAACTGGCCAAGTTTTCTCTAACTTTCAGTACATTAGCCGTCCATGACAGCTGGATGAGTTCTAGACAAAGAGGAATTGCAGTATTACGAAAGTCCCTGACACAGTTCTCTCCTTTTTGTCCAGACTGCTGTGTTCTTCAAAGTAAGGAAAATAGAGCATGTTACCCCCGCGTGACACAGTTCTCTCTTTCATATAAATAAATATATGTATTGTATATTTATAGTGCATTTGTGGTTATGATATTACTTACTGTGCTGCATCCAGGATTCTTTATAAAAAGTTTCTTATTCTCAACTGAATGCCTCCGACAGCTGAGGCTGGGTCTGGCCAAAGATAGGAGCCAGGACCTCAGTCTGGGTCCCCCAGGTGGGCGGCAGGGACCCAAGGACCTGAGCCCTCACTGCTGCCCCCCTCCAGGGTGTGCATCAGCAGGAACTGGGAATCAGGGGCAGAGCCAGGACTTCAACCCAGGCCCCCTAATGTGGGACCCGGGCATCCCCACTCATCTCTGCGCCTGGCCTGTTAGAGTACTGTATTTGGGTAGTCTACGCCTCAGTGGTTTTTTTTGTTTGGTTGGTTTTGTTTTTAAGATTGTTTTGTTTATTTGAAAGAGAGAAGGAGAGCCAGAGAGAATTTCCATCTGCTGGTTCACTCCCTAGATGGCCACAACAGCTGGGGATGGGCCAGGCTGAAGCCAGGGGCTCCATCTGGGTCTCCTACATGGGTGCAGGGGTCCAAGCACTTGGTCCATCTTCTGCTGCTTTTCCCAGGTTGTTAGCAGGCAGCTGGATTGGAAGAGGAGCAGCCGGGACACAAACCAGTATCCGTATGGGATGCTTGCATTGCAGGCAGTGACTTAACCCACTGTGTCACAATGTTGACTCCTAGTGATTAGTTTTAAAAATTCTCTTTAAATAATGGTCAAATTTATTTTCAAGGCAGAAGATTTTCAACCTAAAAACAAGTCATTCCCAAAGATATCAACAAACGAAGTCTGCTCTCAGAACTTTGCTTTTAATTTGTTCTTGGCATCATTGACTGTTATGTATTTTCTGGGCTAATTAGAACGTGGAGCCCTTGTGGCCCTCAATTGATAAAATAAAACCCATTACTGTAAATTTGTCTTGCTGTTCTCCATGTGTTTGAGGCTGAGTGCCTGAGTCATTCGGATCTAGATTTAAAAGACTGTATTTTGCAGGTAAGGAATTCAATGATCCTTCCCAGTTGTATTAAAATATTTAAGCATTTGAGTTTCCTTGCAGCCTAGATTAAAGAACTGAGGGAAACAAGTCTACGGTTTTTTTTTTTCATTTGCCTTTTAGAGAGTCCAGCAGGCTGATAATACACAGGCTGTGAAAGTGGACTTTCAGACCAAATGAGATAAATATATATGGAGGTGTGGATTTCAGTACCTTTAACAAGTTTTTAATTTATTTGTTTTCATTGTATTTGAAAGACAGAGACAAGACAGTCAGGGAGAGATCTTTTAACTGCCGGAGCACTCCCCAAGTATCTGTAACAGCTGGGCGCCCAGACGTCCATCTGGGTCTCCCACCTGGGTACCGGCACTTAGGTACTGCTGCCTGCAGGTGCAGTAGCACCAAGCTGGTCTGAAGCAGGGTAGCAGGACAGCCAGGCACTGGACCACACACTCTGATGTGGGATGCCAGTGTCTCAAGCGGCAATTTAACCCAGCATCTGCCCCTACACTTGTCTTAACTCCCTTTTCAAGTGGAAGTACTTCCGTAGTGAGTGTGCCGCCACTCTGGGAAACAAAATGGGACTGTCAGAGGTTGTGGGTCACAGCTCCCCCTGCACCATGAAAACATCACTGCTGGAGCCTTTACTCATGGTTCAAAACCCAGGAATCTCTTCCACACGCCTGACCTGCTGTACTTGTCAAGTACCCATAAGGAAAGACAAAATAACCTGGAAAAATAGTCCATGTTTGCAAACTGCTTGTAGATTCCTACTGGAAACCTTTTACCATTTCTAAATGGAAGTTGAAGGGACAATCTGTGTTACGCCCTTGGCTTTTCCCAGGTAGAATTGAAGGCTATATCTGCATTCTATTTTCGTATCCTGATAACTTACCCATTGGAAGCAAGTCTGACATGGTGAAGATGAATTAGTATCTCCTAATGAATACTCTCAGAATAGAATCAGCATATTAATAAACCTGCCCATCATCCACCTGCAATCCATTAACTCTCCTGTTCTTCAGCTATTCATAGATCATGCCTGGATCAATGCTTTCCCTCTTAATCTTTTAATTAACTGCTGGCCAATGACTTCATTAGATGGTGTCAGTAGGTCAAATGGGGGCAGTGAGCCTAGCAAAATAATATGCACCTGTTTACTTCAATGCCAGATGAAGATTTTTCTGAAAACATCTTTCTTATATATTTTAAATAATCTCCTGACTGTGGTGCAGCGAGTTCAGCCGCCGCTGGTGACACCAGCATCCCATATCGGAGTCCTGGCTACTCCACTTCAGAACCAGCTTCCAGGGTTGGTGCTGTGGCGTAGCGGATAAAGCCACCACCTGCAGTGCCGGATCCCATATGGGTGCCGGTTCCAGTCCTGGCTGCTCTACTTCTGATCCAGCTCTCTGCTGTGGCCTGGGAAAGCGATAGAAGATGACCCCAGTGCTTGGGCCCCTGCACTTGCGTGGGAGACCAGGAGGAAGCTTCTGGGTCCTGGCTTTGGATCAGCACAGCTCCAGCTGTTGCGGCCAATTGAGGAGTGAACCAATGGATGGAAGACCTCTCTCTCTGCCTCTCTTTCTCTCTGTGTAACTCTGACTTTCACATAAATAAATACATCTTTAAAAAAAAAAAAAAAAAAAGGAACCAGCTTCCTGCTAATGTGCCTGGGAAGACAGTGCTTGATATGGGAAGACCAGGATGGAGTTCCTGGATCCTCAATTTGGCCCGGCCCAGACCTGGTTTTTGTAGCCATTTAGGGAGTGAACCACAGATAGAAGATTCTCTCTGTCTCTCCCTCCTCCCTCTCTCTGTCCCTCTGACTTAAATATCATCTCTCATTGATACAATGATCAATCAATAAGCAAGTGTGTCAACAGCAATATAGCTACTATTGCTTGATTGATTTTTTTAAATATATTTTTCTTTTAGATTTTTTTTTTCAAATTTGTTTATTTGAAAGAGTTACACAGAGAGAGGAGAGGTAGAAAGAGAGAGAGAGAAGTCTTCCATCCGCTGGTTCACTCCCCAATCGGTTGCAATGGCCAGAGCTGTGCCAATTTAAAGCCGGGAGCCAGGAGCTACTTCTGGGTCTCCCACACTGGTGCAGGGGACCAAGGGCTTGGGCCATCTTCTACTGCTTTCCTAGGCCATAGCAGAGAGCTGAAATGGAAGTGGAGCAGCTGGGTCTTGAACCAGCGCCCATATGGGATGCTGGTGTTGCAGGCCAGGGCATTAACCCACTGCACCACAGCACTGGCCCCTGCTTGATTGATTTTAATAGATCTGATGTGGGATAAGTAGGCAGATACTAGACAGATGGTATGAGAGGGAACCTTTAATCCCTACATTGCGAGACTGTCTCTTTAACTGTCAATTGGATACGCCCACCTTCCCAGGATGCGCCTGTCACATCCGGGACCAGGGCTAAGATCCGCCTCATTTGTGTATCCAATTGGAGCCCCACCCCCTTACAAAAAGACTTTGAAAGGTGAAAGAACTGTCTTTCCACCACAGAATGTTCTCGGACGTACGGCCCTTGTGTGTGCTCTTCGGCAGGGGAGCTTGGGTGGACATTCCCTGTTTTAGATGCCATGTCTGGTTTTTATTTTCTCTCTGATTTATGGGTCATTCCTTGGCCCATCACATTGGGTATTTCTCAGTATGGGGTGGCACTCACACCTGCGTCTGGTTCTTCCCTCACTGCCAAACACACTCTGTTCCTGTTTGCACACAATGCCAGTCTCCACTTAGTAGTTCCATCTCTGTGGGAGGTAAGACCCTGAAATAAAAATTAATGTATTCTTGGTCCTCATCAGATGTTAGCCTGCTATGATCCTCAGCAATAGATACACCCCCATAAAGTATACTAATTTTTCTAATGTAGATCTCATTATAGAGCTTTTGCCTTAGAGGTTGGTAATTAACCAAAGAGGGAAAAGTAAGATTCTTTCGCAAAAAGCCTATGGTGGTGGAGTGGGTACAGACCTGTTCTTCTCTTGAATGGAGCAAAGTTACAGCTTGGAAATGGGCGACTTTGCCTGTGTCAGTTACCAGTCAGTTGCCATCCAGATGGACGCATGGTGACCAACTCGACACATCCTAGCACTGTAGTTTCTGTATCTGAAAACTTAGGGCAAGTGTTGTTCATTCACTTATCAACAAGTACACAGCGAGGTATCAGATGAAGTTGGAGACATGCACAGTGGTCAGGCCCTGCCTGGCCTTGCAGGCCATGGCAAGAATTTGGATTTTACTGAAAACGAGTCTTCTAGCAGTTGACGTCGGCATTTAAGCAGGAGAGTAAACATACAAAGCATTGGATTTGCTGTCTAAAAACATCGCCGCCACGCAGGAGTAAGCTGCCATAGGGCAAGAGTGAAAGGGAGGGCTGGGTGTTTGGTGTACTGGGGAACCTGCCCACCGGGACCCTTGCATCCCATCCAAGAAGGCCTGGGTTTGATGCCTTCTCTGGCTCCTAACTCCACTTCTTGTTGGCGTGTAGCCTGGTGACAACAGCTAACGATGGCTCACAAGCTGGAGGTCTTGGCTCCTGGCTGCAACCTGGTCCATCCCCGGCAGCTGTGGGCATTTAAGGAGTGGATTCACATACAGAAGCTCTGTCTCTCTGCCTCTCAAATAAGTAAAACAAATATACATCTATATTTTCTAAAAAGTACGGTGGAGTGAGTTAGGGTACAGGCAAGGCAATGGAGCAAAGTAGGCAGACTTGGTTATTCAAGTCCAGAAACCAGTAGCTGAGCGAACAGAGAATTCGAACTTCATCTCGTATCTGGTTTATTTTTTTTTCTTAGCTGAACAATGCTTTTTAAGTGATTGTTGTGTTAGAGAAAACACACTACACACCCTCTTATCATTGACCTGAAGACTTGGGAAAAATCTACAAGTCAATGCCATTTCATCCATTCTATAGTTAAGAAACAGAAGAGAGTGGCCGGTGCTACGGCTCAATAGGCTAATCCTCCGCCTGTGGCGCCGGCACCCCTGGTTCTAGTCCCGGTCGGGGCGCCGGATTCTGTACCAGTTGCCCCTCTTCCAGTCCAGCTCTCTGCTGTAGCCCGGGAGGGCAGTGGAGGATAGCCCAAGTGCTTGGGCCCTGCACCTGCATGGGAGACCAGGAGGAAGCGCCTGGCTCCTGGCTTTGGATCGGCGCAGCGCACCATCCGTAGCAGCCATTTAGGGGGTGAACCAACGGAAGGAAGACCTTTCTCTCTGTCTCTCTCACTGTCTAACTCTGCCTGTCCAAAAAAAGAAAAAGAAAAAAGAAAAAGAAACAAAGAGAAGGATGCTATTAGGTGTGCAAGATGCACAGTCGATCATATAGCGCCACTCCATGTTAAACAACGGAGTCCTCAATTGAGTTCTTGAAATGCCAAGTAATTTTTCAGTGAATGTGTTCCCAGCGATGACGGGAGGAATCTCAAAGGTGAGACAAAGAGAAGCAGAGAACGAAGTAGTGAAGTTAGAAGAGAACACACTTGACAGACCAGCTGACGTCTCAGCAGAGACCAGAGCTCTCATGGGTACGAGTGTGAGTCCCCCATTTCTCCTTCCCTGCCCCGTCTTCTGGACATTGCTGGACGGAGGGTTTTCTGGGTATGGAATTCATAAAATTCCTCCCAGGACTTCCTCAGCGCAGTGTCCTTGGACCTAACAGCCTGCTGGGCACAGGGTGGGGAAGGGTCTCCTAAGCTGCCCCCAGGGAGAGGGCGGGGACCCACTGAACCGGCTATGGAACCAGGAGACTTTGGATGTGCAAATGTGAGTCTGCTTCCGAGGCTTGCTCCTACATTTCTTCCCTCCTTCTACTGCTCACAAAATCTGATGCCCTCCTTTTTTAAAAAATAGGACTTGATGCTACTTTCTTGCAATTTTTTTTTTTTTTTTTTGGACAGGCAGAGTGGATAGTGAGAGAGAGAGAGAGAGAGAAAGGTCTTCCTTTTTGCCGTTGGTTCACCCTCCAATGGCCGCCGCGGTAGGCGCATCTCGCTGATCCGAAGCCAGGAGCCAGCTGCTTCTCCTGGTCTCCCATACAGGTGCAGGGCTCAAGGACTTGGGCCATCCTCCACTGCCTTCCCGGGCCACAGCAGAGAGCTGGCCTGGAAGAGGGGCAACCGGGATAGAATCCAGCGCCCCAACCGGGACTAGAACCTGGTGTGCCGGCGCCGCAAGGCGGAGGATTAACCTGTTAAGTCACGGCGCCGGCTCTTTCTTGCAAAGTTTATTATTACTTTTTAATAAAGATTTATTTATTTGAAAGTCAGACTTAGAGAGAGAGGGAGAGAGAGAGAGAGAGGTCTTCCATTTGCTGGTTCACTTCCCAAATGGCTGCAGCAGCCAGGCCAGGCCAAAGCCAGGAGCCAGGAGCCAGGAGCTTCATCCGGGTCTCCCACGTGGGTGGCAGGGACCCAAACACTAGGGCCATCTTCTGTTGCTTTCCCAGGCTATTTGGCAGGCAGTGGGGTTACAAGTGGAGCAGCCGGGATGTGAACCAACCACCGGCACCCATATGGTACACTGGCATCACAAGGCAGTGGCTTTACCCCTACATTCCCAGTTTTGTCTACAGCCCCTCTCTCACACACAGGCTAACGTCCTTCTTGCCACCTGGCAGATTAGTGGAAGGGAAACTTTCCTGAGGTTGAATGACCCAAGATTATTGTTGAAAAGAACACAGTTCCTTCTGTCTTTTTAGCTGAGTTTTCTGCTGAATGGAGAGCCAAGGTTACATAGCGTGTGACATCTCCAGGGACAAATGAGGTCCGGATTGCCTTGGCCATCGCCCTGGATTCCAGAGACGCCACCTAATGGTTTATGAGTCTGGTTTAATATGAGAGTTCTGAAAAGCCAGGTTGGGTAAGGAGGTTTCGGACAATTTAGTGCAGAGGGCCCGGCCAGGGAGAGACACTATCTCTTGTTTTCATGCTGTCTGTAGCGAGTGCCGTGCCTAGCGCCAGGACAAAGAAATACAGGTCTTCTACTACGGACAGATTTTCTACTATTTGAGAACACATATTTGAGAAAGCAAAATAGCTGAACATCAGGTCTGACAATATGGCAGAAAGTACATAGGCTTTGAAGTCAGACATGGCTTCCAATCCTGCTTCTCCTGCAAACAGAGTTGGTGGCCTCGGGCGTAGGGAGACAGAAAAAGAGGAGGCATTGGTACCCTGTCCTCCCTCGTTTGCTAGAGCTACACAGAACAATCTAGATGACGGGAGGCCTTGGTGTGTGTTTGAGGCGCCCAGAGAGTAATCTTGAGTCACAGTGTAAGTAAAGAAGAAAATTGTTAGGGGCCAGCGCCGTGGCTCACTTGGTTAATCCTCCGCCTGCGGTGCCGGCATCCTATATGGGCGCCGGGTTCTAGTCCCAGTTGCTCCTCTTCCAGTCCAGCTCTCTGCTGTGGCCTGGGTGTGCAGTGGAGGATGGCCCAGGTTCTTGGGCCCTGCACCTGCACGGGAGGCCAGGAGGAAGCACCTGGCTCCTGGCTTCGGATCAGCACAGTGCGCCGGCCGTAGCGGCCATTTGGGGGGTGAACCAACAGAAGGAAGACCTTTCTCTCTGTCTCTCTCTCTCTGTCTAACTCTGCCTGTCAAATTAAAAAAAAAAGGAAAATCGTTGGCACCACCTGGTGGTCTGATCTTCCCCTGGGTAGAGATGAAGAACGTGAACTGGGAGGGTTGGCTTTTGTGGGAATGAATACTCAGAGAAGAAAAAGAATCAAATGTGCAGAGTCCAGGCAAGCATAGAAGGAACTGGAAAGGGAAAGATGCGCATGGACGTTCAGTCAACTGGAAACCATTCATCCGAGGAAGTGGATAAACACGCGGGAGGAGGGTGAGACAGGAAACTGGAACCACCCACTCCCCTCTCTCAGGGACTGCACGCCTCTCCCCTGGGGCCGACCCAACCCCGGCTTCGTTCTGTTTTGCTTTCCCAGCTCAGTTTCCGGCTGGGCTTGGACGTTCAGCAGGTGTGGCTCAAGAGCGCTCTCTTTCAGTAGCAGCTTCTACAGCCAGCTCTTGTCTGCACGTCTTTTTTTTTTTTTTTTTTTTAAATTAAACTCATATTTAATGAATATAAATTTCCAAAGTACAGCTTATGGGTTACAATGGCTTCCCCCTCCCAAACCTTCCCTCCCACCCACAACCCTCCCCTTTCCCACTCCCTCTCCCCTTCCAATCACATCATGATTCATTTTCAATTCTCTTTATATACAGAAGATCAGTTTAGTATATATTAGGTAACGATTTCAACAGTTTGCCCCCATATAGCAACACAAAGTGAAAAAAAATACTGTTGGAGTACTAGTTATAGCATTAAATAAGATTGTACAGCACATTAAAGACAGAGATATTGTCTGCACGTCTTAAAAATCAAGCTAGCAGCACTGTAGCAATTGCACCTTCTTCCCCTTCTTTTGACATTGTAACTAACTGTTGGACCTCTCAGTTGTAGAGATGCCCACTTGCTCGAGAGGACGCCCAAAAATCCAGACTCCAGACCAGTTGATGCAAAAAGCATGAGGTATTTATTGTACGTTTGCGCAAACGGGCCCCCACCTAAGGCGGTGAGGAGCCCTGAGCGGCAGTTTCACACAGGTTATATAGTCAACAAATTAGCATATGGGATTGGCCGGTTCGGAGGGACAATTAGCATACCGGAGAATGCTGAGGAGAGTGCTGAGGGAACCAGCTGAAGAGAGAGTGCTAAGGGAACCAGCTGAAGAGAATGCTGAGGAGAGTACTGAGACTCTCCGAAGGGGGAGTGGCAGCTCTGCTCTGGGCATGCCTAGAGGTTCTCTAAAGGGGATAGACTTTTCCTTCCCAGAGAACGTGCCCGCTGGACCCTGGGGAACATCTAACCTCTTAAGAAGCCCCTGATATCTGCCCAGGCCTAGTTTCTTGTCCCTCTCCCCCATAAGGGTCCTTCATAACAAGTGCTAACTGCCAGTCCCCGGACTTACCTGTGACTAGTCTTGTGACTGCTGATGTTTGCATAAGAAGTTCAGGAGCCAACTGAGAGGAAACCACTAGAATGGCAGAACTCACACTCCAGCTAAGGAAGAAAGCTGCACCCCCTACTACAGACAGCTGACGTAAGCTGGGCAGCTAGCTAGGCAGGTCTGGGGAGCTGTAGGCACCTGCAAAGCCCACCCTGCTGCCCCACACCTGTCCCGTGTGCCACCCTACCCCCCTACTTGCCAATCAAAATGCCCCTTTGCTGGAATGCACCTGCTTGATCTGGGGCCATGGACATTAGGATATGGAGCTCAGCGTGGAATTTGTGGAGGTGTCATAAAACGCCCAGGTGGTTCATGCATGGAGAGTGAACACCCTGGGCTCACAGAGGAGACCGGTGGCTGGGAGGGGCGCCCCCTCTCTCGCTCTCTATTGCTCTCTCTCTCTGTCTCTGTCTCTCCATCTGCAGTCTGCTAGATCCCCTCTCTGCCTCCCTTCCCCCACCCCTTCTGTTGGGTAAATCTTTGGCCCACTGCCCACTCATGATTGGTATCTCTCTGTGTGGAGCAACCCATGCTCGTGTGTGTGTGTGTGTGTGTATTCAATTCTCAACTTCTGAATAAAATTCTATATGTCAGCACTTAGAATTTTTGTCTTTGTGCATGGACAAGGACCTGGAGTAAAAAAATTAAGTAGCCCCGGGCTCACATCACAGCTAAGCTCCATAGCAAAGACGCCTCCACCTGATGGGGTGACCCAGATAATCATCAGAATACATCCTCAGGAGGGTTGCAGTGTAGCTGCTTAAACTGCCCCTTGCGATGCTGGCATCCCTCTTGGGTGCAGGTCCGTGTCCTGGCTGTTCCACTTCCTCTCTAGCTCCCTGCTGATGTCCCTGGGAAAGCGGGAGGTGGTGCAAGTGGTTGGCCCCCTGCCACTCCCATGGGAGACCTGGAAGAAGGTCCTGGCACCTGGCTTCGGCCTCACCTAGCCCTGGCCATTGCAGCCATCCGGGGAGAGAACCCGCGGATGGAAGATCTCACTCTGTCTCTCTCTCGCTTTTTCTCTGTAGCTGACTTTCAAATAAATAGACATCTTTGAAAAAAACAACACATCCTGAAAATTCGCCTAATAATCAGTCGACTACAGGCATTGTTTCCAACGACCCTTTCTCCTTTAAAGTCACCCGCTAGGTTGACCACTGGGGGAAGAGCGTATTTGGGACGACAGGGTCCTCCTTCCACCGAGAGACCCACTGTCTCCCTGCATCAACTCCGGCCCCGTGACTGCCTCTCATCCAGCAGCCTCAATGCCCCGTCCCCAAACTAGAACGGTCTCATTAGGAGCAATCGTGCGTGCCCGGAGCTCGGATTTCTGCAGAGAGCTTGTGATGGGCTTTGTAAAATGCAAAGAACCTCAGACAATCCTTGGTCTCAAGGAGACAGGGACCTCAGAATCTAAGAGTGAGACTCTGGATATGTGGAGTGGGATTGCCCAAGTGGTAAAATCTACTCCCCCCCCCAACTCCAGGGCTCTCAGGAATTGATGGCAATGCTACAGGACAGGTGGGTGGGTGTACAGGAAGCTGCACCAAGGAGGTTTCCTGTGCGGCATCACTGGGTGATCAAAGGGGAAAAATTGGGGTCCCACAGGCTGGATCAGAAGCAAGTGCGCACACCACCCACCGGTGAGGGATCACGCCCCGGACCCAGACTGGGCGAGGCGGCAGCTGGGGTGGGTGTGTCACTGCGTGAGGGTGTTGTGTCACCGTGATAAGACACAGGCCACGAGGCCCCTTCTGCTGGGGGTGAGGGGTGAGTAACTCCTATTCCAGGTCCTAGCCATGCACAGTGACAGCATTTCTAGGTGCTGATCTGTTTACAGTCCGTTTTATTCAAAAGGGAGAAAGCGGACACACACACAAGTGAACCTGGGTTTCCCCACACGTAGAGATGCCCATCGTGAGTGGGCAGTGGGCCAGGAGACTTGCCCAACGGGAGAAGAAATGGGGGAGGGGAGACAGAGAGCGTGGCTACCAGCCCCTCCAGCCATGGGCTGCTGTGGGAGAGAGAGCTCTGTCTTTCCTGAGCTCAGGGAGGTGACTCTCCATGTGTGAAGCCCCCTGGGGATTTTGTGGAACCTCCATAAACTCCACATGGAGCTCCGTCTCCATGTCTTCATGTTGTCTTCCCTGCCCAGGTCCCTGGTGAAACAGATGCAGCCCAGGAAAGGGGGGGTTTTGATTGACAAGTAGGAGGACAGAGTTGTGCAGGGGTGAGGGGGGCTTGCACTTGCAGCTCAGCGATCCTCCCTCGCCGCCTGCCCAGCCCACATCAAGGTAAATGATACTGCATGTGGCCGCACACACCCAGCGTCCCCAACGTGTCCAGAGGGGACCACGCGTGGCCGGCGGCAGCGCTGACTGTTGGACCTGGTTGAATGAACAGCTCTGAACATACAGAACAGGCTAAAGAGATACTTCTTGGGGGCTCCTGATTTTGTGTTAAGTAAGCGTGGGGCAATCCTGTGGCACAGCGGGCAAAGCTGCTGCCTGGGAAGCCCACAGCCTGTATGGGAGCCCCCAGGATTGAGCCCTGCCTCTGTGTCCAGTCCGGCTTCCTGCCAACATGCCTGGGAGGCTCAGGTGATAGTCAAGTACTTGGGTCAGACCCTTGGCTGAGATGGAGTTACAGAGAGGGAGGGGGCCTTCTACCTGCTGGTTCACTCCCCAAATGGCCGCAATGGCCGGAGCTGAGCTGATCCGAAGCCAGAAGCCAAGAGCTTCTTCTAGGTCTCCCATGCTGGTGCAGGGGCCCAAGGACTAAGTTCATCTTGCATTGCTCTTCCAAGGCCGTTAGCAGGGAATTGGATTGGAACTGGAGCAGCCAGAATTCAATCCAGAGACCACACGGGTGCTGGTGTTGCAGGCAGTGGCTTCACCCGCTGCTCCATACGCCGACCTGGTCGTGTTTAGATACGGAATGGTCCTCACAATAGCACCGCCATGGGAGGCGCTGGGGCGGGCAGCCCTGGCCGCAGGCAATCCAAGGACGTGTTGCTGCAGAGAATTAAAAATCCGGAAGCACTGCAACTGGAAACCTGTGGGCTTCTTTTACAAATCACAATATGCTTATGATTTTAAGGAATACCCATGCTAAAATATGTCTGCTTAGACATATCAATTTTTTAAAAAATATTTGTACAGCTGAGCCCAACACTCATTCCCTTCTACTGATTTTTTAAAAAGATTTATTTATTTTTTTACTTGAAAGTCAGAGTTACACAGAGAGAGGCAGAGAGAGAGAGAGAGAGAGAGAGAGAAGGAGAGAGGTCTTCCACCCATTGGTTCACTCCCCAGATGGCCACAATGGCTGGAGCTGTGCCGACCCATAGGCAGTAGCTAGGAGCTTCTTCCGGGTCTCCCACGTGGGTGCAGGGACCCAAGGACTTGGGCCATCCTTCACTGCTTTCCCAGGCCACAGCAGAGAGCTGGATCGGAAGTGGAGCAGCCAGGTCTCGAACCGGCACCCATATGGAATGCCGGCGCTTCAGGCCAGGGCATAACCCACTGTGCCACAGCACCAGCCCCACCTCCTACTGATTTTAAAATCAGAATTCTTTGTGTTGAGCCGTGCGTTTCAGGAAATGGTTAAGATATGGTTTAGTTTAGACAGCAAAGTGTTTGGGTGGGGGTGGGGCAGGTTTGAGCACAGCGCTCAGTGAACATGGCGGATGACGAAGCCTATTTTTGGGGATTCGGAGTTATTTGTGAATTCCTGAGACTCTGGGAAAACCAGAATTATCCCCCGTTGGCCTCCTAGTGTCTTCCTCCCGCCCCTCCTTTTTCTCTTCCTTCGCCTCTGCTTTTTTTTTTTTTTTTTTTTTTTTTGTCCACCTCTTCCTGCTTTTCCTTCATGCCAAATATACTTGAAATACACCAACACAGTTTTATACCTAAACTCCCTGGAGTCGCATTCTCCGGATGAATTGGTGTGTGATGTAATGCCTCAGTCTTTGGCCAGTCCTGCTGTTTTGGTTTCCATCTTCCTGGCGCTTGCATTAAAAGAGAGGAAAACGATCCAAGGAATACAGAATGTCGGATTCAGATAAATACACACCACAGGGTTGGGCGGTGGCCGCGGGCATGTTTTTGAGGATCATCTGACCCTAAAAGGTAGTCGCTGTAGGACCTGGCTGCTCCTTTGCTGTCTTCAGGCTGGGAAGGAACTCTCAGGAGACCACAAGTCCACAATTGGTCAGAGGGCGTTTCTACTGGCCCCTGTGTTTTCAATCCATACCCAGGAAACGGCTCTGCGGGAGGTGAGGGGCAGGTGTTTGGCACAGAGGTTAGGACATCACCTAGACACCTGCGTCCCATATCGGAGTGCCTAGGTTGGGGTCCCTGCTTTGTTGCTGATCGAGAGGGAGGAGAGGGGGAGGGGGAGGGGGAGGAGGAGGGGGAGGTCTTCCATCTGCTGGTTTGATCCCCAGGAGGCCCCAATGCCAGGAGCCAGGAGCTTCATTTATACCCCCACATGGGTGACAGGGGCCCAAACACTTGGGCCATTTTTGGCTGCCTTTCCCAGGCCATCAGCAGGGAGCTGAATCAGAAGTCCAGCAGCCGGGACTCGAACCAGCGCCCATATGCAACGCTGGCATTGCAGAAGGCGGCTTTATCTACTCTGTCACCATGTGAGATGCGTGTTATATGCAGTTCCATTGTTCAGAATGTCGAGTAAGCAAACACCCAGGAGCTGCGGTGCCGGCCCCATAAGAAAACTGTTTTGAGGCCTGCGCTGTGGCTCACTAGGCTAATCCTCCGCCTTGCGGTGCCGGCACACTGAGTTCTAGTCCCGGTCGAGGCACCGGATTCTGTCCCGGTTGCTCCTCTTCCAGGCCAGCTCTCTGCTATGGCCCGGGAGTGCAGTGGAGGATGGCCCAAGTCCTTGGACCCTGCACCCGCATGGGAGACCAGGATAAGCACCTGGCTCCTGGCTTCGGATCAGCGCAATGCGCTGGCTGCAGCGGCCATTGGAGGGTGAACCAACGGCAAAGGAAGACCTTTCTCTCTGTTTCTCTCTCACTGTCCACTTTGCCTGTCAAAAAAATAAATAAAAAAAAAGAAAACTGTTTTGAGAGATGTTGTCATTGTCACCAAATTATAGAGCAAATCATGACAGGGTTGGGACTGAGATGTAGGCTGGTTCCCAGTGCTGGCCCCTCCCCCCACACTGCCCTGATGCTGCACCCTGATGGGGAGTGACCCTCATCCCCATCGCTATGCAACACTTGATAGACAGGGCCTTTCGAAACCATGCCTCTGTGTTACAGCCGGACCTCCCACCGTCCAGGGAAAGCCCTGTTGGAAAATCAGACTGTCGCAGCCTGGCAGGAAATGACTGTGTTGGGATCTGGTTACTGTGTGATTAGGACATTCTCTGTTCCGGTCCCACGGACTCACTTCTTGGTGCCACAGATACTGTTGATCCTGTGACTCATTTCCTGTATTTATTCATTTACTTTTTAAAAAAAAAATCTCACTTTTCTATGAAATTTGCAAAACACCTGACTGTAATCATCTGTACTTTTTAAAGAAAAGATTTTATTTATTTGAAAGTCGGAATTATAGGAGCGGGGGAGAGAGATAAAGGCAGAGAGAGAGAATCTTCCATCTTCTGGTTCACTCCTCAGATGGCCACAACAGCTGGGGCTGGGCCAGGCTGAAGCCAGGAGCCAGGAGCTTCTTCTGGGTCCTCCATGTGGATGTAGGGACCGAAGTACTGGACCGTCTTTTGCAGCTTTCCCAGGAGCATTCACAGGGAGCTGGATTGGATGTGGAGCTGCCGGGACTCAAACTTGCACCCAGAGGGGATGCCTAGCACTGCAGATGGGAGCTTAACCTGTTGTGCCATGGTGCTGGCCCCTATGCACTTACTTTTGTGTTTAAACTTGCTGTGTTTTAAGGAGATGCCAAAGTGATTCAGGCAGATTCTGGCCTCAAGACCCTTGCAATCTAATGGCATAGATAAAATAGGTTTACAAATCTCCCTCACACAGAATGGCACAGGGCAAGGCTGGGTATGGGTAAGTTTCCAGGTTCAGAAGATAACACAGATAGCTACCATTTGTGAATGACTTCCCTACTAGACAACATATTTTAAAAAGATTTATTTATTTATTTGAAAGTCAGAGTTACACAGGGAGAGAAGGAGAGGGAGAGAGAGAGAGAGAGAGAGAGAGAGAGAGAGAGAGAGAGGTCTTCCATCCACTGGTTCACTCCCCAATTGGCTGCAATGGCTGGAGCTGTGCCGATCCGAAGCCAAGAGCCAGGTGTTTCCTCCTGGTCTCCCATGTGCGTGCAGTGCCCAAGCACTTGGGCCATCCTCCACTGCCTTCCCGGGCCACAGCAGAGAGTTAGATCAGATGAGGAGCAGTTGGGACTCAAACTGGCACCCATATGGGATGCTGGCACTGCAGGTGGCAGCTTTACCCGCTATGCCACAGCACCGGCCCATACGCAACATTTTAAGCTTACAAGTGTGTTGTTTATTTTAGTGCTCCAACATATACCAATGAAGGCAAACATTATTAACTCCAGTCCCCAGATGAAGTTGGGGTTCAGGTAGCAGGTGTCGGTGAACTGGCTTTGGTAGATGGATAGGATTTGCACACCGGATGAGCCAGGCATCCCAGGTGAGAGCAAGATTTGCAGAAAAGCACTGTGGGAGCCAGGGTCTGACAGGCAGAGAAATGTCCCATGTTGAGGCCAGGCAATAGAGAATGGAAGGCTCAAAGTGTAGCCAACCCTCTGATTTGCAAGGATAAGGGTTAGGGACAGTGGCTGCTGCTTGAGGGTTCAGCAGACAATGCACTTCCAGGCAGAGAGGCTCAGAGAGAAGCTTTACCTGCTGTCACAAGGGAAGTGATACATTGTAACCCGTTAGTTAAACGTTGAAGTCAGCTGGAACTCCTGCATCCCAGCACAATGAGGCTGTCTCTTTCACGCCCATCTTCTGGGATGCACCTGTGACGTCTGGATCCAGGGGGCACGCTCGGACCTAAACCCTGTTGTATATCTGGTTGGGGTACCACCCCCTTCTTATAAAAAGAGGTGGAAAGCGGGAGAGACCAGTCTCAGTAGATCTCTCCCAATCTCACTCAGAGGTAGCATTTTCAGTTTTTTTTTTTTTCCCTTTCTCTCTCATTTGCAGGTTCGTCCTCGGCCCACTGGTGAGGCACGTTTCTCAGTGTGGGGTGGCCCAGACTCCCATGTGAATGTGTGTTTATTCCCTCACTGCCGGATGCACTAGGTTCCTATTTGCAGGTGACACCAGTCTCCTCTTAGTGTCTTTACCACTGTGTGAGACAAGGACCTGGATTGCAAATTCATTTATTCATTGCTCACGACATAAGGAGACAACGGAAGGTAGAGTTCCCTAGAGAAACTGCCTTCATTCATTCATTCCTATTTGAAAGGTGTAGAAACGGAGATAGAGATAGGGAGAAAAGAACTCCATCTTGACCTCCCAGGTGGATGGCAGGGACCTAGGTCCTCTAGCCATCACCGGCTGCCTCCCAGGTGTGCGTCGGCAGGAGACTGGATCGGAAGCAGAAGTGGACTCCATTCAAGGCACTCGGATATAGAATGTGGGCATCTCCGGCCAAGGCTTTGGTAGCAAGGGTTAGGGGGGTGTCCAGGAGGCAGGAAGGGACAGCAGGAGGGCCAACACACCTCATTCCAGAATTCCTAGCCCCCTCTGAGCACAACCTTGCAACATCAGCTTTCCTGCACCATCCCCTGAACCAGCTCAGGGGAGGAACTGTGTCAGATTCTCTGCCCTGTTCCTGTGCCACTTCCTGCCGAGGCTCTGCAGTCCTGGGACCTAACAAAGGTCAGGGAGCAGAGCCGTGTGTGTGAGCGTTGAAGCAGGAGAACACAGGGCAGGCAAACACGACGGCTTCGAGGGCGGGTTCCCCCCAGACTCCTGTGGAGCTGCCTCGGGATGCAAGTGGTGGAGCCGACACAGCCTGAAGCGAACCAACCCAACATGTGCTTTCTGTTTCCACCCATGGTCCTCTCTTCCTTTCACCCTAAACACTCCCTGCGAGACCGGTGCTATAAGCAGCTGAGTTGCAGCTAAGGCCTTGTAACTGCCAGTGTAATTATTTTATCTGTGAAGAATAATTCGATGGGGCCAAGCTTGTAGCACAGCAGGGTAAGCCGCTGCCTGCTGGCATCCCATGTGGGCACAGGTTCAAGTCCTGGCTGCTCTGCTTCTGATCCAGCTTCCTGCTAACAGCCTGGGAAGGCAGCAGAAGGTGGCCCAAGTGCTTAAGCCCCTGCCACCTTGTGGGAGCTCTGGATTGAGTTCCTGGCTCCTGGCTTTGGCCTGGTCCAGCCCTGGCTATTGCAGCCATTTTGGGAGCGGACCAGTGGATGGAAGATCTCTCTTTCTTTCTTTCTTTTCTTTTCTTTTTTCTTTTTCTTTTTTTTTTTTTTTGACAGGCAGAGTGGACAGTGAGAGAGAGAGACAGAGAGAAAGGTCTTCCTTTGCCGTTGGTTCACCCTCCATGGCCGGCGCATCGCACTGATCCAAAGCCAGGAGCCAGGTGCTTTTCCTGGTCTCCCATGCGGGTGCAGGGCCCAAGCACTTGGGCCATCCTCCACTGCCTTCCCGGGCCAGAGCAGAGAGCTGGACTGGAAGAAGAGCAACCAGGACAGAATCCGGCGCCCCAACCAGGACTAGAACCCTGTGTGCTGGCACTGCAGGTGGAGGATTAGCCTAGTGAGCCTCGGTGCTGGCCAAAAGATCTCTCTTTCTATCTCTTTGTCTTTCCTCTCTCTTTGTAAGTCTGTATTTTAAATAATAAATAAATAAACCTGAAAAAAAATTTGATAGTGAATTAAGCCAACAAAGCCTTTTTTAAAATTTCATATTGTTTAATCATCTCTGTCCTGTTTGGCAGTGACCTAACCGCTTTGGTTTTTGTTGTTATCCACATATATCTTGTTTTTAATTAAATTTGATAGATTTTTCTAATTTGAAAATTGCTAGATGATAGACTGATGCACATATTCTGTGCGGTCCATTTGTTTTAGATTTTTGTATTTGATGGAGACAGAGAGAAGTGGAGGGAGTTAGATGGGCAGGATCGCGGGAGGGTCTGGTTGGATGGCACTGGGGTAGGAGAAGCTGCGCAGGTGGGCCAGGTGTGTGGCTTCAATCCCTGACCTGTTTGCTTTAGGAGGCACTTACTGTGGGCACAGCAGTTCCCAGCAAGTGGCCAAGGAGAGGCAGAGACAGCCCCCCGAGCTCCCTTTGCTGCCGCTGTATGAACGCCATTCACAGTGGGCCGCTGTGAGCCCCAGCCCAGGCTGGGCAGATGTTGAAGGGGCCACGGCTCAGTCCACCAGGAGGCCCTGGCTCTCAGCCTCCCCTCCCCAGGCGAGTGGTGTACCTTTTTAGGCACATGTGGACGGGGACTTGTCTTCGCCATCCCCTCTGAACACAGCATCGCAGTGCTTCCTCCAGAGGTATATTTAGAAATGTTGCCATGGCTACCGTTTCCAGTTCGGGCATCTGCCATTTGGCCATGGGGCCTGGCCACATGTGATGTGCCCGTCCCAATAGCCACATCACACCACGTTTAGGGGTTGAGGAGCCAGGAAGCGGCTGGTACTGCTGTGAGCATCCTTGCTGATTGCGACATGGTTCCTCTCTAACCCCTGGCCTCGAAGGGGGTGTGTCCACTCCTGTGTGAAATGGGGGTGCTGGCTCAGTCTCTGACATTGCTTTATTAAAAAAGATTCATTTATTTATTTGATAGAGTTACAGAGAGAGAGAGAGGGAGAGGAAGAGACAGAGAGAGATCTTCAACCTCCTTGTTCACTCTCCAAATGCCTGCAACAGCCAGGACTGGGCCAGGGCAAAGCCAGGAGCCTGGAGCTCCACCCCGGTCTCCCACATGTGTGCTGGGACCCAGACACTTGGGCTATCTTGTGCTGTGTGCCAGGCACACTAACCGGGAGCTTGTTCAGAAGTGGAGCAGCTGGGACTTGAACCGGCGCCCCTATGGGATACTAGCATTGCAGGTGGCTGCTTAACCCACTACACCACGGTGGCAGCTCTACTCCAAGGGTGTTTCTTGCACATCCATCACCAAAGCCATTAGACAGAAGCCCCCTGTGCTCGGCAGCTGCCTCCTAGACAATGCTTCCAGTGACCCCACGGCCAGGATTAGAGCTGCCCAGCCCCTGGGCTTCAGTCCGGTTAATCGAATGCCCACCCCACCGGTCGAGGAGGATTTACTGGCGTTTGCTCCTGGGAGATGTCGACATTCGCACCAGTGCATCAGAGGCCGCCTCCCGGGCTCCCGAGACTCCTGGGAGTGATGGGCTTCCGTTGCAGCCTCTGCAAGTCCGGCCCCAGCGGGGTGAGCTGCTTGGCCTCTGTATCCTTGAGGCTTCTGCTGGTGCTGCAGTCGCTGATGGCACAGTTGTCGGGGGCTCGTTCTCCAGGCCGCTGGCAACTTTGCCCTCCATTGCTAGAAATGACGGACGCGAGGCTCTGAGGTCGCTGTGAAATGACACAACAGTTTTTGATGTCTCACAGTATGACCAGCAGGAGGGGTCAGTGCCGGGTCCATCAGGGACCGGAGGAACTCAAAAGCTATTCCAATGAGCTCCTGGATCTGATGTCAGGTGCTGGTGGGATCGGCCACCTGTCCCTCTGTAGCAGTCACTAAGTATCATGCCCCCGGGGGACATGAGCTTGTCAGGTTTGGATCTGAGGTTTGCACATGAGCTTGTCAGCTTCTCGTGGGTCAGAATTGTCGCACGCCCTGTCTCACTCCAGGTTCCCAACTTCATGTTTATGGATGCTATGGAGATCGGCTGTTTCGAATGCTTTTTGGGATGAAGAGAGGAGACACTGGGATACAAGCAGAAACTATGATGTGTCCAGTCGACATGTTCTGCTGCTCTGTAGAGACACTGGTGCTGGTCCTCTCAAGCAAGTTGGCTGAAAATGTTCCCTTGCCATGTTAGCACTGTGGCCTGGGCAGTCAGGAGATTTGAGGAGTCAAAATGCAAGGGGGGCATCTTCCCTAACTTATTACCCTGTCGCAAGTCTTTCACAGGAATGCTTACATCTAAAACACTCCAGCAGTGGCTGTTGGGCACGGCTGGGACCCCCACTTCTTGCTTATGGCTGCCTGTGTTCAAGATCTGACTCCAGCCCTGATGCCAGCTTCCTGCTAATGTGCACGCTTGGAGCCAGCAGGTGAGGGCTCAAGTGCTTGGGCCCCTGCCACCCACCTGGGAGACCTGGATGGGATTCCTGACTCCTGGCTTCAGCCTGGTCCAGCTCTGGCTGTTGTGGGCCTTTGTGGAGTGAACCAGCAGATGGGATGGGATAGCTCTGTCTGTCTCTGTCTCTCTGCCTTTCAAATAAAATGAAAATAAATGGGTTTTATATATATATTTATATGTGTGTGTGTGTGTATATATATATAATATACATATATATATATAATATTTATTTGAGAGGTAGAGTTACAGACAGAGAGGGAGAGACAGAGAGAGAGAGAGAGAGATCTTCTGTCTGCTGCTTCACTCCCCAAATGGCCACAATGGCCAGTGCTAAGCTGATCCGAAGCCAGGAGCCAGGAGCTTCTTCCGGGTCTCCCACGTGGGTGCAGGGGCCTAAGGACTTGGGCCATCTTCTACTGTTTTCCCAGGTCATAGCAGAGAGCTGGATCGGAAATAAAGTAGCCAGAACCCGAACCAGTGCCCACATAGGATGCTGGCACTGCAGGAGGCAGCTTTACCTGCCACACCACACCTCTGACCGCTTCAAACTCTTCTGTGAGTTCCAATCTTCTCTGAGTGGAGTCTTATGGATCCCCTATGTATAGGATCATGTCATCTGCAAAGGGGGATAGTTTGACTTCCTCATTCCCGATTTGTAGCCCTCTGTTTTATTTTTCTTGTCTAATGGCTCTGGCTAGAACTTCCAGAACTATATTGAAAAGCATGGTGAGAGTGGGCATCCCTGGCTGTATTCCAGATCTCTGTGGGAATGCTTTTTTTTTTTTTTAAATTTTTTGACAGGCAGAGTGGACAGTGAGAGAGACAGAGAGAAAGGTCTTCCTTTGCCGTTGGTTCACCCTCCAATTGGCCACCGCGGCCGGCTTGCTGCGGCCGGCGCACCGCGCTGATCTGATGGCAGGAGCCGGGTGCCTATCCTGGTCTCCCATGGGCCATCCTCCACTGCACTCCCTGGCCACAGCAGAGAGCTGGCCTGGAAGAGGGGCAACCGGGACAGAATCCAGCACCCCGACCGGGACTAGAACCCGGTGTGCCGGCGCCGCAAGGCGGAGGATTAGCCTAGTGAGCCGCGGCGCCGGCTGTGGGAATGCTTCTAACTTTTCCCCATTCAATAGGACGCTGGCCATGGGTTTGTCATAAAGTACCTTGATTGTGTTGAGAAATGTTTTCTATTCCCAATTTACCTAAAGTTTTCATCACGAAATGGTGTTATATTTTGTCAAATTCTTTCTCTGCATCTATTGAGATAATCATAGTTTTCGTTCTTCAATTTGTTAATGTGGTGTATCACATTGATTGATTTGTGAATGTTGAACTGTCCCTGCATACCAGGGGTAAATCCCACTTGGTCAAGGTGGATGATCTTTCTGATGTGTTGTTGGATTTGACTGGCTAGAATTTTGAGGATTTTTGTATCCATGTTCATCAGAGGGATTGGTCTGTGGTTCTCTTTCTCTGTTGTAGCTTTTTCATATTTAGGAATTAAGATGATGCTGGCTTCATTTCATTATGTAGGCTTCAATTGCTATAAACTTTCCTCTTAACACTGCTTTTGCTGTATCCTATAAATTTTGATATGTTGTATTGTTGTCTTCTTTGTTTTCAGAAAGATTTTGATTTCTCTTTTGATTTCTCCTATGACCCAGTGTTCATTCAGGAGTGTGTTGTTCTGTCTCCATGTGTTTGCATATGATCTAGAGATTCCTGAGTTGTTGATTTCCAGCTTCATTCCATTGTGCGATTGTCCCTTTGCTATTCCACCACTTTGGAACCTCTCTCTTGATTTAAAATTTTTTTTTTAAAGATTTACTTATTTGAAAGGCGGAAGTACAGAGAGAGGAGGAGAGACAGAGAGTTCTTCCATCTACTGATTCACTTCCCGAATGACTGAAATGGCCAGGGCTGGGCCAAACTGAAGCCAGAAGCTCAGAACTCCATCTGGGTCTCCTACATGGGTGCAGGGGCCCGAGCACTTGGACCATCTGCTGCTGCTTTCCCAGGCACATTGGCAGGTGCTGGATAGGAAGTGGAGTAGCCGGGACTTGAACCAGTGCTCACATGGGATGTTGGTGTCACAGGTGTCGTCTTAACCCTCTGCACCACAACACTGGCCCCTTATTTTATAATTTTTTAAAAAATATTTATTTATTTGAAAGGCAAAGTTGCACAGAAAGAGGGAGAGTGGAGAAGAGAGAGAGACAGAGAGACAGAGAAACCTTCCATTTGCTGGTTCATTTTCGTAAATGCCCCCAACAGCTGGGGCTGGATCAGGTGGAAGCCAGGGGCCAGGAACTCCGCTGGGGTCTTTGTAGAAAGCAGCCCAGATGTTGGAGCCACCACCTGCGGTCTCCAAGGTGCCCATTCGCAGGGAGCTGGCACTGGAGCAGAGCTGGGACTCAGCCCCAGGACTCGGGTATGGGATGTGGGAGTCCTGAGCATCTTAACTGTGGCGCCAAACGCACACCCCTGAATGTTTTCTTCCCTGTGTTCTATTTGTTCTTCCTTGAACTCATGTGAGAACCAAGTTGGATCTTTTCTTTCTACCTTCCCTGTTCCTTAGCCTCTTTTTTGTGTTTTTCACGTTTGTATTCTGTGCCATTGCTGATTCTTTCTTCAGTTGTCTCATTTGCTGTTTAACATTTGCATTAGGTTTTAGTTTTGACAACTGTATATTTTCATCGACGTACATACTTTTTTCACTTTTCCAAATCTAGCTTGTCTTAAAGTGTCATTTTTTGCATCTCCAGTGTTTCCTTTACTCATTTAAATATACTTATTTCTTATCTCTCATGATTCTGTTGAATTTTTCCTACCCTGTGTTGAGTAGGTTGGTTTTCACTGTAGTTTTCTTATTTATTGGTAAATTTTGAACTGTAATTGCATTAAAATTTTTAAAAATTTATTTGAAAGTCAGTTGCACACAGAGACACAGAGAAAGTGGGAGAGAGCGAGAGAGTGAGTGAGTGAGTGAGAGGAAGAAAGAGACCCTCCATCCGCTGGTTCACTCCCCAAAAGGCCACAATGGCTGGGGCTTAGCCAGGCTGGAGCCAGGAGCCAGGAGCTTCTTCCAGGTCTCCCATGTGGGTGCAGGGGTCCAAGCATTTGGGCTGTCCTCTGCTGCTTTCCCAGGCACATTAGAAGGGAGCAGGATTGGGAAGTGGAGCAGCTGGGACTTGAACTGGTGCCCAGGTGGGATGCCAGTGCTGTAGGCTGTGGCTTAATCCTCTGCTCCACAGCGCCGGTACCGTAGATACAGTGCTAAGAACATAATGATTCTTCCTTCATCCCCCGTTCTTATCCTGCCCGCATGTCTACTGTCTGCAGGCCAGCACGTGGCGACTCTCAGATTTCAGGGTATCAGCCACTAGCCTGTCTCTCTCTCAGCCAAATACAAGCTTATGTTTGACTTAGACAAACAGCAATCAATACTGTATGTACTGTCCCCCACGGACAGTCAATTCTTACAACACGAAAGAGATGGAATTCGGACAGTGTTGCCCATTGCAAACAGCTGGCGTCAGGGTCCCTTGGAACTGGAGCTTAACGGAGCACAAAAGACTCACCCCCGACCTGCTGTCCCCTTGTCCTGAGCGGCTACAACTCAGCAGGAGATCATGGATTTATCTAGACTTATGTAAATGCCCAGTTACTCCCTTAGAAACTGTCTCCTGTTGGAAAATTAACTCTTCCAGTTTTTCAAGCCAGTGATTGTTGGTCCCAGCTGGGCCCCGTGGGACGGAGACAGAGGGGACGTTCTTCGTTCAGTCGGCACGGCAGCAGTCCCAGGAGTTGGCTTTTCTAGGGGGGTTTCACAAGCAGTAGTCACCAAATGTATCAGCCACCAGGGCCTGCCCGGTAGTCCCGGAAACACAGACAACAGTACAGCACTTAATGCACATCATTCAACCCCTGTACCTGGCCTTGGGAATGCCCTAAGGCTGAGTCACTGCCCTCAGTGTGGGTGAGAGGGAAAGCGGACGGGTTTTGGTAAGGTCTGCAGGGCACCTCCCCTGTAGGGGCTCCGCAGGTGGGCTTTGCAGCCGAGGGATCTCTTGAGAAAGCAGAATCATAGCAGACGAAATGGACGTACCAGCGGCTTCCGGTAGCTCTAAATGTCACCGGGGCCTTCAGGCCAGGATCACCAGTAATCGCGATTCCTTGAGGCAGCAGGGACCCTAAGGCTGCAGGAGTGTGGGGTGCAGGCAGCAGGAACAGAGCAAGAGGGTCTGGCAGATCCTCCCTTGAGCCTGATTTTCAGAGGGCTCTGGGAAGGCTGGTCTTGCAACCTTGCACGCAGAGAGCTCAGACCACCAGTCTGACCACCAGGAGGCCAGCAGGGTCACACCTCAGAGCCTGCAAGGTGTGCAGCTGTGTGTGGCAGAAGCTCCCCCCTCCTCCTCTTCTGCCTCCTGGACCCTCCCTCGGCCTGGCTGTGGTTAATACCTTAGCCACACAGCTCCTGTACTTGTCACAGGTAGATGAACTTTCCCCTGAGACTGACCCCTCCACCCCCCGCCCCGGGACCCCTGCCTCTGACAACAACAGGAAGTTAGTTTCAAGGTCATTTCAAGGTGACTTTGATGCCCACAGGTGCAGAAGCAGCCTCCCCATCACTGTGGTGCCCCGACCACCGTGAGCTGGAGACCGAAAACAAAGTCCCTTGCAGAACTCAAGTGCACACTGAGTTCCCAGTGAGCAGGTGTTGGGGGTGGGGCCGGGGTGTGGGTTGTGGGAGGCTGTGTGTGTGTGTGTGTGTGTGTGTGTAGCATGGCACCTGCAGGAGTGTATCTGCCATCGGAGTGCGGTGGGGATGAGGGAGGCTGACCCTGGCCCCTCTTTCCTGGGCGTGCCCTCTCTCGCCCATCTCCTGCTCATGCAGGGGAACTGTGGCCCCGAGGCCATCACCACAGGCAGCCGCCACGCCTGTGGCTTTCCCAGCCTGCCGCTGGGACATCCCTTCTCTCTGAGTGACCCGGTGTGTGGTGTTGCGTTGAAGTAACAGAAAACAGACCCAGCAGCAGGGACCGTGCTGCTTCTCCCAGTGTGGTGCCGGCGAGCAGCACCCACGTGCTGGCACTTCCTAGAGTCTGTGATTCCTGTCCTGTGTTAATTTTTTAAAAATGTGCCCATGGGTATCCCAAAGCAGCTGGAGGCGTTTAGAAGAGAGTTGAATGAAGTGTTCCCAACGGAGGAGTTAAGTTCCTCAGCCATGGGGAAGTCTAGATGATTCTTGGTGGAACCCCGTTCACCATGCTGGGCCCTGGAGGGTGTCATCCGCTATGCTGACCAGAAGCTGGGCCGTCCACGCCACCGGAAGGGCAGTCGGCCACAGTTGCTGGCTCGTCTCTGCTCCCGGGCGACTGGCTCACGGTTGTACACAGGGCTGCTGTCCATCAGTGTACGTCCACGTGTGCATGGGGACTCTCAGATCGGGAGACAAGGCTCTCAGCGGAGCTTCCTCGTGCAATGGGCGACATCAGAAACTTCCAGTAGGGCAGCCCCTGTGCCTGCGTGCAGAGTGTGGGATCCTCCAGCTAAGGACTTTTGTTTCCCCGACCAGTGAGGAAGGCTTTAAGAACACGTGGGCTATGGGGTTGTGTTAACTGCTGATGACAAAACGAATCCTTGGACTCCCCAGCCAGCCAGCGCGTGGCACAGACCTCTGTGTTGCTTTCCGAGGGCATAAGGTGGTCCACAGAGCGGTCCCTCAGATCTCCAGGGTTCGCTGGTAAATTTCTCCCAGGTATTTGTGTAACGTTTGCCATTTCATAGCCCACGCCCTGCTGGTGACATCCCAGTCTCTGTTTAGCTGCTTTTAAGCTACGAGGTTAAAACTTCTGCTTCCTTAAGACACAGGAAGTTAACAAGCATCTCAATATTTTTCTTTTTCTCTTAATGATGCCTGTATTCTATCAGAGTGCTCTAATGTTCTCTCTTTTGTTTGGCATATGATCACACACAGCCTTTTTATTTCTTTGAGGTGGGAGTATATTTTTGTTTCTGAAATGCCATACTATAAAGATCAAGTTCTTAAGTATGTTTGTGCAACTTGAAAATAAAGGTTCACTGGGCCGGCGTAGTAGAGTAATGGGTAAAGCTACCACCTGCAACACTGGTTTCCCATATGGATGCTGGTTCGAGTCCCCGCTGCTCCACTTCCCATCCAGCTCCCTGCTCATGCACCTGGGAAAGCAGCAGAGGATGGCTCAAGTCCTTGAGCCCCTGCACCCACCTGGGAGACTTGGAGGAAGCTCCTGGCTCCTAGTTTTGGCCTGGCCCATTTGGGGAGTGAACCAGCAGAGGGAAGATCTCTCTCTGTCTCTCTCCCTTTCTCTCTCTGTAATGATGTCTTTCAAATAAATAAATAAATAAATAAATAAATAAATAAATCTTTAAAAAAAGAAATAAAGGTATATTGGGGTGAAGGGGAGGACACTGGTATAGGTGTAAATCGTACTTAAAACAAGTTTTACTTTGGGTTGTGTTTTCTTTGTATATTATAAGCATTTATTTAACTTGTTGCAGTTTGAAGTAGAAAAAAATTTCAAAGTGTATGCTCCAGAATAATCATTAAAATGTTTGCAGCATTAAAAAATGTTTTAATTATTAATTTTTATTTTATTTGAAAGGCAATGATAGGGGAGGGGAGAGATCTTCCAGTCACTGGTTCACTCCCCAGAAGACCTCAACAGCTAGGGCAGGGCCAGGCTGAAGCCAAGAACTCCACCCGGGTCTCCCATGTGGTCAGCAGGGACCCAAGTCCTAGGACCATCACCTGCTGCCTCCAGGGGACTCGGTGGCAGGAAGCTGGCTTGGAAGTGGAGGCGGGACTTGAGCAGGCATGGGATGAGGTTGTCCCACCACTGTCCCCAGTGCCCACCCCCAGCTGTGACTTCCGTGCATAAACCGTGGATGGATGAGGGGTTTAAAAGCGCCTCGTGTGGGCCTGCTGGGTGATGGGGTTTACACGACGGAGGCAAGTACAGAGTCGCTTCCCTAAAGGAACTTGCAGGTTAGGGCAGGAGGCAGGCGCGTCTGTCGGTCAGCTGTGGGCGGTGTGGCCAGAAAAGGGGCACACGTCCCTCCTGAGGGCGTGGAGGAGAGGGCCAGATAGGGGTCACTGGGAGGAGGGGACCTCTGATGGTGGCAAGAAGGGGTGTGCACCTGTGGTTGCCATGAGAGGTCTCCTGCTCCACTGGGAAGAGCAAACCTCGGCCCCTCTGGCTGGGACAGCTGCAGGCGGGGCTGCTTTTGAAGTCCAGTGGCTTCTCCCGATTTTGTTTTGCATTGTTACCTGGGTAACTGAGATCCTACTGTTACATACGCAGAGTGGTATTTTCAGAAGCCGTTCACCTTTGAGTGAGCTGGATGTGGAATGGCACACCCGGGGAGCGGCTGCTCTGAGCCCCGCCGATCTTGGGTGTGTGGGGGCGGGGAGAGGAGAGGAGAGGCCACCAGAGTGACCGTGGCCACTGCCTGTTCAGTCTGTCTCCAGGCAGGCGACACCTCACCCGGGGGAGGCAGAGTGTCCCTAACACAGACCCAGCTTGGGGTCAGAAACCAAGTGCGTCTCATCACCATGGTGATGGCAGCACAGCTTGGCCGTTGTCTACAGAGGGTGAGGAGAGGCCTCCAAACGCTGGCCTGGGGTGGAGGAGGCAGGGGCAGCAGTCGGGGCCCCGAGCCTTCCCAGGGACATAGGGCTTCCTGCTCTCCATCCCAGCGAATCCACAGCTTTCACATGTTGAAGATTCTGCGTTTTCTCTCTGAAAGGCAATGGTTTAACCCGCATTGGCTGAGGGCTGACTCCTTATCGAGGGCTGGCTTTACAAGGACGGACATGCTCCTGGTGGAGGTGGACTCTCACGTGAAGACGATCAGGAGAATTTGGCTGCCACGTGAGTGGATCACACGCCTGTGGCTGTGAGATTGCCCCCGGGGGCCCCTGGCCAGGTGAGGGGGACCGTGAGGGCCACCGTGGGGCTCATGATCTGGAATGCGTTAATTCTGTAATTCTGCCTGCGTCCCAAACCTTCTGATCCCAGGGATGGCAAACAGTATCTGTCAGTTTGCTTCACCTTTGTGGAACTGTCCTGTGACGCGTGCACTCGGCTCCATCACCGACCGATTCAGGCTCTGTCTCCCGGCTACCTCTGATCCTGGAGCCCCACCTCCACCAGGTATGTCCCCCACTCCCAGCATTAACCTTGACTCCAACTTATGCTCAATCCTTTTATCTGAAAGGCAGAGCTTTATATATATGGAGAGAGAGAGAGAGAGAGAGAGAGAGAGAGATCTTCCCTTCGCTCATCCACTCTCCAAATGGCTGCAGCAACTGGGGCTGCACCAGACTGAAGCCAGGAGCTTCTTCCCAATCTCCCTGGTGGATGGCAGGGGCCCGAGTACTTGGGCCACCTTCTGCTGTTCTCCTAGGTACACTTAGTGGGGAGCTGGATTGGGAGTAGAGCAGCGGGGATTTGAACCAGCACTTGTATGGGATGCTGGTGCTACAGGTGGCGGCTTTACCCCCTGTAGCACAACACTGGTGCCTACGCTTAGTCTCCTATCTTGTCTTCTTCCCTCCCTGAAGCCAAAAGCGGGGGACTCCATCCAGGTCTCCCACGTGGGTGTCAAGGACCCAAGTACTTGAGCCCTCACCTGCTGCCTACGGGTGCAAAGAAGCAGGAAACTGGGATGGGACATGGAGCCGGGACTGACCCAGCCTCTCCGTTATGGGCCGCAGGTGCCCCGAGCAGAGTCTTAACTACTGCGCCAAACACCTGCCAGTCGTGAACCCCGGGGGATCTCAGTGCGATGGAAGTTAAAGCAGAGTGGAGAAAGCCCTCCGTGGAGCGGCAGCCTGGGCCCTGGGGTCACAATAGGGCAATCTGCAGACAGGACCAAGACCCAGCGGGCGCTGCAGGTGGCGGCAGAAGAACAGCTGCTGTCCTGTCTCGGTGCTGAGCCACGCTGCACACAGCGGTCCTGGCCTCTCTCTCGATTCTGGCCTTTCTCGGTTCTGGCCACTCTCGGTTCTGGCCTCTCTCTCTCTCTCCCTTCGTGCAGCTGTCATTCTCTTCACGTCTCCATTTTCTCTTTCGATTCCTTTCTCTTTCAGCCTTCTGTCTCTCCTCTCTGATTCTCTCTCTTTGGGTCTCCCCAATTGCTTTCGCAGGCTTTGTGCAAGTAGAGATACAAGTTCCCATTTTTGCGTTTTTCTTACCCATCGGGAAATATTGAATCTTCCATCCTGTGCGTTTCCAGCCAGGGATGCCTTAATTTAGAAATGAAGTCCAGGGGCCAGTGTTGTGGCTTTCTCCTGCTGTGCTGGCATCCCGTATCTGAGCGCTCGTTCAAGTTCTGGATGCTCCACTTTCAGTCCAGCTCTCTGTTATGGCCTGGGAAGGCAGCAGAGGATGGCCCAAGTGCTTGGGCCCCTGCACCCACATGGGAGGCTCGCAGGGAGTTCTGGCTCCTGGCTTCAGCCTGGACTGTCCCCGGCTGTTGTGGCCATTTGGAGAGTGAACCAGAAGATGGAAGACCTTTCTTTCTGTGTCAGCCTGCCGTTCAAATAAACAGGGACTAATACAACAAGCTTGGTTCTCTGTGATCTTTTATGCAAACCTCACAGATGCAATCCCAGGCACTGTGGTTAGAACTTTGGGCAAGTGGCTAACCCACTTGATGATCTTCCTCAGGGGTTCACCAGCTCTGGCCTGCAGGTCAAGCCAGGTCTGTGTTGGTCTTTTTTTTTTTAATATTTATTTATTTATTTGAAAGACGGAGTTACAGAGAGACATACAGAGAGAGAGAGAGAGAGAGAGAGAGGTCTTCCATCTGCTGGTTCACTCCCCAAATGGCCGCAACAGCCAGAACTGGGCTGATCTGAAGTCAGGAGCCAGGAGCTTCCTCTAGATCTCCCATGTGGATGCAGGGGCCCAAGGACTTGGGCCGTCTTCTGCTGCTTTCCCAGGCCACAGCAGAGAGCTGGATTGGAAATGGAGCAGCCGGGACTCGAAACTGTGCCCATACGTGATGCCGGCACTGCAGGCGGCGGCTTTACTCCTGTTGCTTGTCTTTGGCAATGAAATTTCACTGAACTGGAGCCACGCTCCCTTCCTGACGTGTGGTCTGTGAGGCTTTTGCATTTTGCTGGTGAGATCCAGCGGCTGGGACAGAGACTGGGCAAGGGAGTCCACAACATCTACCCCTGGCCCTGTATGGCCTGGTGACCTCTGCTTTCACTGGCTCTGTGAGGGTGCCGTGGTTACAGTATGCTGTGGCAGCAAAGAAACCGCAATAACTCAGTGGGTTGTCTCTCTCTCTCTGTCTGTCTCTCTCAAGTAAAAAAAGTTAAAAGAAAAACAGTAGCGTTTGTCAAAATTGTATTGAACAGGTACTCTATAAATGTTTGTGAATGTTGCCATTAATCAGTGAGTTCACAGTATGCTCTCTCTCTCTTTTTTTTTTTTTTTTTGACAGACAGAGTGGATAGTGAGAGAGAGAGACAGAGAGAAAGGTCTTCCTTTTTGCCTTTGGTTCACCCTCCAATGACCGCTGCGGCCGGCGCACTGTGGCCAGTGCATCTCACTGATCCGAAGCCAGGAGCCAGGTGTTTCTCCTGGTCTCCCATGGGGTGCAGGGCCCAAGCACTTGGGCCATCCTCCACTGCACTCCCTGGCCACAGCAGAGAGCTGGCCTGGAAGAGGAGCAACCGGGACAGAATCCGGCACCCCGACCGGGACTACAACCCGGTGTGCCGGTGCCACAAGGTGGAGGATTAACCTGTTAAGCCACGGCGCCAGCAATAGTATGCTCTCTTAACTAGTTACCAGTGACAAGCATATGCTGGTGGTAAAAAGAATAAGTAAAATAGTTTATTTTCCCAGAAAATATTAATTTAGGAACTGCCAGGAACTGGGGATAGTTGCAGGCACTGAGAATTTATAATAATACTGAATATAATAATTTATATTAATTTATAATAATTTATAATAATACTGAAAATATAGGCAGGACCCCTTCTCCTTTTCTCTTGACATATATGTTGTAGGAGAAGAGAGGAGAAAGATTAGCAAAATATGTTAACAATTAATTAATGCTATTTAATAAATAACTATAAGTAATGTAATGTTGATGGTGGCCAACACAATAGAAACCTACAAAACAGGGAGGGAAGACTGAGGGGCTATGTGAGGTAGCACAGGGTCTTAGTAAATTATTATTATTTTTTTATCAATTATTCGAAGGTCAGAGTTAGAGGAAGAGACATCTGCTCGTTCGTTCGCCATGTGGTCACAATGGCCAGAGCTGGGCCGGTCCAAAGCCAGGAGCCAGGAGCTTCTTCTGGGTCTCCTGTGTGGGTGGCAGGGCCCCAGGCTCTCAGGCTGTCTTCCACTGCTTTTCCCAGGAGCCGGATTGGAACAAGAGCAGCCAGGACGTGACCCGGCGCTCACATGGGATGCTGGTGCTGCAGGTGACAGATGGACCCACTACAATACAATGCCAGCCCCTTAGCAAATCATTGCTGTCTCAAAAAATACCCCTGGAGTTGGAACAACAGCAGACATTAGGGAGCTGACACAGATTCCGTGGGCTAGGAATTTCAGTTCTTAGCTGGGTGGTCCGGCTCTGAGCCTCCGGGAAGTATGCAAGGGAGATGTCGGCCCGGGGCACCAGCACGTTTGGAGGAGGCTCACCCTCCAGCTGGGCAAATTGGTGCCGGCTCTGGCTGGAGCCTTGGTCCTCACCAGGCAGCTTCCCCTCACAGCAGGACAGCGTGGCTCCCTCCGGAAAGCGGATCCCAGGGAACGCGTGCCACTTCCCGCGCTGTCACGTCCATGGGATCCTGTTGGTTACATGGGTCTGACAGGTGTAGTGGGGGGAGAGACTCCCACGCACGGCACCAGGATCAGAAGGCAGTGCTCGCGGAGCACAGAGAGCCGGCGTGGAGGCCGCCCACCACGTGGACAAGACGGACCCATATCCTGTCGTCTTGACTCTTGGCTGGGGGAGGAGTGCTCAGCGACTGCTCAGATCACTCGACTCTCACGGAAGTGACACCGTGTTGGTTTCTGAGCCCACAGGAAGCCACCATGCAAGAAGCTCCACTCCCCTGGGCCCCTCCACGACATGCAAGCCCAAGTCAGCACCTCGGGGTGGGGGCATCAGACATCCGCTGGAGACGACGTCCAGCCTTGGCCTCCCTTTGCTGCAGGGGCCTGAGAGCCCCAGTGACCCTGGGCTGGGGAGCGGTTTGTTTCACAGAAGACGGCGGGGCCTCGGGGGAGGTTCACTCACCTGAGTGCCCTGTGGAGGCTTGCCACGGGTCCGGGCTGCGTGGGAAAGGGCTGTTCAGACAGCAGAGAGAAAAGAAGGGGCCGGCGCTGTGACATAGTAGGCTAAGCACTGGTTCATGTCGGGGCTGCTCCTCTTCTGATCCAGCTCTCAGCCATGGCCTGGGAAAGCAGTGGAGGATGGCCCAAGTGCTTGGGTCCCTGTACGCACGTGAGAGACCTGGAAGAAGCTCCTGGCTCCTGGCTTTGGATTGGCACAGCTTCAGCCATTGCAGCCATTTGAGGAGTGAACCAGCCAATGGAAGACCTCTCTCCCTCTCCCTCTCCCTCTCCTTCTCCCTCTCCCTCTGTCTGTAACTCTACCTCTCCCTCTGTCCGTAACTCTACCTCTCAAATAAATGAGCACTAAAAAAAAAAAAAAAAAAAAAGTACAAGGTCCCTGAGATAGGAGTGTAGCTGAATTGAGAGAGTGCAGGGGCCGGCACCGTGGCTCACTTGGTTAATCCTCCGCCTGCGGCACCAGCATCCCATATGGGCACCAGTTCTAGTTCCAGTTGCCCCTCTTCCAGTCCAGCTCTCTGCTGTGGCCCAGGAAGGCAGTGGAGGATGGCCCAGGTGCTTGGGCCCTGCACCCATGTGGGAGACCTGGGTGGAGTTTCAGGCTCTTGCGTTTGGTCAGGCCCAGCCCTGTCATTTGTGATTTCTTGGCCATGTACTCAAAAGACATGAACTCATTGTATCAAAGGAACCCCTGCTCTATCCCGTTTATAGCAGCACTGTCCACATTAGCTAAAATATGGAATTAACCAAAGTGTCCATCATTGGATGAGTGGAAAAAGAAAATATGGTGTGGGCCCGGATGTGGTGTAGCAGGTAAAGCCGCCGCCTGCAGTGCCGGCATCCCATATGGGTGCCAGTTTGAGTCTCGGCTGCTCCTCTTTTGATTCAGCTCTCTGCTGTGGCCTGGTAAAGCAGTGGAAGATGGCCCAAGTGCTTGGGCCCCTGCACCCACATGGGAGTCCTGGAAGAAACTCCTGGCTTCGGATCAGCGCAGCTCCAGCCATTGCAGCCATTTGGGGAGTGAACCAACAGATGGAAGACCTCTCTCTCTCTCTCTCTCTCTCTGCTTCTGCCTCTCTGTAACTCTGACTTACAAATAAATAAATCTTTAAAAAAGAAAAGAAAATATGGTATACATATACAATGGAATATTATTCAGCTACAAGAAAGAATGAAATCCTATCATTACAGCAAAGTGGATGAAACCGGAGGACGTCTTGTTGAGTGAGATGAGCCAGACACGAAGACAAATACTGCGTGTTCTCCCTTGGATGTGGGCGCTGAGCACAATCCTGAATCTGAACACAGAAGGTTGACTACTGGAGGCCAGGGAGACTGAGATGAGTAAAAGTGGTTTGGATTAGAAAAAACAGATTCGTGACCCTTGGTGTGGTTCATTACTTGTGACAGATACACGGATGTGCAGGGTGAGTAGGGGGTACGAGACGAGGGGTAAATGGGAACTCTTGGTATTACTACCCCACACGTTTTGTCAATTTAAAACTGTTCTGGACTAAAATGTTTAAAAAGAAAGGACGACAAGGCGGCCGGCTACAGGTGCAGAATGTGCTGATTGGCAGGGGTTTCTGGTCATTGAGAAAAGGTGATTCCGTCATGTCCTGGAGGAGGGAGAGGGAGAGGGAGAGGGAGGGGAGGCTGTCTCTCGGAGAGCAGTTGGCGCATGTCCCCAGGGACTGCTCGTGGGCAGTCCTGAGTTCAGAGAGAGACTGGTGACGCTGTTCCTCTCCAGCACTGTCCAGCGAGGTGTGATGTGGTCAGGTTGGAGCTGCGTCAGGCTGTCGTGGCTAACAGAGGTGACGTGGGACGTGAAGCCGTCCACTTACACAGACATGCACCATGGGAGCTGAGCTGAGGGTGAGAGCGGGGGAGTGAGGTGGAGGGTGAGAGTGAGCAGAGGCCCACGGTCACCCGGAGCCGGGGTCTGACCTGCAGTGAGCCGGCGCTTGGAGGGTGGCTGCCTGGGGCTGGGATGTGGGCGAGGAGCCGTTCTTGGTGATGGTTAGAGGGAGTGGGCGGCTGATGTGAGGCGGTGGGCAAGATCCTGTTTGGTAAAGTGGCAGAGCTTGCCAGGGTAAAGGTGAAGGGGTATCAAACCCCCATGAATTATGGCAGTAGAAGTGTGGAGAGGGACCCCGAGTTGGCGCTAGCATTTTTTTTTTAAATTTGTGAACAAAGTCGCTTTTATTTCTTCCTTCCCAATCTTTATACCGTTTTGATATATTTTTCATCGTATTGTATTAGCTAGAGCCCCTGGGACATTGCTGAAAACAATGGTGCCATTAAGTATGATGTTAGCTGTGGGATTTCTGTAGCTATTCTGTATCAACTTCAGGAAGCTCCTCTATACTCCTACTTTGTTGTTATTATGACAATGTTTGCTTTATATATATATGTATATATATATATATATATATACATAAAAGGATTAATTTATTTGAGAGATAGAGTTACAGGCAGAGAAAGGGAGAGACACAGAGAGGTCTTTATTCTGCTGGTTCACTCCCCAGATGGCCACAACAGCTGGAGCTGGGCCGATCCAAAGCTGGGACCCAGGATCTTCTTCCTCCAGGTCTCCCACATGGGTGCAACATCTTCCACTACCTCCCCAGGCCATTAGCAGAGAGCTGGTTTGGGGGAGGAGCAGCCAGAGAGACACACATGGCACCCATAGGGGAGGCCAGTGCCATGGGCACAGGCTTAGCCTACTGCACCACAGGGCCAGTGCCTGTTAATGGAGAGAACAGAGTCAGTACAGTCTTCCATGTGAGAGGCAGGAACTCAAGCACCTGCTGCCTCCCAGGTGCCTTAGCAGGGAGATGGATTTCACGCGGAGGTGGGACTGGATCCCAGGCACTCAGGCATATGGGTGTCCCAGGCAATGACTTAACCTGCTGGCCGCAATGCCCACTCCAGAATAAACTTCTCTTCACTTCAATCGTCCATAATTGTTTAAAGCATCCTGTTGTATAGACGTACAATTTTAAAGACTATATATATATATATATATATGTATATATATATATGTATTTTTTTATTGTAGTTTTAGAGCTGTCCTGAATATTTGCTCTACGTGCACAGCTCCCCAACAATCCCCAGCCTGCACCAGCCTGGTGCCTTTGTTACATGGGAGGACTTCCATTGGCCCGTGTATCCCCTGAGTCCGAGGTTTGCTGTTGGGCTCACTCCTGAACTTGTGTGTTCTATGGATCTGGACGAATGGATCCTGACTCTGTCATTACCTCTGCTGTAGAGTATCACACCGAGGAACTTCTCGGTCCTAAGGATCCCCTGTACTCTGCCTGCTCAGGGCCTCGCTCCCCCACCCTGCACCTGCCGGGTTCTTTACCACAGCCATTGTTTTGTCTCCTCCAGAATATCAGAGTGGGGAAGTGGCATCTTTCACTGAAGTGCACGGATGCTTCTTCCTTGTCTCCCTGCGTCCTGATAGATTATCCCCCGTTAGCACTGCTCACATGCCGGACAGCTGTCTATCCATCACCCACAGAAGGCCCCTGGGTTACTCCCATATTTTAGCAGTTCTGCATATTGCTTCTATAGACACCCATGTTTTGTGCGGAGGTGATGTGTTCCGATCCTTTGGGTAAATCCCAAAGAGCATGCCTCCTGGCTCCTGTAGTGGGAGAGTGTTGTGGCCTAAAATGTTACCACTGTGCATTCCCACCAAGCACGAATGCGACTCCCTCCACTTCCCCATCAGCGGTTGGTGCTGTCTGTGTCCTCGATCCTGGCCATTCTAACAGAGGTGTCGCAGGTGACCGTTGTATTGGACATGCTTTCTAGTTGAAATTCACCTGGTTACTCTTGTTCTCTTTGGTGTTGTTCTGATGGTCAGTTGCTTTTGTCATCTATCACTGATGAATGGCTACCCGGAAACATTATGTCAGCTTCATCTGGGTGTGAAAAATGCCACAAACGTCAGGTGCATTTGGGGCAGTGGTTGACGCCGCTTGGGTGCCTAATCCTACAGCAGAACTGGGTGTGCGCCCTGGCTCCACTTCTGATCCCGCTTCCTGCTCATGCACACCCTGGGAGGTGGCAGGTGATGGCCCAGGTACCCGAGTCCCTGTCACCCACCTGGGAGACCCGCATGGAGTTCTGGGCTCCTGGCTTGGCCTAACCCAGTCCTGGTCGTTGCTGGCATTTGGAGAATGAACCAGAGGAAGGGATATCTATCTCTTTCTCTCCTTTTCAAATAAGATGAAAAGAATTTTAAAAAGAAAAACACTACAAACATGCTTTTATGGAGGGTTTAGTTCGACAGGTGTCATTTCAGAACGTCTTTCCGTGTCCAGTACCCGTGTGTCTTTCCCGCCATCTCCCGGCTCTCCCTCCCTCTCCGAATCGCCACTCCTGCACGGTAGAGAGCATCCTGCCCACTCTCGTGTCCTCTGTGGCTTTTGTCACAGGCCCCACATAAAGGACGAGTCATGCTTGGCTCAATGTGTGGATCTTAGAAGAAACCCTGTGACGTCAGCAAGTAAGGAAGTCCTTGAGCTACTTGTTATTTGACCAGAGAGATCAAGTACCTCGCCCGTGGCCAGACAGCCAACAAGTGCAGCACCTGTGTGCAGAGCCGGGCAGCCAGCGTCTAGAGGCCTCCCGCACAGTGAGGTCCTGTGTTAGCAGTCACTGTCCCACCCTTGGCACCAACACCTCCCTTTCTCTGTAGGAGCAGAGCCCTGATGTCCACACAGGCGTCCACACCTCCACACGCAGCCCCGTGGCTGGGGGATGGAGCTGATTCCAGCCCTGGCTGCCTGGACAGGTGGGGCCCAAGGTAGGGACAGGCTCCCGTGCCCTGGTCCGTGTCACCATACCAGGCACGGGTGGTGAGCCTGCAGCTGGTGATTTCTGGGAGGGGGCTCCCTGTCTGTTTTGGCAAATCCGCTTCCACTCTCCCCCCACCTCCACCCCAGCTCTGTGCGAACTCTTCCTGCCCACGGTTTGGGAAGATGAGACTATACCCTTTTCTCAAAAGCTAATTGGTTAGAACTTTGATCAAGTATCATTGTGCTTGGAGACAGCTAACGAGACTTTGGTGTTTAAGAGCTATGTGACGACTGGTTCGTGTTCTATTTATAACTCTATATTCAAATACAACCGAAATGTCAGGTGCCTGGGTACGGATATAAAAATACCAGGACCTGCTGTGACGGCAGCCAGAGCTGGAATGTGGCTCCCTCCGGAGGAATCAATGCTCATCTTTTAAACCAAACTCAGATTTCTAAATGCACTTCCAAAGGACAAATCATAAATGAGCAAGGCAAATGTTCCGGAAATACCTTCCCGGAGACTAAAAATCGTCAGTGTAGGGTCTTATTCCTCAGCCACAGTGGAGCCAAGTCAGTCCCGTTCAGCACGGGAAACTCAGCGGCTGGCGAGGACAGAGACAAACGCTCAGGGATGAAAGCATCCCCTGGCAACTCTTCCGGAAGTTTCAATGGATCTGAGGTTAAAGCTGGAAGGGCCAAGCTTCTGTAGACACCGAGAGAGAGCAGAGAACCGCACAGAGGCACAGGACAGGGCGCTGGCTTCTCTGGATCAGGGCACGGAGGGGACCTCTTAGGCCAAGGCCACCATGGGCGTCCCCTGTCTGGGGGACTCTGTAGGCTTAGCGCTTTCCTTCATAGCCCGAGAACCTCTCCTATCTTCTCCGGGAGCTCTATCTCGGGTTGGCCCGTAGGACAACAAGATGCTTGCTGGAGTCTGGGAGAAAGCAGTCGCTCTCCTGTGTTGGCTTTGCGGCAGCAGAGTGGAGGGCCCAGGCCTCCCACCAGGATGGGCACGGCCACGGGAGAGGCCTGCGTTTCCAGCGCCTGCTCTCAGGGAGATGGCTGGAACCTCAGGTTCTGGGCCGCAGTGCATCACTCGTCTCTAAGGGACATAAGTAACCACAGCTGCCGGAACCCGAGCAGGTGCACCTGCCAAGCCCGGACGCGGGAACATGACATACCGCCCTGGACTCTAGTGCTCACACCAGGCATGTGATGTACAGCCCTGACTCCAGCATTTCACACCCCAGGGAAGGATGTTCTCAGTCAGCTGGCAGAATTGTAATTTATTTTATTGTCACCTTTTTACGACAAGATGTAACATAACTCATTCATGTTGGCCATTAGTCCTCTGTCCTTCGTAAACAGGCACAGGGGCGGATGACCTGCGTGACAGTGATGTCCGTCACGTGTAGGATTACAGAGGTAATCTACAAACAGTACGAAGGCTTGCAGAAAATTAAAGGCTAGCACGCAGACGGGGCCAGCGCTGTGGTGTAGTGGGCTAAGCCTCTGCCTGTGGCACCGGCATCCCGTATGGGTGTCCGTTCGAGTCCTGGCTGCTCCTCTTCCAGTCCAGCTCTCTGCTGTGGCCTGGGAAGGCAGTGGAGGATGGCCCAGGTGCTTGGGCCCCTGCACTCATGTGGGAGACCAGGAAGAAGCACCTGGCTCCTGGCTTTGGACCGGCTCAGCTCCAGCAGTTGTAACTAGTTGGGGAGTGAACCAGTGGATGGAAGACCTCTCTCTCTGTCTCTCCCTCTCTCTCTCTCTATAACTCTACCTCTCAAATAAATAAATAAAATCTTTTTTAAAAAGAGAAAAAATATATCATCACAGAAAGAGATATAAATCTCTAAATATTTAGTTTTTTTCCTGCTCAGATGTTGAACCAAATTTCAGACATTAGAGCCACCTAGTGGTCATATGTGCAAAAAACAGTCTTACGCTGAAAATGTGACAGCTCAATGATTCTCAATTTAAAAGGAGTGGATTAAATAATGTAAATTATAAACATCAGATACACTCAGCTTCTGAATTAATACTTATTGACAGAAATTGAATATAAGAAAATAAACGTTAAAAATGTAGTTCTCTGCCTATTTTTTTTCCCCTGCTGATTGAGGTCACATAATCAATAAAACTAAAACTTTAAGAGTTTATAATTGGGGCCGGCCCTAGAGATAAAAATTTAATGGAATAAAATGATTAGTACCTTCTACAACTTAGATATTTTGTTTTAAGGTTTATTTTATTTATCTGAAAGGCAGAGTTACAAGAGAGGGAGAGATAGAGGTCTTCCATCTGCTGGCTCACTGCCTAGATGGTCATAACGGCCAGGGCTGGGCTGGGCCAGGCCAAACCTGGAGCCAGGAGCTCCATCTGGGTCTCCCACGAGGGTGCAGGGGCCAAAGAGCTTGGGCCATCCTCCACTGCTTTCCCAGGCCATAGCAGAGAGCTGGATCGGAAGTGGAGCAGCTGGGACTAGAACCGGCGCCCATATGGGATGCTGGCACTGCCGACAGTGGCTTAATCTGCTACGCCACGATGCCAGCCCTAATGATTTTCAAATGTAAATTTTGAGGGTCCGGCGCTGTGGCATAGCGGGTAAAGCTCCCGCTTGTGATGCTGGTATCATATATGGGGCTGGTTTGAGACCTGGCTGCTCCCCTTTCGATCCAGCTCTCTGCTGTGGCCTGGGAAAGCAGGTATGGTGGCCCGAGACCTTGGGCCCCTGCACCCACATGGGAGACCCAGGAGAAACTCCTGACTTCTGGCTTCATCTTGGCTCAGCCCAGGCCGTTGCGCGGTTTGGGGAGTGAACCAGTGGACGGAAGACCTCTCTCTCTGTCTCTCCCTCTCTCTCTCTATAACTCTACCTCTCAGATAAATAAATAAATAAATAAATAAATAAATAAATCTTTTAAAAAATGTAACTTTTGAGCAGTGATTTTGAGTGTGATCATATTTTCCATATCTGTGTTCCAGGCTCATTCTCAAGTCTTCTTAAAGTTAAAAAAGAGAGAGAAAGAGAGAGTGAGCAAATGCTCATTAGTCCATTAGAAAAGTTCTGTAATTAGATTATACAGTGGCTAATTTTGGATTTCTTTCACTGGGAACCATAGATTGACTCAATTTTGGTTCTGGCCCTGGTCTGGCATCAAAACTTCCAGTAACTTCCATGGTAACTTCCATAGTAACTTCCATGGTAACTTCTAGTAACTTTCATGGTAACTTCTAGTAACTTCCTTAGTAACTTTCACTAACTTCCATAGTAACTTCCATGGTAACTTCTAGTAACTTCCATGGTAACTTCTAGTAAGTTGTAGTAACTTCTAGTAACTTCCATGGTAACTTCTAGTAACTTCCAGTAACTTCTAGTAACTTCCAGTAACTTCCATAGTAACTTCCATGGTAACTTCCAGTAACTTCTAGTAACTTCCATGGTAACTTCTAGTAACTTCCTTAGTAACTTTCACTAACTTCCATAGTAACTTCCATGGTAACTTCCAGTAACTTCCATGGTAACTTCTAGCAACTTTCATGGTAACTTCCAGTAACTTCCATAGTAACTTCCATGGTAACTTCCAGTAACTTCCATAGTAACTTCCATGGTAACTTCCAGTAACTTCCATGGTAACTTTCATAGTAACTTCCAGTAACTTCCATGGTAACTTCTAGTAACTTCCAGAAACTTCTATTAACTTCCATGGTAACTTCTAGTAACTTCCAGAAACTTCTAGTAACTTCCATGGTAACTTCTAGTAGCTTCCATAGTAACTTCCAGTAACTTTCAGTAACTTCTAGTAGCTTCCATAGTAACTTCCATGGTAACTTCCAGTAACTTCCATGGTAACTTCTAGTAGCTTCCATAGTAGCTTCCAGTAACTTTGATGGTAACTTTCAGTAACTTCCATGGTAACTTCTAGTAACTTCCAGTAACTTCCATAGTAACTTCCATGGTAACTTCCAGTAACTTCCATGGTAACTTCTAGTAACTTTCATAGTAACTTCTAGTAACTTTGATGGTAACTTTCAGTAACTTCCAGTAACTTCCATGGTAACTTCTAGTAGCTTCCATAGTAACTTCCAGTAACTTTCAGTAACTTCTAGTAGCTTCCATGGTAACTTCCAGTAACTTCCATGGTAACTTCTAGTAACTTCCAGAAACTTCTAGTAACTTCCATGGTAACTTCTAGTAACTTCCAGAAACTTCTAGTAACTTCCATGGTAACTTCTAGTAGCTTCCATAGTAACTTCCAGTAACTTTCAGTAACTTCTAGTAGCTTCCATGGTAACTTCCATGGTGACTTCCAATAACTTCCATGGTAACTTCTAGTAGCTTCCATAGTAGCTTCCAGTAACTTTGATGGTAACTTTCAGTAACTTCCATGGTAACTTCTAGTAACTTCCAGTAACTTCCATAGTAACTTCCATGGTGACTTCCAGTAACTTCCATGGTAACTTCTAGTAGCTTCCATAGTAACTTCCAGTAACTTTCAGTAACTTCCAGTAACTTCCATAGTAACTTCCATGGTAACTTCCAGTAACTTCCATGGTAACTTCTAGTAGCTTCCATAGTAACTTCCAATAACTTTCAGTAACTTCCAGTAACTTCCATAGTAACTTCCATGGTAACTTCCAGTAACTTCCATAGTAACTTCCAGTAACTTCCATAGTAACTTCCATGGTAACTTCTAGTAGCTTCCATAGTAACTTCCAGTAACTTCCAGTAACTTCCATAGTAACTTCCATAGTAACTTCCATGGTAACTTCCAGTAACTTCCATGGTAACTTCTAGTAGCTTCCATAGTAACTTCCAATAACTTTCAGTAACTTCCAGTAACTTCCATAGTAACTTCCATGGTAACTTCCAGTAACTTCCATGGTAACTTCTAGTAACTTTCATAGTAACTTCTAGTAACTTTGATGGTAACCAGTAACTTCCAGTAACTTCCATGGTAACTTCTAGTAGCTTCCATAGTAGCTTCCAGTAACTTTGATGGTAACTTTCAGTAACTTCCATGGTAACTTCTAGTAACTTCCAGTAACTTCCATAGTAACTTCCATGGTGACTTCCAGTAACTTCCATGGTAACTTCTAGTAGCTTCCATAGTAACTTCCATGGTAACTTCCAGTAGTACTTCCACGGCAGCCTCCAGGAGCTTCATGCCCTTCTGCTCATTGAGCATCAGAGCCCACACTTCTCTCTGCCTGGTTAACTTTCAAGAAGCTTAATGTGCTGTTCCGAGAATGTCTGGTTCTTTGGTTTCCTGACTCCTACCTTGCCAAATGTCTCCAAATAGCGCTTCTTGTTGAGATCAGAATTAGCAGAGAGCTGATGTATTTGTTCTCTTTGAATGCACCACTGGCCTCCCAGGTGAGCACCAGTTCAGGTCCTGGCTGCTCTACTTCTGATCCAGCTCCTAATGGCCTGGGGAAGCAGGGGAAGAAGGACCAGGTGCCTGGCCCCTGCATCCACATGGGAGACCTGCATGGAGTTCCAGGCTCCTGGCTTCCTCCTGGTCTAGCCTTGCCTGCTAGAGTGAACCAGAGGATTGGAGAGCTCTCTTGCTCTATCTCTTGTTTTCAAATAAATAAATGGGGGACTGGCATTGGAGTGTAATGGAATGCCGGCATCCCATATGGGCACTGGTTTGAGTCCCAGCTGCTCCACTTCCAATCCTGCTCTCTGCTGTGGCCTGGGAACGCAGTGGAAGATGACCCAAGACCTTGGGCCCCTGCACCCATGTGGAAGACCCAGAAGAAGCTCCTGGCTCCTGGCTCCTTGCTTCAGCCTGGCCTGGTCCTGGCTGGTGTGGTCATCTGGGGATTGAACCAGCAGATGGAAGATCTCTCTCTCTCTCTCTGTCTCCCTTTCTGTCTCTCCCCCTCTCTAATTCTGAATTTCAGAGGATTAAAATTAATCTTTAAAAAAATCTTTAAAACTTTTTTGAATTTATGCATTTTTAAACAAAGTTTTAAATATTTATTTTCATTTTATTTGAAAGGGAGAGAAAACAAGAGAGAGAAAGAAATCTCCCTTCTAGGGGTTCACGTCCCAAATGGCCACAAACAGCCAGGGCTGGGCCAGGCCAAAGCCAGGGGCCAGGAGCGCCATCCAGGTCACACAGGTGGCAGGGACCCAGGTACCTGAGCCCTCCCCTGCTGCCTCCCAGCTGCATTAACTGGAAGCTGTGTCAGAAGCAGAGTAGCTGGGCTCATACCAGGTCCTCATCAGTGTGGGACGCGGGCCTCCCAGGTGGTGACGTAACCACAGAGCCAAATGCCCGTCCCCATAGCTTTTTTTTTTTAAAAAAAATATTTATTTATTTATTTGAGAGTTAGAGTTATAGAGAGAGAGAGAGAGAGGGAGGGAGGGAGGGAGGGAGTTATCTTCCATCCTCTGGTTCACTCCCCAGATGGCTGCAATGGCCAGAGCTGTGCCAGACTGAACCCAGGAACCAGGAGCTTCCTCCAGGTCTCCCACGCGGGTGCAGGGGCCCAAGGACTCGAGCCATCCTCCACTGCTTTCCCAGGCCACAGCAGAGAGCCGGATTGGAAGAGGAGCAGCCGGGACACAAACCAGCGTCCACATGGGATGCCAGTGCCGCAGGTGGAGGTTTAGCCCACTGACCACAGCGCCTCCTTCTACCTAGAATGCGAGGCTGGGAGGGAGACAGGGTCTGGAGGCTGGGCCGGTCAGAGAATTGCCTAAGGCATTTTGAACTTGGGGTCAGGGAGAAGGAAGCCGAGGTCTCCTAGGGGCGGGGCAGACCCGGGAGGTGGGACCTGTGGCTCTTCTTGCTCTGTGGAGGGAACGTCAGCTCAGGAGGTGATGGGCAGACATGGGAGCAGAGAGGGGCAGAGAGCAGGGCGGGGCCCGAGCCAGAGCCCCAGAAACAGTGCTCCCCTGCTTCTGGCCCTGGAGCTCGAGTCGGGTCTGACACTTGCTCCCCAGCGTGCTGACAGAGCCAGCAGGGCCGCCTGCCCACAGCCAGGAGACTCGCTCAAGCGCTGCAGTGAACAGAACATTCTGGAAGCTGAAGCCACAGGGCACAGCACTGTCTGCAGCACCCAGCGCGGCCCTGATATCGATAGAAGACGGTCAGCGCCCTCGTGTGGACGCTTCAGGCATTGCCGGAGGGTGTGGATGTCCTAACCGCCCAACGCCCACAGCAGAGGATACATGTATCTGCCTGTGTCTGTCTCATCCTTGAGAGATCTACAAACACTAACTCTCAGTGGGAAGTAGCAAGACGTCCAGTGATTGTTTCTGGACTGGGACCAATGCTGGCCCTGTCACTGCTCGCACCTGTTAATGCCCGAGGCCCTGTTTGAGTAAAATGTCCCAGACCACAACTCTTTCCCCAAGCCTTCAATCCCGTGCAGCCACGTTTGAACTGGGCGAGCCACTCATCGGTCAGCAGACCCGTTCCTGTGAGAATGTAGGTTTCAAAGAATCACAGAAATTCCATCATGCACTTCAAAAACCTAGCAAAGTCTGCAGAACAGGAAGCAAACTCCCTCTGACACCAGGCAAGCGGTGGGCTCTGTTTTCTTCTGGGTGCATTTTGATTGTTTATTTTGTTTAAAGATTTATTTATTTGGCGGAGTTAGAGAGAAGGTGAGACCCCATCTAGGGGTCTACTCTCTAAACGGCTGCAACAGTTGGGGCTGGGCCAGGCCAAAGCCAGGAGCCAGGAGCTCCATCCCGGTCTATCATATGAGTGTCAGGGGCCAGGTACCTGGGTCATCTCCCACTGCTTTCCCGGATGGATTGGAAGTGGAGCGGCTGGGATTTGGGCGGTGCTCGTGTGGGATGTCGGCATTGCAGGTGCTGGCTTTACCTGGTGTGCCACAAGGCCAGGCCCTGCGTGCATTCTTAGTCCCTGGAAGAGGGTCTGCTCGTGGACAGCTTGGCTCTGATTTCCCATCTTCTCATCACTTGCAGTTTCTCCGAATGAACTCACGAGGCTCCCGCCTTGACAGCTTCCGTTGAGCTCTTTCTTGAAGCCAGGAGCCAGGAATCCACACTGAATCCCCCATGTGGGCAGCAGACACCCAAGTGTTAGAGCCACCACTGTGGCCTCCCGGGGTGTGCAGGAGCAGGAAGCTGGATTGGAAGCAGAGCTGGAACTCAAACCCAGACACTGATACGGGTGCAGGCGTCCGCTGAGCCAGTCCCCTCGCTCACCTCGTGCCGTCTGCCTGTTTCCCATCAACACTACAGTGTTTCCACGGTGTCTTCACCTCGCAGCGCCCCCCTCTCCCCCCGCCCCGCCCCCGTCATCTTTATTTCTTCTAACAGCCCCTACCTTTTTCTCCCAGCCTTGAGTCGTTCACCTCTGGATGTTATTCTCCTTTATGAACTGCAGCTCCCGCAGTGTCACTGGGGAAAAAAAAAAAGAAACACGTTCAAGACTTCCTTCCTAACAACTCTGAGATTTTGTGCACGGCCTTTCCTTCCCCCCCAACCTGCTCTTTAGCCAGCCCCTGTCTGACCCCTCCACGTCCCAGCCCCCATCCAACCCCTCCACGTCCCAGCCCCCGTCCAACCCCTCCACGTCCCAGCCACGCCAGGGTCCCTCAGACATGCTCCGCGCTCCGTGTCCACGTGTCTCTTCCTGTGCATGGCTCCCCGCTGGGCTCAGGCACTCCGGCCTTCAGAAATCCCTGTTTAGGGGCCGGTGTTGGGGGCAGTGGCTAAGTCACCATGCGCGATGCTTGATTCACATCCCAGCAACTCTGCTTCTGATCCAGCTTCCTGCTGATGTGCCATCCTGGAAGGCAGCAGGTGGTGGCTCCTGTACTTGGGTCCCTGCCGCCCGCATGGGAGACCTGGATGGAGTTCTGGGGCTTCCTCCTGGCCCAGCCCTGACAGCAACGGGCATTTGCAGAGCTGATCAGTGGATGGAAGACCTCCCCCTCTCTCTAGCTGCCTTTCAAGTAAAATAAAAATACATTTTAAAAGCACCTGTTAGCCTTTGTACTCTGTGGGTGTTTCCACACCTGTCATCACCCATTTACTTCCATGTCTTCCTGAACCCATTGAAAGCTCCTTGAAGCTGAAACCAACACTGGATATTTAATGAATAATCAGTCAAGTAGGTCAATGAATAGTCAAATAGATCAGTGAATAACTGATCAACTAGATCAATGTAAAATCAAACATCAATAATCAAACCAATGAATAATCAAATAGATCAATCCACAATCAAGTCTAGTCTTCCATTCAGCTGCTCAGCTTGAAGCTGAATAAAACTGCGAGCTCTTTACCAAGCAGCCTTTGGGGCTTTATACTCTCGGCAGCATCAGTTCCAAAACCAGTGAGACACATGTAGGGGGCCGTGTTGTGTGAGTGTTGACAAAAGACACAGCAGAGCAGGAACCTCCTGCCGTCTCTCTCTGCTTCCAGAGATGAGCGGCGTGAATCCGCAGCCTAACCTGACGCGCTGAGGCGGCAGGCAGGTACGTATCACTGATGGAGCGCCGGGCGGGCACACGGCTCCGTGGACAGCCGTCAGGCAGCTGTAGCCAACATTGGCAGGTGTCTGAGTAAACGAGCTTGGAAGCCTTTGATTGCCCACCAGAGGCTGGAAAAGGCTTTTCCAGAAGGAATAAAGCAGAGGATTTGTGTGGGATCCAGGAGGGCTCAAACAGAAGAGGACGCCTTTGGATGTGTGTGCTCCCCGCGCAACACAGTTGGCCAGGGAGCTGTTTTCCCGTTCCTGTAGTTTTGTCTTGGTAAACTGTTTTTCTCCCTCAATGAGATTTAGCAATTAGCTAACCAAATAGCATTTGGTCCTTTGAAAAAAAGATTTATTTGTTTATTTGAAAGGCAAAGTAATATGTAGAAAGAGAAAGAGACAGAGAAAGAGAGACCTTTTTCCATTGGTTCACTCTCCAGATGGCTGCAATGGCCAGGGCTGGGCCAGGCCAAAGCCAGGAGCCAGGAGCTTCATCCAGGTCTCCCATGTGGGTGCAGGGGCCCGAGCATTGGTCCATCTTCTGCTGCTTTCCCAGGAGCATTAGCAGGGAACTGGATTGGAAGTGGAGCAGCTGGAGTATGAACCGGTGCCCATATGGGATGCCGCCATTGCACATGGTGGCTTAACTCACTAGGACACAACAGTGGCCTTGTATTTGACTCTTTTTATAAAAAACGACTTATTTACTTGTTTATTTGAAAGGGAGAATAATAGAGAGGATGTTGGGGTGGGGGGAGGAGGGAGAGAGATCTTCCCTTTCAAAATGGCCACAACAGCCAGGAGCCAGGAACTCCATCTGGGTCTCCCACATGGCTGCAGAGGCTCAAGCACTTGAGTCATCTTCCCCTGTACTCCTAGGCGCAATAGCAGGAAGCTGTCTCGGAAGCAGAGGAGCCAGGCCCCTACCCGGCACTGCAGTATGGAATGTGGGCGTCATGGTGGTAGCTTACTCCCCTGTGCCAACTACATTAGTCCTCAGGATCTCCACCCCTTTCTTCCTGGGCCCCCCGCCTGCCTGAAATGCCCCACGGGAGATGCCCTGACGGGTGGCACCTCCCCCACTCCTGGAGCAGAGGCACAGACAGGCTTGGAAGACTAGGCACCTGCCGGAAAGTGTCCACATTTATTTAGCTCCAACCCAGAAGCTGCTCTAAAATTCCTGCAAGGGTGGGGATGAAGGACACAATTTGATTGCAAAAGCGAGTGGGGGGAGGGGCCGATGGAGGTGAGGAGCTGACAGCAGAGGGTGAAGCTCCACCCCCGCCCAAGGTCCTTGCCCGCTGACCACGTTGTGCTAGGCATGGTAGGTCTGGGTGGACTTTCAGGGTTCTGGGGATCTCTGGGTCTCGTGCTGCCCCTTCGCTCAGCGCAATGCAAGGAAAATGGGCTGAGAGATTCCTGGGATATGAGCGCGACTCCTTGGCTGTCCTGAGCCACGGTGAACTGCCGTCTCTCAAGGCAGTCCTGCCTTCTCAGGGCAAGCATCTTCCCACTGGGAAGTGGAGGTGTGACCGGGCGCAGAAGAACCCCGTGTGAATTCCTGGTGGTGTTCTCTCTCCATCTGTGTGCACAGTCAGGGTCATGGTCATCAAGGAATCTCCCTGCAATAAAGGCATCTTTTTTAAAAGATTTATTTATTATTTATTTGAGAGGCATGGTTACAGAGAAAGAGAGGGAGAAACAGAGAGGGGTCTTCCATCAGCTGGTTCACTCCTCAAATGGCTTCAGTGGCCAGAGTTGAGCCGATCCAAAGCTAGGATCCAGGAGCCTCCTCTGGGTCCCCCACATGGGTGCAGGGACCCAAAGACTTGGGCCATCTTCCACTGCTTTCCCAGGCTACAACAGAGAGAGAATTGAGGCAAAGATGTGTGTTGTACAAGGTAGATGTGGGTAATACCCACCAAGGACTGCTGGCCCATTCCCACCCTCCCAAGTCCGGCATGGTTCCAAGCTACTTCTTTGTGTTACCTCATTTATTTGTCCCAGTGCCCCACAAGTGGAATTTAAGTACAGAATAAATAAGTGATTTGCCCAAGGGCATACAGCTACCGAAAACCAAAGTCAGGGTGTAAACTCTGCCGGTGTTGCCCCAGGGAACACGTTTCCCATCACGGCGCTATTTTGAAACAAGTGAGTCTAGGTTGCTATTATTTTTGAAATCCGTTCAGATTCACAGCTGGAGCATAATAATTAAAATCCTAATAGCTAGGTTGGTTATACATGAAAAGAACACAATCAGCATGGATGGGATTGCTCTGCGAAGCCCTTGGAATTTTGATTTCTCATGTGCAGCATTTGGGTCTGGTCTCAGAGCCTGGCCCCTTCCCTTCTCCCAGGCGCAGCTCGCCATCTTACCTCTCTCGTCTTTCTATACGATACTCACTCAGGTTTACTCTCTCTACTCTCTCTGCTAATTGCTCCTTCTCGGGCAACAACTCAGCACACCCGCCCCTTGGGTGCACCTGCGCCCTCCGGGCGTCTGGGAGATCCAGTGTGCACGTCCACCTCTCCGTCAAAGATTTCGCGAAGGCTCGGGAACCCCCTGTGAAGTCCTGAGGCATCTGCAGTTTCCACTGCGCCTGGCTGCTTTGTCTTCCATGCAAGTCCCGGGATCCGGCTCCTCTCTTCCATCAGCTGCCGGTTCCGCCCTCCCACCCAAAGCGGATTTCTTAGAACTCCGCGGTCCTTCTGATGCACCCCTCTCTTTGAAAAAGGTCAGCTTTTCTTTCAGAAGCTCCGGTCTCCCTTTCACACAGGTTACTCTGTGTCTACCTATTCCTTGGTAATTTCCATTTGCCCAAATGCCGGGGTTGATTTCCAAGGGGGCCTGGAAATTTCCACTGAAGTGTTTTCCTGCGGCCACCGAGATGAAGGCGCACTGTCCTTAGGTCAGAATCGGCGTTTCCCACGCGGGATCTCGTGATGGTAATAAAGTGACAGCAGTGGGGAGACCTCACACAGCCACCGTTCTGAGTATGTTACTTTTAATGATGTTTATTTATTTGGAATGGAGAGAGAGAGAGAGAGAGAGAGAGAGAGAGAGAGAGAGAGAGAGAGAGTTGGTTCATTCCCGAAATACCCACAACAGAATGCTTACAATGGCCTCAGCAACACCAGGCCTAAGCCAGGAGCTGGGACCATAATCCAGGTTCCAAATGGGTGGCAGGGATGCAACTCCTCGAGGCATCACTTGCTGCATCTCAGGTGCACATTGGCAGGAAGCTGGATGCAAAGCAGAGCTGGGACTCGAGGCCAGGGACTCCATGTGGGATCCGGTGCCCCAGGCAGAGCTGAGGCTCCAGGCTAGGGACTCCATGTGGGATCCGGTGCCCCAGGCAGAATGGGACTCGAGGCCAGGGACTCCATGTGGGATCCGGTGCCCCAGGCAGAGCTGAGGCTCCAGGCTAGGGACTCCATGTGGGATCCAGTACCCCAGGCAAAGCTGAGACTCGAGGCCAGGGACTCCATGTGGGATCCGGTGCCCCAGGCAGAATGGGACTCGAGGCCAGGGACTCCATGTGGGATCCGGTGCCCCAGGCAGAATGGGACTCGAGGCCAGGGACTCCATGTGGGATCCGGTGCCCCAGGCAGAGCTGAGACTCGAGGCTAGGGACTCCATGTGGGATCCGGTGCCCCAGGCAGAATGGGACTCGAGGCTAGGGACTCCATGTGGGATCCGGTGCCCCGGGCTAGGTACTCCATGTGGGATCCAGTACCCCAGGCAGAGCTGAGGCTCGAGGCTAGGTACTCCATGTGGGATCCGGTGCCCCAGGCAGAGCTGAGACTCGAGGCTAGGGACTCCATGTGGGATCCGGTGCCCCAGGCAGAATGGGACTCGAGGCTAGGGACTCCATGTGGGATCCAGTACCCCAGGCAGAGCTGAGGCTCGAGGCTAGGTACTCCATGTGGGATCCGGTGCCCCAGGCAAAGCTGAGACTCGAGGCCAGGTACTCCATGTGGGATCCGGTGCCCCAGGCAGAGCTGAGGCTCCAGGCTAGGGACTCCATGTGGGATCCGGTGCCCCAGGCAAAGCTGAGACTCGAGGCCAGGGACTCCATGTGGGATCCGGTGCCCCGGGCAGAATGAGACTCGAGGCCAGGGACTCCATGTGGGATCCAGTACCCCAGGCAGTGCTGAGACTCCAGGCTAGGTACTCCATGATGACTGGAGTAGTTGCATCTCAGTCTCTGCCCTTCCCCAGTGAGGCGGGACGGGGCGAGGAGGTGAGCCAGGAGCATGCATTCCCCTCTGGCCCTCCTGGTGTCTTCCAGTTCTTCCCTGTTGTCTCCCACGTCCTTGCTGGCCCTGCTTCCTTCTCCTCCGCTCTCCCTGCTGCCCCAGCCCCAGCCCCGGCTCGCTAAGCTGACGCCTTCACCGTGACTTTTTCCTTCTCATTGCCTTGGACGGTTTGCCCATGACCCTCAGTCTGTGGCTGGGAATGGTCCAAGTTCCCAGTTCCCCTCTCAGACATTATCTTCTGCCACTCTCCCAGCCCTTGGCTCTCCCTGGCCTCCGCATCGCCGCCGGCCTTCCAACACATGCCCTCCTCTCACACCTGTGTCAGAGGCCGTGGCTGCTGTCGGATTTACTTACTTGAAGGGCAGAGTCACGGCCGGCGGGGGAGGGGGAAATCTTCCATCCACTGGTGCATTCTTCCGATGGCTGCAATGGCTGGGGCTGGACCGAAGCCTGGAACTCCATCTGAGTCTCCCACATGTGTGGCAGGGACCCAAGCGGTTGGGTCATCTTCACTACTTTCCTAGGTGCGTTAGTGGGGAGCTGGATTGGAAGTGGAGCAGCCGGGACTCAAACCGGTGCTCATATGGGATGCAGAGCAGCCGGAACTCAAACATATGGCATGCAGGTGTTGCAGGCAGTAGCATAATCAGGGTGCCGCAATGCTGACCCCCCTGAAATACCTTTTGTCTTTTTGTCTAATACCACACAGCCCTCAAGGGCCACCTCTTTTGTAACCACCTCCCTGACCACGCCTACATAGGTGCACTCCTTACCTCGCTCCGTGTCTGCTGAAATGCGGGGAGCACCTTACTAGCAAGGTCTATCTGTTCCAGGAATTTGCATCTTGTGTCTTCTGGCTGAAGGGTGTGGTTGATGGCTCGGTGGTGTGACCTTCATTTCACAGCTGTCACAGAAAGGGTACGAGGAAAGCAGTGTGGGTGGAAATGGGTACGCAAGAATTTGTTGGGGGGACTCTCCCCCCAGCCCTGCGCCCCTCCCTCTCCTGGCAGGGCCCCTGTGCCCTTCTTTGCTGCTAGAAGCCATCCGGTCAAGTGTCCCAAAGTCACTTGTGCTGCCCTGCCGTTGATGCTGCTGGGTGCTCTGTAGGCGTCTTCCTGCTTGCCCTCTGTGGAGTCTTCATTTCTGGAACATGCCACCCAGGAATTCCAGCCTCCGGGCCCCTGCCTGGCATCTGTGGCGTAAGCTGGACCACACCAGCTCTTCCCGCATGTGCGCCCAGGCCTGGGAGTGACCGTCGCCGCTGCTCTGTGCTCTGAGACCTCAGTTCTGGAGCTGCGTGTGCACCCTGGCCAGCTGGATGGCTCTGGTCCCTCTGAGCGGCATAACCACGGTGCCCGAGAACCTCGGGTATCTGTCCTCTACCACAAGGCTTACACCCCGATTTCCCCCTGTTTTCCTTTCCCAACCGCCTGTGAGGGGTCTTCAAAAAGCCTATGGAAAAGTGGAGTACAAAGATGAATTTATGTTGGGGTGAAAAACTAGCAAAATCCATGCACAGTTTTTCCATAATGCTTATTTTTGTGGGGGTTTTGAAAACCCCCTCATATGTTAAGACCCTAAAGTCTCCTTCATTTCCCACTGGGAAGGTTTAGAGCTCAACCGATCCACCGGTAACAAGGGGCAGGACTACTTAGTGAACGTGGGTGACCTATTGCCGTAGCCACTGCTGATTCTCTGACCTCGTGTCTCAACGCGTCTCTCATCTTCCTGTATTTTCCCCTCTCTTTTCTACTAAATACACCTTAACATGACAGATTCTCCAATCGCTTGTTCTGAACAGGAGGGACTTGAAAAGCCAACACATATCAAGGTATTTTAGAAGGAAGAATTTAGGTGATGAAATCTATTAATAACAAATACCTCGGGGTCTTCCGAATAATATACAGGAGTTAAAAATCATTCTTTGTGCATGCGAATTCTGGAGTAAAGCAATGCAACTTTCACCCCTTTTAAAATGATATAAAATTTATTTGAAAGGCAGAGTTACAGAAAGGGAGGGACACACACACACACACACATACATACACACAACACAGAGCAAGAGAGATCTTCTATCTGCTGTTTCACTCTCCAAGCAGCCACAACAGTCAGGGCTGGGCCAGGCTCAAGCCAGGAGCCAGGAGCTTCTTCCAGGTCTCCCACGTGGGTGCAGGGGCCCAAGCCCTTGGGTCGTCTTCTACTGCTTTCCCAGGTGCATTAGCAGGGAGCTGGATCAGAAGTGGAGCAGCAGCCAGGACTCAAACCAGTGTTCAAAGCAGATGCTGGTGTCCCCGGTGGTGGCTTACCCTGCTGTGCCACAACACCGGCCCCGGCTTTACCCTTTTGAATCTGTGGCTTGCACTTGCAAGGAAGTGCACTGTTTTTCAACTCGGGCAGCGCTTGCCTATCTCGATGCTTCTTTTATCTTGATTACAGAAAGGAAAAATGTCCAGACCAGCTAAATCAAGACTCAGGAAACAGAAGGAAAAGGAATCATTTGCAAAAGCAATTGAGTCCCTACAAGGACTTTCTTCTCTGCAGGTTCTTGTCATCATGAAGTGACACATTGATCCGTCTACCTCAACCCTCATAAAACTCTGAGACAGGAACGAGGAGTCTGGAGACAGCTGGGAGCAGTGAAGGGGGCTGGGCCATTTCCTTTTGCAAATGTTCAAGTACTTTGCCGGTTGCAATGGATCAGAAAAAAAAAAAAAAACAACGCCAGAGGCTGAACCTGGAGGGCTTGAGGGCTTGCAAAGGCAGCCAGCTGAAACTTTGCAAACATTTAGCATCCAACTCATTTTTAATCTCATAAACCTAATTTTTTCCCCCAGCATATGGGATGCATAAAAAGGAAATAAAACTTTCGTCAATTGAGCCTTCCTTGTGCTTGATAAAAAAGAAATTGAATTGCTCTGATGGCAGCTGCAGCTGGCTTTCAGCTTCGAACACCCAGTGTAAATCTCGTTTTTAGTGCTTGATTTAGTAAGCAGTCAGCTGCACACTGGCTTCGCAAACAGCTCTGCACGCAGGGCTTGCCACCCAGGCAGTTACACGACCTCCGTGGGTTATGCCTATGGAATATGTGAAGAATGGCAGGAACCCCGATGAGATCGCCCACCATGACCCCTTACTCAGCAGTTCAACGTGCACGGAGTCTGTTACTCCTTACACATGGAGCTGGCCCTAATGGCTTCTCCAATAGGTGGCGAATTTACATGTACATGTATTATTCATTAAAAATAAAAAGAGTGCTCATACGGAATTAGGAGACCCTCGTTGGGCTGGACACCTGGTTGGTCAAAGAGATCACCTGGGCTTCTTCTGCTCTCTGTCCCGCTCCGAGCCCCACAGCCACGCATGCGCGCAAGACATTCTGGCTCCTGTTCTATGTGGCAAAGGCTGTGTGTGTCCAGCTTGCAAGTTTTGCTAAAAATAGGGGAGGAAATGTTGCTGATGAGCAAGACGGATCGTCCAGCTGCTTTCCAGTCGATGCGCAAACAACTGAAGGTCTTTCTGACGATTTGTTCAAACAATCCACAGCCGCTGGGGCTTAGTGGGGCCTTTTGTTCTTTTCTGGCTGTTGGTTGTCTGATCACTGTGCATTCTCTTGGAGACAAGATGAGAGCTGCTCCTTAAGGCGTTCTCCTAGAGGATTCTCTTAAAACAATCCTGGTGGCTGGTGCCGTGGCTCAACAGGCTAATCCTCCGCCTTGCGGCGCCGGCACCCCGGGTTCTAGTCCCGGCTGAGGCACCCGATTCTGTCCCAGTTGCCCCTCTTCCAGGCCAGCTCTCTGCTGTGGCCCGGGAGTGCAGTGGAGGATGGCCCAAGTGCTTGGGCCCTGCACCCCATGGGAGACCAGGAGAAGCACCTGGCTCCTGGCTTTGGATCAGCGCGGTGCGCCGGCCGCAGCGGCCATTGGGGGGTGAACCAAAGGAAAAGGAAGACCTTTCTCTCTGTCTCTCTCTCTCACTGTCCACTCTGCCTGTCAAAAAAACCCCAAAAAAACAGAACAATCCTGGCAAGGCTGGCCAGGTGAGTGCTGGGAACGGCTTTGAAGTAGGGTACATTGGCACCCATTTCTTTCTTCCTTACATATCTTCCAATATTTGTTTTTTTTTTTTTTAAAGATTTATTTATTTATTTGAAAGGCAGGGTTACAGATAGAGGTAGAGACAGAGAGAGAGAGGTCTTCCATCCACTGGTTCACTCCCCAAGTGGCCACAACGGCTGGAGCTGCGCCGATCAGGAGCCAGGAGCTTCTTCCAGGTCTCCCACGTGGGTGCAGGGGCCATCTTCTACTGCTCTCCCAGGCCACAGCAGAGAGCTGGATCGGAAGTGGGGCAGCCAGGACACAAGCCAGCACCCATATGGGATGCCGGCGCTGCAGGCATCAGCTTTAACCTCCACGCCACAGCGCTGGCCCCTCTCAAGCTTATTTTTAGCTGGCTGTCAGCCAAACCTACCCACGGCATTAACTGGTAAGTGTTTCGGTGCCTTATTTCTGAGACTCTGGAGTGTGGAAAAGCCCCAAGGCCCCAGATCTGGGGCGTTTGACAGGTCCTGGGGTTGGTGTGGGCAGAGGGCTGCTTGCTCTAACGCTGGATCCGGGCACAGTGACTGGGATTTGGAGAACTAAACCCACACACCCCCTCTCTCGTGTTCCACCATCTGGTCGGTCGGCTGCCAGCGACGGGAGCTATTACACCAGCGGAGACCTGTGAATTTCCAGACTCGCCTGCCACAGAGACAGCAGGTGGAGACAGTCCCAGCAGGGAGACCAGAGGGGGGTCACTCTCGCGGCCCCCGCCTGGCCTGCCTGTCTGGGTCGGCCTGAGCTCCGAGCAGGCACCCCGGAATCAGCTGGGCACTGTGCAGTTGTGAGAGCCTCAGACCCGTGGGTCTGTACAGGGAACGAGCGTCGTCTCTTGTTTTCTGGGTGAGGCTGATTGTCACCTGTGCCGTGGTGACCAGCGACTTCACAGGCGCAGGGAGCATGCCTGTGGGTGGAATTCTGGGGCCCAGAGAAGATCGGAGCCCTGACCGTCCACACGATGAAGAGAGGTGAACGTGCCCATGGTAGAGGTGCAGGTGGCAGCTGGCTGTACCCACACAGGGTCCTAACAGTGCTTGCTCTCTGTCTTAAAAATGCCTTCCTTTCTGATTGTCTCCCAGAACCAGGAACCCAAGCCAGGTGGGTGGCCCAGGGCTGTGACGTGAGCCAACCCCACTGCATTAGCAGGGAGCTGGAGTCAGGGGGTTGACCCGGCCCCTCTTCATGTTCCCCAGCTCCGACCACTGTGGCTTCCTTCAAGTTCTTTCTGCACCCACCTGTCCCCAGCGCTCCCAGCGCCGGGCCTGGGCTGCTGTCTTCCCATTGTCCGTCCCAGACAGTGTCTGTGGAGCACCTCCCATGGCAGGCAGAGCTGGTGCTGAGCCCATTGCCGCTGCCTGTCTGCCTGTTTGTTTATTTGAAAGTCAGAGCGACAGAGGGGGGCGTCTGCCCTCTGCTGTTTCACTCCCCCAGTGGGGAGAAGCTAAGTGCTTGGGCCGTCTCCCGCTGCCTTCCCAGGCACACTAGCAGGGAGCTGGGTGGGAAGTGGAGCAGCCGGGACTCAGCCCGGCACCCAGGGGGATACCGGCGTCCCCTGGGACCACACTTCTCCCATTCCAGGCCTGGGCGGGCTTCAGGCACACACACCTTACTTACTCCTCCCGTTTTCAGCCGATGACATCCTCCAGGAGTTTCATCCGGGTCGGGAGATGTTCCGTAGTGGGGACTCGGGATGCCAGCCCCGGGCACAGCTGCCCACCGTTCATCCACTCTGCGAGGTGCCCTGGTCACCGGGGAGCTCTCTTCCCCTCCGCTTTCCTCTCTCCTGTTCTGGCTCTCACTTCCTTCGTCCTCGACACCCTTTCTTAGTTTGCTCCCTCCCTCAGGGGAGGCATCCCAAGAGCCTCCTGGGAAGGGGGAAACAGGGCTCTTGAGACCCCACATTTCTTCTTTTTCTTAAAGATTTATTTATTTATTTGAAAGGCAGTGTTAGAGTCAGAGGGAGGGAGGGAGGGAGTGAAAGAGAGAGAGAGAGAGAGATAGAGAATCTTTATTCCCCAAATGGCTGCAACAGCTGGAGCTGGGCTGAGCCCAAGCCAGGAGCCAGGAGCCTCTTCCGGGTCTCCCACGTGGGTGCAGGGGCCCAAGCACTTGGGTCATCGTCCACTGCTTTCCCAGGCCGCAGAAGAGGGCTGGATCAGAAGTGGAGCAGCCGGAATGTGAACCGGATCCCCTATGGGATGCCGGTGTTGCAGGTGGAGGCTTAACCTGCTAAGCCACAGTGCCAGCCCCAAGAGAGACCTTACATTTCTAAAAGTTTTTAATTTTACCTTCTCTGCACCTCGTGGCTGAGGATGAATTCTAAGTTGGAAGTGATTTTCCTGCACAGTTGGAAAGGCATATTGCTTCAATGCCCCCGGAATCCCACTGCTTTCAGTGTGGCCACCTCTCCCTCCCCCTCCCCCTCCCCGTCTCCCTCTCCCTCCGTCTCTCTCCTCTGTCTCCCTCTCTTTCTGTCTTTCTCTCCCTCCCTCTCTCTCCCTCCCTGTCTCTCACTCTTTCCCTCTCTCCCTCTCTTCCCTTCCCTCCCTCTCCCTCTCTCCCTCTGTCTCTCTCTCTCCCTCCCTCTCCCTCCATCTCTCTCTTCTGTCTCCCTCCCTCTCTCCCTCCCTCTCCCTCTCTCTCCCTTTCTTCCCTTCCCTCCCTCTCCCTCTCTCCCTCTGTCTCTCTCTCTCTCCCTCCCTCTCCCTCCGTCTCTCTCCTCTGTCTCCCTCCCTCTCCTTCCCTCCCTCCCTCTCCCTCCCTCTCTTTCTCTCCATCCCTCTCCATCCCTCCCTCTCCCTCTCCCTCTCCCTCCCACTCCCTCTCTCTCCCTCCCTCTCCCTCTCTTTCCCTCCCTCTCCCTCTCTCTCTCTCTCTCTCTCTCTCTCTCTCTCTCTCTCTCCTATTCTGAACTGCCATACCTTTCACTGACTCTGTCTTCTCCCTCTGGCCATCTTCCGCCTAGTGGGTCTTTCAATATAGAAATTGATGTCTTTCAGTTGGAAGAATTTTGCTTAGGATTTCCTTTCCTGTTTCCTCACTTCTTTCTGATAATCCCATGATGCTGAGGTTGGGCTTCTCAGCCTTGTGTTCTAACTTTCCTATTTTTTTTTTAGGTTGTTCCTAGCTTTTCTCTGAGCTTTCTGAACTTTATGTCAACATTTTCATTTCCGTTTTCATTTTTCAAGAGCAGTTTTTGTTTTCTAAATGCTCCCTTTTGGAGAATTTTGTTCTTGTTTCATGAATGCATGGTCTTTTCTTACACTTCTGGGATATTAGTTGCAGTTTATATTCTCTGTACATGGCTGCATTGCCTTCAAGGTGCTTTTTCCCTTTGCTCTTGACATGGGATAAGTAGGCAGGAAGGTAGTTCAGGTGAGCTGGAGCTCTTGTATTCCTACAAAAAGATGCTGTCTCTTTAACTGTCCGTGTGCTACGCCCACCTTCCCAGGATACACCTGTCCCATCTGGGACCATTTTGCATGTTCAAACCCCACCCCGTTTGCATGTCTAATGGGGGGGGTACCACCCCTTCCTTATAAAAAGACGTGGCGGGCAGGAGAGAGCGCGCTCCACCGTGGATCCAGCTTGGCGGCATGGCTCTTGGTCTCTCTCTTCCCACTGCAGCAGTAGATGGAGTTCTGTTACGGCCTGGAGGTACCGTTTTTGGGTTTTTTCTCTTTCCCTGGGCTGCTCATGTTGGGTGTTTCCTGGTGTGGGGCCACCCACACTCGTGCCTGAATGTGTATTTATGCTCTCACTGTTAAATAAACGCTGTTCCTGTTTGCACCTGATGCCAATCTCCACTTAGCAGCTGTGTCTCTGCAGGAGACAAGCACCTGGGTCAGAATCTATTAGGCTGCTTGCCCACATCCCTCTGGTCTTCCTCTCTCACCCCAAGGATGTCCTCACCCTTTGGGTAGCCCTGGGTCGTCTGCGCATGCCCATGCGTGGAGCTTACAGCTGGCCAGAGTCTCCGCAGGTGTGCCGTCCCTGTGAGCTTTGCCGTGGGTTCCTCCTCACTCAGCACCTGAGCTCACAATGGCAGGAGCTGGAAGTCCTTTCTCTTGCTCCTTTGCTTCACTTCTTGTGTCTTTCTTTTTTTGCTAAAAATTCAAATGCAAACCCTTTCATGTCTTATCATCAAGATGCATCTTTGGATAAGTTTTGTTGGTGAGGAAGACACTTATGAATGTTGTCTTTTGTGTTTTTCTGACCTTATAAGCTACTTAGGTACAAAACTTTATATTATGTGAAAGGCAGGGTGATGGGGTGGGTGGGGTTCTTCCATCCACTGGTTCACTCCCCCAAATGGTCGCAACAGCTGGGGCTGAGCCATGCAGACACCAGGAGCTTCTTCCAGGTCTCCCATGTGGGAGCAGCACTTGGGCCATTTTCTGCTGCTTCCCCAGGTGCATCAGCAGGGAGCTGGATTGGAAAAGGAGCAGCTGGGTTTTGAACTGGTGCCCATATGGGATGCCAGTGCCATGGGCAGAGACTTAACCTGCTTTTCAACAGTGGTGGCCCCTGTGTTTTTTTCTTTTTTTTTGGAAAAGGTCTTCCATTGCAAAGAAGACAAGCACTGATGTCTTTTAAACCATCTGCTTACTTTGAAAGGCGTGATTTTCATCAACTGCTTTTCATTCCTCACCAGCACCTGTTGAGGGGATGACAGACCCCACTCGCACCGTCCCCATCCATCTCACACTATCCCCATAGATCTTACACCATCTGCCTTCCCTCCACGCTAACAGAGGCCTGGGGCTGCCTGCCCGCTCATCAACAACTATCCTCCAGCTGCCAGACCCTGCTGGTCGCACGTCCATCAGCACAGGTGTGCTAAGGTGTCCCAAAGCTGGAGTGAGATTTCGGATGTTAGAAAGCCTCCCCCTGCAGTGCCAGCATCCCGTAGGAACGCTGGTTTGTGTCCCAGCTGCTCCTCTTCCGATCCAGCTCTCAGCTGTGGCCTGGGAAGGCAGTGGAGGATGGCCCAAGTCCCCTGGGCCCTTGCACCTGCATGGGAGACCAGGAGGAAGCGCCTGGCTCCTGGCTTCGGATCGGCTCAGCTCCCAGCTGTTGCGGCCATCTGGGGAGTGAACCAGCGGATGGAAGACCTCTCTCTCTGTCTCCCCTCTCTCTGCCTGTGACTCTACCTCTGAAATAAATAAAATCTTACAAAAAAGGCCTCCCTTTCCTCGGCTCTAAAACGGGGAAGCCGCGCTAGTGTGTAGTGTGATAATCATCCCTAGCACCTGAGCACTGCTGCAGGGCCCCAGCTCCTGGGGCTTTTCCAGGGATTTGAGGACCCTGCAGGTTGCCCATCCTGCAGGGGTGGGGGTGGCTGCGGGACCTCGGCTGGGACTCTGGCGTGCATTGTCCCAGCAGTTATTTTCCTCAGGTGTTTCCTTGTGGGATTGCTCTTGTTGCTCTGAAAACCGTTACTGCAGGCAAGAAAACCAGAAAACGCGAAATACTTGGCATTCGGTTCCTAACGCTGGTTTAGGGGGCCAGTGGTCACAGATTGGCCTGCTCGTTCTCTTCCCTCTCTCCAACCAAGGATTCTGTCCGACGGACTCCCAGGCACGGTTTTATAGAGGCGCACACTGTGTCCACACTGACTACACGTTAAGCATGTCTGTTCCATAGGGAAAAAGCAGCCCAACTGGGAATACGGCGCCGTGGCACAACAAGACCGTGGATTCTAGTGCCAGGCTGGCCTGGCTGTTACTTTGCCTGGTGAGCTTGCCTGAGCCACCTTGCCTGGCTGGACTGCAGGGTCCTTGTCGGGGGGATGGGGAGTGGCGATGCTCTGTAGTGCTGATACCCAACGAGGTCGTCATCAGGCCACTGGCACACAGCAGGTGCTCAGACTTGGTTCCTTTTCCTTTGTTCCTTGACAGACCAGTTTTTTTTCTTTCATTATATTTTTGTAATATAATGAATACATTTCAATATGAGCATTTTAAATGATTTTTAAATAACGATTTTTATATCAGGTGAACAAATTGCATGTATTTTACACATACAGATTTGGGAGAGCAGTGATACTTTCCACCCCACCCGCCCTCCCGCCCAAGCTCCCAGCCTCCCTCCTCCTCCCTTATTTTTTCTTTCACTTTTTACAATGACATACTTTCAGTTTATTTTATAATCATAAAATTAACTCTCCACTAAGTAAAGAACTCAACAAAAACTAAGAAAAAAACCCACTGTTCCTCTGTAGAGACAAGGGCTATAAGCAACAGTCAGTTCTCAAAGTGTCAATTTCACTCCTGTGCCTTATGTTTTTTGTACTCGATCAGTTACCACAGATCAGGAGAACATATGGAATCTGTCTTTTGCAGGCTGGCTTATTTCACTAAGTATAATAGTTTCCAGTTGCCATTTTGTTTTGAAAGACAGGATTCCATTCTTCTTTATGGCAGAGTAGTAGTCCATAACGTGTATACACCACATTTTCTTTATCCAGTCATCAGTTGATGGGCACCTGGGTTGATTGCATGTCTTGGCTATTGTGAGTTGAGCTGCAATAAACATGGGGGTGCAGATAACTCTTCCGTATGCTGATTTCATTTCTGGCTAAATTTGCAGGGGTGAGATGGCTGGGTCATATGGTAGGTCTGTGTGCGTACTTCTGAGGCATCTCCATACTGTCTTCCACAATGGCTGTACCAGTTTACATTCCCACCAACAGTGGATTAGGGTGCCTTTTTCTCCACAGTATTTATTGATTTTTGATTCCTGTAGGAGGACCATTCTAACCGGGGTGAGGTGAAACCTCATTGTGGTTTTGAGTGGCATTTGCCTGATGGCTACTGTCTTGAGCATTTTTTCACGTGTCTGTTGGCCATTTGGATTGCCTCTTCTGAAAAATGCTTGTTCAAGTCCTTTGCCCATTGCTTAGATGGACTGTTTTGTTGTTGTTGAGTTTCTTGAACTCTTTTTAGAATCTAGACATTAACCCTTTATCAGCTGCATAGCTGCCAAACATTTTCTCCCATTCTGTCAGTTGCCTCTTCTCTTTGTTGAGTGCTTCCTTTGCCATGCAGAAGCTTCTTAGCTTGATACAATCCCCTTTGTCTATTTTTGTCTGTATTGCCTGTCTTCTGGGATCTTCTCAAAGAAGCCTTTCCCTATGCCAATGTCTTACAGTTTCCCCAATGTTCTCCTTTAATGACTTGATGGTATCAGGTCACAGATTTAGGTCTTTGATCCATGTTGAGTGGATTTCTGTGTAAGGTGTAGGGTAGGGGTCTTGCTTCATACTTCTGCATGTGGAGATCCAGTGTTCCCAGCACCATTTGTTGAAGAGACTGTCCCTGCTCCAGGGATTGATTTTAACTTCTTTGTCAAAGACTGGTTGGTTGTAGATAAGTGGATTGATTTCTTGGGATTCTATTCTGTTCCATTTGTCTACATGTCTATTTTTATGTCAGTACTGGGCTGTTTTGATTATACCTGCCTGGTAACATGACTTGAAATCTAGTATTGTGATGCCTCTGGCTTTGTTTTTGTTGTAGAAGATTGCTTTTGCTATTCTGGGTTTGTTGTGTTTCCATATGAATCTTAGCATCATTTTTTTCTAGATCTGAGAAGAATGCTGTTGGTATTTTAATTGGGAGCACATTGAATCTGTAAATTGCTTTGGTAATATGGACATTTTGATGATATTCTTCCAATCTACAAATATAGAAGATTTTTCCATTTTTGGGAGCATTTATTACAGAATACTATTAAATAGTTGTTTTTGATGGTGGTCCTGTATTTTGCTGTGAGCTATTCACACACTGCTCTGTGTTCATCTTCCAAGCATGGTGCAAGTCCCCGGGGTCCAGGGGTAAGCTCTGCTGTAACTCTGCTGGTCGCTCCACCGGCACCATGGAGGGCACACAGTGACCCCAGAAACCACCTCTAGTACAACAGGGTACCTCTCCCCGTGAATCCCCTATGTCTACCCTCACAGGAGATGGACATGAAGGAAAGAAAAGGTAGTCCTTTATTAGTTACGAATGCCTGGACTTTGTATAAGTAGTATATTAGCCAGATGGCACTCTTCCACGACCCCACCCCCCTAAGGTTTGTACAAGGCATTGTTAGACCTCTCCCTGTGTTTGTGCCTAGCTTCAGACAGTTCCCACCGTGGCTTATGGGGGAGGGTGAGGAGGAGGTTTATAGTCAGTCTTGAGCTCGTATTATATTGAATTTGTATCGGATGTCTAGCTCTCTGTTCCTTTAAACAAGATGATTCATAAAAATCTGGATACGCAGGGCTAGCTTTGTGGTGCAGGGGATTAAGCCCTTGCTTGGGGTGTTGGCACCCATGTTGGGGCACTGGTTTGAGTCCTGGCTGCTTCCGATCTGGCTCTCTGCTAACAATCCTGGGGAAGCAGATGCTTGGGCCCCGATGCCCACGTGGGAGACCAGGATGCAATTCCTGGCACCTGGCTTCAGCCTGGCCCAGACTTGGCTCTTGTGGCCATTTAGGGGCATGAACCAATGGATGGATGTTCTTTCTTTTTCTGTCTTTCCCTCTCTCATTGTCACTCTGCCTTTCAAATAAATAAATAAATAAATAAATAAATACTAAAAAAATCCATATAGAAGAGTGTGGCATCTATAGGACCATCCTAGTGACAGAAACTCCAGCCATTTTGCCATGCACCTGCCCAACAGTAGCAGGGTGGATGGACAATGCATTCATTAGGATTATGTTAAATGGCATTGTGAGTTTTTAAGGAGACTTCCATAAGCATTCAGTGTTTGTTGAAGATCTTTGCTGCATTGAAAAAATTCTTAGTGCTCAGAGGGCACTTGGGAGCGAGTCCGTGTGTTTGTTAGCCTTTCCTTCCTACAGCCGTGTAGAGGCATGGTCAGGAAGGAGGAGGGTTTCCTTAGGCCTACAGTTGGGAGGTGCACAGTCCTAGGTGGGAGCTCCGTGGTTGAGGCATCTGGTGGGGATGGAGGATGAGAGTCGAGCGCATGGTGAGGCAGGAAGCATTGACAGATGCCAGATTGACCTCGGCTCCAGTGACCGGCCCTCTCTCGGGAGAGCCACCTTCCAAGGGCAGCCCCCAATCACCCGACGACCCCCCGATGGGCCCACTTCCTGGATGCCGTAATCCAATGGAGTCTCCATGCTTCACCCATCAACATTCAGTCACTAACATTCACGTGAGACTCGGGGTCCAAGCCCCCATACATGGGTCTCTGGGGGACCCCCAAAGTGTGACCCAAACCACAGCATTAAGTAGTTCTGCTGTCGTAAATAAAGTCATGGGTTCTCCCCCACTCAGCCCACCACCATCTTTATTGAAACGTAGTGAACAAATAAAAATCACAAAGATTTAAGGTGTATGACTTGATGTTTGAGAGATGTGTACACAGTTAATACTATTGTATGATGTGAAACTTACGAAGCAGAAAGATCTTTAGTATTTTCATCACACACATACACACGTGTATATGGAAAATGGCACCCGTGTGAAATTCCTATGTTTTGTAAAGAGTAGAAAGGAGGAGATTGTAAAAAGTCTGAGATGTCATTGTATGTATGTGTCGTGTGTACAGCCTCATCTGTGTGCATGTATGTGTGTGCACGCGTGCTGTGTGTACAGCCCTGGCTCTGTGTGCCATGTGCCCACATAGCTTCATCTGTGTGTGTTCTGTGTGTGTGTGTGTGTGTATGACCCTTGCTCTGTGTTGTCTGTGTGCACCATGTGTCCACACAGCTTCATCTGTGTGTGTGTGTGCAGCCTATCAGGAGTGGGCCGGGGCGGGCCAGTGCTGCAGTGGGGTGGTGCCTTTCTGAAAGGCCTTGCAGTTGAAGTCGGAGGTCCTCACGGCCGCCCCCTCTCTTCTCATCTCAGTGACTCCATCCGTGGGCCCTTGGAGCCGCACAGCCGCTGTCGACCAAACCCCAGCATTAAACACCTGCTGCAGGGGAGGGGAGGGGAGGAGTGCAGGGCAGAGCACAGGCCTCGGGAGGGGCGCGATTCCAACCCGTCCCTCAGCTGTGGGGCCACTGCATGGTTTTTTAATCTTCATTCTCTGCCTACATCCATGGAGAGAATGATAGTTCTTGACTTCCAAGACAGCGTAGCTCTGATGAAATGATCATTATACTATCATCTCAATACGTATGAGGTGACTTCAAAAGTTCTTGGAAAAGTTGAGTCAAAGATGAATTTTGGGGTCGGTGCTATGGTGTAGCGGGTAAAGCCGCCCCCTGCAGTGCTGGCATTCCCATATGGCCGCCGGTTCAAGTCCCAGCTGCTCCACTTCTGATCCAGCTCTCTGCTATGGCCTGGGAAAGCAGTGGAAGATGGCCCAAGTGCTTGGGCCCCTGCACCCACATGGGAGACCCAGAGCAGGAATCCTGGCTTCTGGCTTTAGATCAGCACAGCTCTGGCTGTTGAGGCCATTTGGGGAGTAAACCAGACTTTTCTCTCTCTATTTATCCCTCTCTGTAACTCTGCTTTTCAAATAAATCTTTTTTTTAAAAAAATAAGTTAATTTTGGTGCAAAAAATTTTACAAATGCAATTTTTTCATACTATGAATTGTTTAGGAAGTTTTTGAAAGTCTCTTATATTACATCTTTAATAAAAGTTTGTATAAATGAGTTTCCTCATCTTAATGGACAGATACACATTTTATTAGGATCCCTTGTGCCTTTCTTGTATGTAAATTCTCAGGCATTGGAACCATTTTTAACGTAAACCATTTTAAAGATCATAGCTGACACGGAAGCTTCCTGATGCGTTCATTTAACTCAATGTTTGGGACATTTCCCACAGGGGCCGGTGCTGTGGTGCAGCAGGTAGAGCCACTGCCTGCAGTGCCGGCATCCCATCTGGGCACCGGTTCTAGTCCCAGCTCCTCCTCTTCCCATCCAGCTCTCTGCTGTGGCCTGGGAAAGCAGTGGAAGATGGCCCAAGTCCTTGGGCCCCTGCACCCATGTGGGAGACCTGGAAGCTCCTGGCTCCTGGCTTCTGATTGGTGCAGCTCTGGCCGTTGCAGCCATCTGAGGAGTGAACCAGCGGATGGAAGACCTCTCTCTGTAACTCTGCCTTTCAAATAAATAAAAGACATTACCCACATCAGAAATATAGGTCTTCATCCTCTTTTCAAATGGCCTCAAAGAATTTTATTTAATACGTGTAAAATGTAAAAAATTATCCTTCATATGTGGACTCTAGAGTTGTGCACATTTTAAATTTTTAAAATTATAAAAGACTTATTTATCTACTTAAAGCAGAGAGAGGGAGAGAGATCTTTCATCCACTGGTTCACTCCCCAAATACCCACAGAATTAAGCCTGGCCCCAGCCAAAGCCAGCGGCCTGGAAGTCCACCCTCATCTCCCACGTGGGTAACAGGGACCCAGGTACTGGGGCCGTTCTGGTTCCTTCCCAGGTACATTAATGGGCAGCTGCCTTAGAAGTGGCCCAGCAGGGACTTGAACTGGTGCTCAGGTAGGGGGTGACGGGTGTCCCACGCAGTGGCTTAACTCACCGTAATGCCCACCGCGTGTCCAGTTTTACAATTAAATAATCCTGTTATGCACAACCTTATGACTATCATGTTTTGGGCCCATGTGCATTTTTCTCTACAGAATCAATTCTGAAGAAGTGGGTTCCCAGGTTCCTGAAATACTACTTTAACTAAATCAGTCCTTTTTATAAAAATAGTTGTACATCCCAGCAGAGAACAATGCGGAGTGTGGTTTTGATCGTTGTCTCAAAATGTTTCTCAGGAACATATTGTAATACTGGCTTTCATTTATTTTTAAAAATATAAGTCACACAATTTTTTTTTCTGATAAAAAAAAAAACCTACAAAAACTCCTGACAATACCAATCCTCCCCTAACCCAAAACAAGGCAGCCCCAGTGCTGTTCATTTCCAGGTCGGTCACTGTGGCCCCGCCCCACCCCCTGAAGCTGCTGTTCATCTGCAGACACCGTGCATCACCCACGTTCCAAGTCATGGGCATTGAAACATTTCCAGATGTTCACTTGGGCAAGGAATGCTCCAGTTAAAATCTTTATGTGCTGCTTTTCTGGAAAAAAAATTTGAGTTACAGGAGAGAGGGAAAGATAGAGTGAGATCTCCCATCCACTGGTTCACTCCCCAAATGGCTGCAATGGCTGGGGCTGAGCCAGGCCACAGCCAGGAGCCAGGAGCTTCCTCTGGGTCTCCCACACGGGTGCAGGGGCCCAAGGACTTGGGCCATCTTCCACTGCTTTCCCAGGCCACAGCAGAAAGCTGGATGGGAAGTGGAGCAGTCGGGACTGGAACCAGAGCCCACATGGGATGCCGGCACTACAGGCGGTGGCTTTACCTACTACGCCACAGCGCCAGCCCCGTATTAAATTCTAGGTCATGCCATCATGTCTGTGTCCCGTGTACACTCCCTGTGACCTGAGGACCTTCCCTCTCGGCTCGCCTCCTCAAACACCGTAAATAGATTCAGCTTCTGCTCTCTTGGTACCGTTCACTCCTAACCTTGGTGCTGAAACTCCGGCGTGAGGTCAGGAGTCAGATTTGTGTGAATCGTAGCGCTCTCCGCTTCCCACGCCCCGAGCATCTCCACCATCCGCGTGCGTCTTCCCAGACGCTGTTTCTTGATCCTGTGCCTCTGTCACTGTGCTTTAGGGATTCTGGCTTCATAATTTTCTCTATGTCCTGGGCAAGTCTTCCCCCTTTTCCTAAAACTCTGATGCTTCCTTTTCACTTTCTCTTCCATGTCAATGTTAAAATTGGCTTAAGAGTCGCCAAAATATGGGTTACATTTTTGACTGGCGCTTCGTTAAACGAGGGGTTAATTTATAATATTGGGTTTTCCTGTATTCCTACTGAATTGGTAGCCGTATTTGATATTCATCAGAGGGAGGGTAGCCTTTCTGTCGGGAATTGACTTTTTAATTGTTACTGATGGACAGGAAAGTCATTTACCAAGGCAGGAAGTGCAGGGGGAGGAGTAGCGTTTGGTAAACGATAATGAGGTCTGCTGGACACGCCCACCGAGCTGTTTCTGAGATCCGGGATGGAGGTGTGTGTAGTGTACCGCACCATGGAGCGTGGCGACTTCTGGGGAATGGTAGTGGGAGGGTAGGTGTCCCTAATATCTTTTGAAGGGCATGTTTGGGTCAAAAAAAATAGTGTGAAACTATTGGATTTGAGAGCTGCAAAGCTATAACGTATAGTTTTTATTTATTTTATTTGAAAGAGGAAGGGAGAGATTAGAAATAGATTGATCTTGCATTTGCTGCTTTACTCCCCAAATGGCCACAATGGTTGGGACTGAGCCATGCCAGAGTCAGGAGCTTCTTCCAGGTCTCCCACGTGGGTGCAGGAGCCCAAGCACTTGGGCCATCTTCCACTGCTTTCCCAGGCCACAGCAGAGAGCTGGATTGGAAGTGGAGCAGCCGGGACTTGAACCAGAGCCCATATGGGATGCCAGTGCTGCAGCCAGCAGCTTATCCCACTGTGCCACAGCGCTGGCCCCATATAACCTATGGATTTTTAATAAAGAGGAAAAACCATGATGGCACTGTTTAATTGCATCATTTCCTGTTTGAGAGGCTGCTGGGACGGGTTTTTTTTTTTTTTTTTTAGGATTTTATTTATATATTTGAGAGGTAGACTTACAGAGAGGGAGAGACAGAGAGAGGTCTTCTATCTACTGGTTCACTCCCCCAGTGGCCACAACGGCCGGAGCTGGGCCGATCTGAAGCCAAGAGCCAGGAGCTTCTTGTGGGTCTCCCAAGAAGGTGCAGGGGTCCAAGCACTTAGGCCATCTTTTACTGCTTTCCCAGGCTGTAGCGGAGAGCTGGATTGGAAGAGGAGCAGCCGGGACTTGAACTGGCACACAAATGGGATGCTGGCACTGCAGACTGAGGCATAGCCCACTACGCTGCAGCACCAGCCCCTACAGACAGGCTTGAACTCACAGCTGGTCGTGTTCCCCACAGCCCTGCCCCTTTCCCAAGCCCTGGTTACCATCCTGTTGTCCTGCTCTCCTGGGTTTCAGCACAGGAGGTTGTAACCTGGGTTTCCTAGGCAACGCAGGTGCTTAAAGTCGGACTGTGGATACAGCAGCTGGTGCACACACAAACCCTTGTAGCATCTCAAGTTTCTCAGCAGCCCCTCGGGGGAGTCTTGGCAGGTTCCTGGCAAGCCTGCTCTCTCCCCGTCTCCTGCTGAGCCCCCTCTGCGGTGACCAGCTGCATAGCTCCGACACCTGCCAAGGTTCTGTGGCAGTGGCCTGGGGCCATGTCCCATTTTATGCCCCACCCAGAGCCATGCCACCCTTCGAATGTGCTACGCTGCCTCTCTATGCTGTATTCTCCACCACACGGGGGGGTGGGTCTTTCTCTGGTCCCCAGACATCAAGTACGTTTCTGGCCACCCCGGACTCGGAACAAACACCTGTGAGCATGGGGTTGGGGAGCTGGGCATGCCAGGGGTTGTGGGGCACGTCTCCCTTGCTCTCCAGTCGTCCAGCCCTGAAGGGGCCTTGACTTGGACCCAAGCTTGTGGACCAGGTGAAGTTCTCTTCAGCCATGGCATCCTGTGGAAGCCGACTCCTGGAGACCCCTCCTGGGGGCCCTGCAGGTATAAGCAGATTGTCTGACTCTTAGGCTGCTGACAGTTTGGGTTCAAGTTGAAACCCCTTCTGCTCATGTAAGGAAGTGACTCAGAGTCACGTCTTGAGTGTGAGTCATCCCAGTAGGCCTATGGCCATCTGCTCTCACTTGGGAAGGGATGAATTGTGGCTTCAGACATCTGGCTTCTGCACGAAGCCTCCCTTCTCTTATGAAAATGATATTGTTTGCAACGATGGAGTTGCAGCGGGCTGTGACCACACCTACAGCCAAACACGAGGTTATGTCTGTAATTGGACGCCCCCCCAATGGAGTAAGCATCAGGGCAGGAATGGGCTGTACCTGCAGAAAACCGAGGCCTCGCATAGGCAGTTTCCTGTTCCTCTGTTCACCTCTATTCCTGTGTGGATTGGGAGTGGCGAGAAGGAGTCTGAATGCCTGATCCTGGCCACAAGTCCTCTTTTTCCTGAAAGGCATGAGGTTTGGTGACCTCAGCCGGCCCCCGTCCTCAGGACCGGCAGTGCTGGTGCTCACTGCGTTGTCTTGGGGTTGCATTGATTTGAACCACTAGGAACACGGTGAAGTTAATTCTACAGCATACTGCCATAATAGTTTAACGTCTTACAGTAGTAGACGGAGGTGTAAAGGTGACCACCACCCATGCTCCTTAGAAGACTTCCACTCCAGCCCAACCTCTGCTCTGAGACAGGAGTGATCTACTGTAAGATGAGCCTCCAAGACAGCCATGGTAGGGATCCATATGAGCCTCCAAGACAGCCATGGTAGGGATCCATATGAGCCTCCAAGACACCCATGGTGGCATCCATATGAGCCTCCAAGACAGCCATGGTAGGGATCCATATGAGCCTCCAAGACACCCATGGTGGGATCCATATGAGCCTCCAAGACACCCATGGTGGGATCCATATGAGCCTCCAAGACATCCCATGGGGGTGGAACCATCTAAGCCTCTAAGGCATCCCATGGCCACAGATCCATTTGAGTCTCCAAGACATCCTATGGTTACCGACCCCCCTGTCTCCCAAGCACTATTGGTTAGGGAAGGCTTTCCAGCTTTGGAGACTCCAGTCACTTATTCCTGGTTAGTCTTCAGTGACAATGACACATGTTTACTTCATTCTCCTGGCTTCAAATCGCATGTGGAATGAGTTGGGAAGGAACGGATGGAAGTGCTAATGTCAGGAAGATGTGGATTTGAGTCCTGGCTTTACCACTTGCTAGCTGTGTGGCCTCGGGCAAGTCACTTAGCCTCTTGGAATCCTTCTTTCCTCAATATTAATGGGGAGATGTGATGTCCACCTCAATAAGTATTAATTTAATTACATGATGGACTTTAGCATGGCTGGAATACCTTGTATGTTCATCAGTGTCTTTTGTCCAAAGGTATATTTTTAGATATGCCTTCAATCCAAGTCATTATTTCCTATCAATCCTGCTTATATAACTGATGATGTCATCAAGGAAAGAGTCCATTGTCGTCAAGGAGATCTTTAGAAATCTAGTTACAGCCTGAATATTGGACTGGGACCTGGGCAATGGAATTATTTTGCAACCTAATATTAGTTCAGTGGAGAAGATTAATGAGTCACATTATACAAATGGCTCCAGTTAATGACAAATGAAACAGTTCTGGCCTTTAAGCTGGAGTTGATTTAATCATGTTTGTGCAATAACAGAGTTGAATTCAAAGTCTCTTCTATGGACTTGGTCTTGGCCCAGAACTTTGCTCCTGGAGGTGAGGTCACTGTCCCGACGTCCCCATCTGACCCTGCTTTGTGGGCAGTCCCTGTCCTAAGGGCCACCTCAGGACTTTTCATGAACATTCAGTTCCTGTTCCTCCCTCCTCTGGTGTAAACGTTGGGTGTCTACTTCGATGAGTTTGGGTGACTGGATCTATCCTGGATGAAGCCCGAATCAGGCATGAATGCCTTCATCACCGTTCTTTTATCTGATTGGCCCCAGCAGATGGTGGAGTCCTTAGATGAATGGTGATGGATGTGAACAAGTCAGGTGGAGACCTCAATCGATTGGAGTTCCTGGGAGGAGGTGGGTGACCTCCTGCGGCTGAGCACCCTCTTCTCAGGGGGCAGCTATTGCCCAAGCTGCCAGCACACACGGCTTTTGCTTCCATTGGTACTGGGATTAATCACATCTTTCTGTATCTCTTCACTTCCACTAATTAAGAAAATCCTTAAGGGGAAGGAGCTCCCCTTTGACCTCCCTGGATTTCGCTCTGAGTGCCTTGCTTGTACCCAGCAGGTGTTGAATAAATTCCTTCCTTGCTTTTAGTAGGTAATTAGTAAATGCCTATTGAGCAAATATGCAATTACCTACAGGGAGGGGGGAGTCCTTTCTTTTAAACAATGCCTTTGTTTTATTTATTTTAATGTATATTTGAAAGGCAAAGAGATAGAGACAGAGGGGTCTGTTCACTGGTTCATTCCTCAAATGCTCAGAACAGCTGGGGCTGGGCCAGGCTAAAGCCAGGGGCTGGACACTCAGTCCAAAGTCTCCCATGTCGGGGGAGGGACCCAAGTACTTGAACCTTCATCTGCTGCCTCCAATGATGTACATCAGCAAGAAGCTGGAATTGGGAAAGTGCCGGGACTCAAACCCAGGCGTTCTGGTGCGAGATAAGGATATCCCAAGTGGCATCCTAACCGCTGTGCCTAGCGTCTACCCCTATGAAGTCCTGTCTATTTACTGCCCAGCCTTGCACCTGTCTTCCGCTTCGTTTTGATCTTACAGCCATGGGGGCCAATTCCTCCACATAGCCTCAGCTCACGCCTGTGTTTCTTTCCTACCTGGCCTCCTGGTCTCCAGCTGAGGCTCTAGAGATCAGGAAATGTAGCGCACACACACACACACACACACACACACCGCATCACAGGAACAGGAAACAGCCAGTGACGCCTGTGCCGGGAAGTGCTCGCTAGATTCCGACCGTGGACACAATTGAATTAGTTCACTCAGAACTCAGTAACTATACGCCAAGACTGGAAATAGGAGTGTTAGGTAGAGTTACAGAGAGGGGGAGACAGAGAGAGAGGTCTTCCATTCGCTGGTTCACTCCCCAGATGGCCACAATGGCCAGAGCTGAGCCAATCCGAAGCCAGGAGCCAGGAACTTCTTCTGGGTCTTCCACGTGGGTGCAGGGGCCCGAGGACTTGGGCCATCTTCCACCGCTATCCCAGGCCATAGCAGAGAGCTGGATCAGAAGTGGAGCAGCCAGGACTTGAACCAGTGTCTATATGGGATGCTGGCACTGCAGGCAGCAACTTGACTCCCTACGCCACAGCGCCGGCCCCTCATGTTTCTTTGATTGGAACTGTTTATATTGATTCTTCTTTTTGCTATGAGAAGGTTATATTCAGATTTTTTTTTTTTTGCTTAAAATTTTTATTTTGAGATAACGGTAGATTCACATTCAGTTGTAAGATACAATGCAGAGAGATCCCACGCTGAACTTCATCCAGTTTCACCCATCGGTAGCGTCTTGTGAAGCTACAGTACAGTTCCACAGCGGGATGTGGACATTGACAGCAGAGATACAGAACACTTCTGGGGCTGCCTGTTGCCCTTTCAGCCCCACCCACTTCCCATGCCAACTGCTTCTCCATCCCTGAAGATAAGGAATCCTTCTCCATTTCCATGACCTCCTCATCTCAAGAGTGCTATAGAAGCAAAATCAGAGTCCGGAAACTTTTAGGGTGAGTTTTTTTTTTTCCCCCACTCACCAGGATTTTCTAGAGATTCATCCAGATTGTCACATAGATTAATAGTTTATTTCTTAGAGTGCAGCTGTACTGTAGTTTGTTTAACCGCTCACCTAACTCCAGATCTAGTTATCACAAATAAAGCTATTATAAACATTTGTGTATAGGTTTTGGTGTGAACTCAAGTCTTTATATCTCTGGTATAAATACTCAGGCATCTGACTGTTGGTTATTTCTTTATTTGAAAGCTAGAGTGAGTGAGAGGGAGAAAGGGAGAAAGATTGATTTTTTTTTTCCATCCACTGTTTCACTTTCCAAGTGGCTGCAACAGCCAAGGCTTGGCCAGGCTAACGCCAGGAGCCAGGCAATCCATTGGGGTCTGCTCATGCGAATGACAGGGACCCACATACCTGCTCTCTTACCGCCTGTCTTCCAGACACATCAGCATGAAGCTGGATTGGAATCGGGAGCTGGGACTCCAACCAGCACCCTGACATGGGCTGTGAGTGTCCCATGTGGTGGCCTCACCCTCTGTGTCACACCACTTGCCCCTGAATGTTAAATTTTTGAAGAAACTGCCAACGTGTTTTCCAGATTGGCTGTTCTATTTTCCATTCCCACTACCAACATACGAGCCATCCGGTGTCTCAACTTTCTCGGCAGCATTTGGTGTTGCCATTATTTCTTATTTTAGCCGCTCTGATGTGTGGGTAGGGGCATCTCATTATGTTTTTAATTTGCATCTCTAGTGACTAATGACATTGGACATATTTTCAGGGGTTTATTTGTCATCTTTATGACTTCTTCGGTGAAATGCATTTTCATGTACTCATGTTCCAAGTGTACTTTTTTGACTGCTGAGTTGTGTTTTATGTAATCTAGGTATTTGTCCCTTAAATAGGTAGTTTGTAAGTAGTTGTTCTCCATCCTTTCATTGTCTTAGTAGGGTTTTTTACTGAACAAAGTTAATTTTTATGAAATCAAATCTTAAAAAAATTTTATCTTATGGATTGTGATTTTAGTGTCAAGTCTAAAAAGTCTTTGCCTAGATCCCAGAGAATTTCATCTGTTTCTTTCTAAATATTTTATAGCTTTACATTTAAGTTTTGATTCATTTTTAGTTAAGTTTTGTATAAGGTGTAAGATAGCTCCAAGTTTATTTTTGCCCGTAGACATCCAGTTGGTCCAGCACCATTTGTTGAAAGCTTTGTTTTCTCCTCCCCTTTGAATTGCTTTTGCACCATTGTCAAAAATCAGTTGAGTATATTAGATGAGTTTGTTTTGGGTTCTCTGTTTTGTTCCATTGATCTGCAATCCTTTATCCATACCATGTAGTTTTGGCTATTGTAGCTCTATAATATGAATTGAAATCCTTTTATTATTTCTTTCTTTATTTTTTTAAAGATTTATTTTTATTTTTTTAGAAAATTTTTATTTAATATAGATTTTGAAAGTACAACTTATGGATTACAGTGGTTCTCCCTCCCCCCATAACCACCCTCCTACCCGCAAACCATCCCATCTCCTACTCCCTCTCCCATCCCATGCTTCATTGAATTTCATTTTTAATTACAAAAATTTATTTATTTACTTGAAAGAGTTACACAGAGAGAGGAGGAGAGGGAGAGAGAGAGAGAGAGAGATCTTCCGTCTGCTGGTTCTCTCTCCAATTGGCTGCAACTGTGCAAATATGAAACCAGGAGCTTCTTCCAGGTCTCCCATGTGGGTGCAGGGGCCCAAGGACTTGGGCCATCTTCTACTGCTTTCCCAAGCCATAGCAGAGAGCTGGATCAGAAGAGGAGCACCAGGACTCAAACCGGCGCCCCTATGGGATGCTGGCCCTGCAGGCGGTGGCTTTACCCACTACGCCACAACACCGGCTCCAAAATCCCCTATTCTTTTTGAAAGTTGTTTTAGTTTTTCTAATTCCATTGTCTATGTTTGCATAAAACCTTGTTGGAATGTCGTGAGGAACTGTATCAAACCTGGACCTCGATTAAAGAAAAATTATTATCTCTATTGTGTTGAGTCTTTCAGTCCATGAATATAGTATATCTCTCATTAAGATCTTTGATTTCTTTTTTTTTTAAGATTTATTTTATTGATTTAAAAGGCAAAGTTACAGAGGGAGGGAGGGAGGGAGAGAGACAGGGAGAGAGACAGACAGAGAGATCTTCTGACACTGGTTCACTTCCCAAATGGTCAAAATAGCAAGAGCTTCACCAGGCTGAAGCCAGGAGCCAAGGGTTTTCCAGGTTTCCCACACAGGTGCAGGGACCCAAGGCCTTGAGCCATATTCTACTGCTTTCCCAGGGCATTAGCAGGGAGCTGGATCAGAAACAGCAGCTGGGACTGAACCAGTGCCCATATGGTGCCAGTGTTGCAGGCGGTGGCTTAACCCTTTATGCCACAAGGCCAGTGTTGGTCTGTGATTTCTTTGACAGTGCTAAATAGCTTTTATCACATGACTCACACCTATGATTTGTTAGACTTACATTTAAGTATTTAATGTTGAATAATTGTGAATAGTTTTGTATTTTAGATTGGGGAACCATGTATTCATTGCTGGTATGTAAAAATACAATGCTTTGTGTACATTTTATCCTGGGACCTGTTGGCCTCACTTACCAGTTCTAGCAGCATTTTATTTTATAGATTCCTTTGGCTTTTCCATGCAGAAATCTTACATTCAAATAGTGACAATTCTGTTTCTTTCATCCTGATCTGTGTATCTTTTTCTTGTTCTCTTTTCTTGCCTGATTGTACTGAGTAGGGTGTCTAGCACTAAGTTGAATAAGATTGTTGAGAGTAAATATCCTTGCCTTTTTTCTAACTGTAGAAAGCATTTGGCCTTTTAGCATTAATTACTCATGTAATGCTAGCTGTGAGGTTTCTTTCTTTCTTTTTTTTTTTGAAGACTTTCTTTTTTATCAAACTGAGGAGGCTCCTCACCATTCCTAGTTTTCTGAGTTTTCATCATGAATGTGTGCTACATCGAATCAACTGCTTTTTCTTTATCAACTGACAGGATAAATTCTTTTAAAGATATATTTATTTATTTATTTGAAGGCAGAGTTACAGAGAGGCAGAGGGGGAGAGGAAAAGAGGAAGAGAGGAAGAGAGAGAGGTCTTCCATCTTCTGGTTCACTCCCCAAATGGCCTCAATGGCCGGAGCTGAGCTGATCCAAAGCCAGGAGCCAGGAGTCTCCTCTGGGTCTCCCACGTGGGTGCAGGGACCCAAGGACTTGGGCCATCTTCTACTGCTTTCCCAGGCCATAGCAGAGAGCTGGATGGGAAGTGGAGCAACCAGGACCCAAACTGGTGCCATATGGGATGCTGGCTCTGCAGGCTGCAGCTTTACCTGCTGTGCCACAGCACTGGCCCCTGATAGATTTTTTTAAGCTATAAATTGGTGGATTGATCTTGACTATCAAACTAGCCTTACATTTCCAGAGTAATTGTTCCTTGTTCCTGGTATCTATGTTTTTAGACTGCTGAATTCTATTTGCTCTTATTTGATTTTGGATCCTGGCATCCACCTTCATGAGGATGCTGTTGTGTGGTTTTGTTATTTTCCCTGTCTTTGGTATGGTAACAGGGTAGTTCTGGCTTCACAATGACACTGGGGAGATGTGGACATCGTGATGCAGCGGGCTGAGCCCCTGTGTGGGACCCTTGCATCCCATTGCATCCCACATGGAGTTGGGTTGAGTCCTTGCCTCTCTGCTTTCCATCCAGCTTCCTACTAATGCAACCTGGAAATCCGCAGGTGATGGTCCAAGTGGACCCTTCACTGGCAGGGCCTGGGCTGAGTCCCAGGCTCCTGGCTTTTACCTGACCCAGGTCTGCTATTGAGAGCATTTGGCAGTGAACCAGTTAATGGAAGATATTCATTCACTCATTATCTATCTATCTATTGTCTATTTATCTATTGTCTATCATCTATCATCTGTCTATTTATATATCATCTGTCTGTCTTTTAAGTTGATGAAATTAAACATTTTCAAAATAGGGAGTCCTTTTGTCTCTTTTTTTCCTGAGAGAGATTGTCTAGAATCAGTGTTAATTCTTTAAAGATTGGTTAGATCTCTTTCTAAGGCTTTTTTTGAGGCTAAGAATTATGAATTCAATTTCCTCAGTGGTTATAAGGCTTTTCAAATGTATCTATATCTTGCTGAGTGAGCAGTCATAGTGCATTTTTCAAGGAAGTGTGTTTTTATTTCATCTGATTTATGTGTTGAGTTTAGAGTACTCCTTTTATTGTCTATCAAACCTGCAGTGATAGCTCATGTTCTTCCTATGAATATTGGTAATTTGTGCCTTTTTTTTCTTTCTCAATATTGCTACACCCTTGTCAATTATTGATCTTCCAAAAGGACTGGCTGTTTCATTGAATTTTCTCTTTGGTATTACTGTTTTCAAATCATGGATTTCTGTATCTTTGTATTTCCTTCCTTCTGCTTGCATTGAATTCATTTTGCTTTTTGTGTAGGTTCTTCAGGTGGGAGTTTGGATTATGTATTTAAGACTTCTTATTTTCTAATGGACATGGAGTGGACCGTTTGTATACACAGCTTCCACATCCTTGGATTCAACCAACTGCAGATCAAAAATATTTGAAAAAAATTGCACTTGTCCTAAACACACAACATTGTTTTCTAAACAACATAGCAGCAACCATTTACATGGCGTGTATGCTGTGTGAAAGTGGTTTAGAGATGATTTAAAGTATTAAGGGGGGCGTGCATAGGCTGCATGCAAATGCTACACCAATATATAAGGGTCTAGAACATCTGTGGACCTTGGTGTTGGCAAGGGGTCCTATCCCCTGTGGACAACAAGGGACAACTGTATTTGCCACTGTAGTTTTCCTCTCCAACACTGCTTCAGCTGTGGGCCATGGATTCTGATAAATTGTATTTTCATGCATTATTTTTTTTCATGTCCGAGGCGACTTTGTTTTTCCCACATTATTTAGCAGTGTGTTGTTCAGTTTCTGAATTTGGGAGAGTTTCCCATTAGACTTCATTGTTGATCGCTTATTAGATTTCACTGTGGTCACAGAGAACATTGTGGATGTTCTGTTCTTTCGCGTGAGGTTTGTTTTGTGGTCCAGGACTTGGTCTGTCTTGGCAGATGTTCCACAGGGACTTGAACAGGTGCTCTCAGAGTATTCTGTAAATGCCTGCTAGACCCCGCTGGTTGATGGCATTGTTGGATTCTGATTTTCTGTCTGCTGTTCTATTACCTGGTGGACATAGGAAGTCTCCAATTGCCGTGTGGATTTGTCTATTTCTTCTTTCAGTTCTATTGGCTTCTTGCTTTGCACCTTTTACAGCTGTTTTGTTTGGTACTCAGAGACTTAGGGTTGCTGTGTCCTCTTAGCAAATTGATTGTTTTACCATGATATGATACCTCTCTCTATCTTTGGGATAGTTCACCTATATTGTTATATTTGAAGTGAGTTTCTTTGAGACAGCAAGTAGCTAGGTTGTGCATTTTTTGGTTTTTTTTTAAAATGATTTATTTATTTATATGAGAGACAGAGTTACAGAGCTCTAGAGGGAGAGAGAGAAAGAGAGGTCTTCCAGCCACCGGTTCACTCCCCAAATGGCTGTGATGGCCAGAGCCGGGCAGATCAAAAGCCAGGAGCTTCTTCCAGTTTTCCCACATGGGTGCAGGGGCCCAAGGACTTGGGTCATCTTCTACTGTTTTTCCCAGGTGCAATAGCAGGGAGCTGGATCGGAAGTGGAGCAGCCGGGACATGAACCAGCGCCAGGCAGTGGCTTTACCCACTACACCACAACGCCAGCCCCTGTATGATACTGTTTAAAGACCTTTTATTCTATGTATGTCGTTGACTTACTAACATGGCACTCACGGCCGGCAGCCCTCTCTCTCAGACCCGGATGAGGGGTGCAGAACCCAGAGTTTTTCTATGAAGCACATCACAGGATCTTTGTGTTTATGATCACTAGAAAGCACTTTAGCACGACACTTGGACATTTCAAGCAGTGATTTGACCTGCAAAACACAAAAAAACAGAAATAATGGAGCACTTAAGGAATGGGTGCTTGGTTATAGTACAGGAGCTGAAATGGGCTGGTGTTGTGGCAGTGGGTCAAGCCCTGCCTTCAACACTGGGCTGGTGGTTCGGTTTTACAGCAGCTGCCTCCTGTTTCCTGTCTTGGCCCATGAAGCTTCCAACTTGCAACAGCACTCATTGGGTTTCAGAAACAATTGCTTGAAAATCCGAAAATCCGTGGCTTTGAGAATAGATGCTTAAATGTAGCACTGTTCAAACTCCACCTGACTCAGACTCTATTCCCGATTATTAGCTCCTTCACTTCTGATCCAGCTCTCTGCTGTGGCTTGGGAAGGCAGTGGAAGGTGGCCCAAGTGCCTGGGCCGCTGCACCCACATGGGAGTCTCCTGGCTTCAGCCTGGCCCATCCTTAGCTGTTGGGGCCACCTGGGGAGTGAACAAGCAAATGGAAGTAATCTCTCCCTCTCTCTCTGTCTCCCTCTCTTTCTGTCTCCCTCCCTCCCTCCCTCCCTCCCTCACTCCTTCTGCCTTTCAAATAAATTTGTAAAAATAAAAAAAGCTGAAACAAAAAGCAACATCATTCTTCTGCTTCAGCCTGGAGCCTGTCGGGAGACTCCAGTGTTAGCACTGCACATACATCCATGGATTATGAGAATGCTGGGAATAGGAACCCGAGGGTGAACTTTGAGTGTGCTAAGTCACAATACAGAATCTCTGAATAATAAGAACTAACTACTAATATATTAAATGTTTCTGTTTAAGATTGACTGGCTTATTTGAAAGGCAGAGTTAGAGAAAGCGAGAGCTTCCATCCACTGGTTCACTCCCCAGATGGCCACAATGGCTGGAGCTGGGCCAGACCAGCGCAGGGAGTCAGGAGCCAGGTGCTTCTTTTGAGTCTCCCATGTGGGTGCGGGGACCCAAGCACTTGGGTCATCTGCTGCTCTCTCAGGGGCATTAGCAGGGAGCTGGATGGGAAGTGGAGCAGCCGGGACTGGCACCAGTGCCCGTATGGGACACCGGTGCTGCATATGAGGGTCTATGCCATAATGCTGGCCCCTATAATTTTTTTTTTGATAGGCAGAGTGGACAGAGAGAGAGAGAAAGAGAGAGAGAGAGAAAGGTCTTCCTTTGCTTTTGGTTCACCCTCCAATGGCCGCTGCGGCCGGCGCACCGCGCTGATCCAAAGCCAGGAGCCAGGTGCTTCTCCTGGTCTCCCATGTGGGTGCATGGCCCAAGCACTTGGGCCATCCTCCACTGCACTCCCTGGCCACAGCAGAGAGCTGGCCTGGAAGAGGGGCAACCGGGACAGAATCCGGCGCCCCAACCAGGACTAGAACCCGGTGTGCCGGCGCCGCAAGGCGGAGGATTAGCCCAGTGAGCCTCGGCGCTGGCCCTATAACTATTTTTAACATGGTAAAATTAGGTTTCCTGGGTTAGCTTTTTAGTTTTCCATTTCTATCGGTTCTCAGCTCCTCCCTCCCTCCCTCCCTCCCTCCCTCCCCCCTTCCCTCCCTCCCTCCTTCCCTCATTCCCTCCCTTCCCTCCCCCTTCCCTCCCTCCCTCCCTCCCAGCTTGTCCGGGCTGGGCAGTGGCCCAGAGGCTGTCCGCTTCCCCAGGATGAGTTTTCAGCTGTCCTCCTCTCCCTCCGTACTCCTGCTGTTCTCCCAGCCCCAGGCTTCTGTCACAGGCCACCTGCTCTCCGCCACGATGCTCACCCTTGCCTCCTTTTGAATGTTTGTTTGTATTCCATGTGCTCTCTCCAGAGCATTTCATGTTTTAGAAAAGATTTATTTTTACTATCTGAAAGGCAGAGTGATGGGAGAGAGAGGGAGGGAGGGACAGAGGGGGAGAGGGGGAGGGAGAGAGGATTTTCCATCCACTGGTTCACTCCCCAAATAGCTACAATGGCTGAGGCTGGGGCAGACCGAAACCAAGAGCCAGGAACTCCACCTGGGTTTCCTCTGTGGGGAGTGGGGTCCCAAGTACTTGGTCCACTTCCCAGGGTGCCCATTGGCAGGGAGCTGGACCCGAAGCAGAGCATCCGGGGCTCAAACCAGCATTCGGTGGATGCCAGCGTCCTAGGCAGTGACCTAAGCCAGTGTTCCCCAATGCTGGCCTCAGCTTTGCACTTTTAAAAGAAGCAACCGACCAGGGGAGGGGGAGGGGGTGTGGAGGTGAAGTGCTGAGAACACACAGTGCCCTGGAGCTGAGCTGTGTCCCCCTGGGGGCTGGGTGGGTTTCTCACACTGACCGGGGCAGGCTCAGTAGCAGACACTAGCCGATCTGCTGATTTTGAAGACTCGAGCCCATTTCCTCTGCAGAAAGGAATGTGTGCAAAGCTCTGTGAGGTCATGTTTCCCTGGCTCAGCCCCTGGGCTGGGCTGGGGGCTTTCAGCAGCCATAGATAACTTGGCTAGCAGTGTCCTGGAGAGCCATCCAGAGCTGGCCGGTAACTTTTTCATGGCCTTTTGGAGCCTCATGTGCTAGCAGCGATACAACGGTCTCTAGATCTTCAATGTTATTCGTGGAAATTGTTAGTCTTTCAGAGAATTCTGGGATGCTCAGGGGTATCTTGTTAATTGATGCCCACACACTGGTAGATTTCTGGAGGGCCAGGCAGTATTTGATTGATCGATCAGCCAGGTCTGCTAATGATGAGCTCTGTTTTGCATGGAGTGTATCTTTTTTGGGTAATTAGAATTTAGAGTATTCATACTTGATATAATTTTGGATAAAGATTATCCCAATTAAACTCAGATGTAGTTATAATTTCCAAATAATTATATAGTGACTTATCCAAACCTATAGTAGCTCTGTCTTCTGAAGGAAAAAAAGTCTTATTTTGATTTGTTTTGAGATATGAAGCAGCTTTTGCTTATGCAAGGTAACTGGCAGGGCTGGCCGGGCAGCCATGTGGAGAGAGAGCCAGTGAATGGAAGACCCATCTTTCTCTGCAACTCCAACTTTCAAATAAATACATCTTTAAAAGAAAAAAGATAACTGGTAAGACAAACTGATTTGTGTTTTTTTAAAAAAAGATTTTATTTATTTATTTGGCACGCAGAGTTAGAGAGAGACAGACAGAGAGAAAGGTCTTCCTTCCATTGGTTCAACCCCCAGATGGCTGCTATGGCTGGCATGCTGCACGGATCCGAAGTCAGGAGCCAGGTGCCTCTTCCAGGTCTCCCACGTGGGTGCAGGGGCCCAAGCTCTTGGGTCATTCTCCACTGCTTTCCCAGGTGCATCAGCAGGAAGCTAATTAGTCCTGGGAAGATGGGTGGGATGGAAGGGCCCCTGCACCTTTGACGGCAGCAGGCGTGTGTTTTGTCAGCAAGGCTATTCTGTGAGGTCTTCTCCGGGAGGGGCTGATGAGGGGTGTGACGAGCTGTTTCTCCACATCTTCTTTAAGGCCGTTAGATTGGCTGTTGTCGGTGTCGTTGTTGTAAACCCTGTCAGAGAGACGAAACGTCTTTCGCTCCACGCTGCATGTTGGTGAGGCTTCCTTTGGAGTTTAATTAAAGCAGCTTCAATTCCAATTTTTGTATGATTTGATCATTGTCAGAATGATGTGAACACGGCTCCCAGAGTGAGACGAATCCATCGGCAGCCCAGGGGAACCCGAGGCACAGAATCTCTCCCCCGTGTGCCTGTCTGCTTGCCCCTCGGATGCCTGCAACAGCCAGGGCTGGGTCAGACCAAGGCCCAGAACGCCATCCTGAGTGGCAGGGGCCCACGTACTTAGGCCGTCACCTGCCACCTCCCACAGTGCACCTTAGTAGGAAGCCGGAATCAGGAGCGGAGCCAGGACCTGAACCCAGGCACTACGAGAGGATACAGGTAGCCCAGGCGGCGTCTTGACCAAACCTTGCCCCCTTTCTCTTTAAATTAGCAAAAATAAACACATACACGAAACACCCAAAGCAGTGACTGGGGGACTCTGAAGGGTTTTCCTTGTGTTTCAATTCTAAGCTTGGAACTCGGGAGCAGTAAGGAGGAGGCTCCTAGCTACTCTCTAGAGCCAAGGTTCCGTTACGGCTTCCCTCTCATGAGATCCACGCTTTATCAGTTAGACCTGGGGCGCGTCCCAGGGCACGGAGCGCGCCCTTGACCTGACCGGTGCCGAGTGTCCTCTGCGCTCCTTGTCTGCCATCAGTCTGTGAGTTCTCTGGTCCCAAACGAGGCTCCTGGGCGTGGAGTCACGCATCCCACACACTGAGCCCCTCTCCAGGGTAGACGCTCTGTCTGGCCAAGGGGCACAGGTTCGCTCCCCGCCTGTTCCCTGGCGCCACCACAGTGCAGACTGTGAATCCACACCCAGTGCCCTGGGCAGGGAGGCTCGGCTTCTCCACGTCACTGGTTACACGGAGACAGGCGGCAGCTGGAGGAAGCACTTGCTACCTTCTTTTTCCTTTCTTTTTTTTTTTTTTTCACACAGTTTTAGGAAAAAAAATGTCAAGATTTAGTGAGGGCAAAAACATTAGATTGAATAAAAAATTTAGGAAGCAGCTGCAATCCATCACAGAGTCACCGAGGGGAAAATGCTCTGTGAGATGGGTGGCTGGCTGGGTCGCCTCTCGGGGCGCATGGCTGACGAGATGCTGAGACCGTGCCGAGGGTTTGGCTGGGATGGGTATCAGTGTTGGCTCCAAGTCTCAGCGAGACCCGGTTTTGCGGGGGGAGGGGGGAGCGGTTCTTCGTGGGCAGCTTTCGTGTGTAGTTGTTGCTCTGGGCCACATCAGCGTCAGAGGACAGAGACAATGCATGGATGTCTTTTATGATATGATATGATAGAATAATTCAAATATCTCGGCCGGCGCCGTGGCTTAACAGGCTAATCCTCCGCCTTGCGGCGCTGGCACACCGGGTTCTAGTCCCGGTTGGGGTGCTGGATTCTATCTCAGTTGCCCCTCTTCCAGGCCAGCTCTCTGCTATGGCCCGGGAAGGCTTGGGCCCTGCACCCGCATGGGAGACCAGGAGAAGCACCTGGCTCCTGGCTTCGGATCAGCGCAATGCGCCGGCTGCAGCAGCCATTGGAGGGTGAACCAACGGCAAAAAGGAAGACCTTTCTCTCTGTGTCTCTCTCTCACTGTCCACTCTGCCTGTCAAAAAAAAAATTTTAAATATCTCCCAGTAAGAGAAGGTTGAACACTGTGGGCTGACCACTCCCTGGAGTTTCGTTCCAAAGCCTGTTCTTGAAGAAAACTTAATGACTGAGAAGAAGGATATTCACGAGTTCAGGTGCTGGCCCTCTGGATTCCTGCCTGGGGTGGGAGACCTGGCTGGAGTTCCTGGCTCCTGGCTTTGGCCTGGCCCAGGCTCAGCCATGGTAGGCATTTGGGGAGTGAACCCGCGGATGGGAGATCTCTACTTGTCTGTCTCTGTCCTTCTGCCTTGCAAATAAACAAACATGGAGGCCGGCGCCATGGCTCACTAGGCTAATCCTCCGCCTGTGACACCAGTACCCTGGGTTCTAGTCCCGGTTGGGGCGCTAGTTCTGTCCCGTTTGCTCCTCTTCCAGTCCAGCTCTCTGCTGTGGCCCGGGAAGGCAGTGGAGGATGGCCCAAGTGCTTGGGCCCTGCACCCACATGGGAGACCAGGAGGAAGCACCTGGCTTCTGGCTTCGGATCAGCACAGCGCACTGGCCGCAGCAGCCATCTGGGGAGTGAACCAACGGAAGGAAGACCTTTCTCTCTGTCTGTCTCTCTCTAACTCTGCCTGTCAAAAAAATAAACAAACATGAAGAAATACAAAAGTAAAGGTTGGGAAAGTGACTCGCCAAGGCCGTCGGGATTTGCCTCAAGCCCCTCCTCCGATGAGTGGCCAAGGCCGGTCTGCAGGCGGGGATGGGGGTGCTGGTCCTGGGTCACTTCCGAGATCCCCCAATGGGATAAAGGAAGCATTGGACCCTGGAGTTAGGAACCCTGAGTTCCTACTTGGCCTCTGAGCTTCTGCATAACCATGGCCACCTTGGGTCCTCTCTCTGGCCTCCTGTTTGTTTTACTTTCAAAAGCAAAGGATAAAAAACATGGCCGCTTGGGTCCCTACCTTCTGTGGGCACCACCCCTGCTGCCTTCAGGGGCGCAGGCGAGGTTGGCAGGGGCTGGTCACCTCCCAGTGTCCAGCCCCCCAAGGAAGGGATGGGGACCTCGCATCTGATCCCAGGAGTTCCCGGAGGCTGAGAATTGGGAGCTGTGTGGTGTGAGTGTTCCTGTCCCCTCCCAGGTTCAGAGGTCAACACGGGGGTCAGGAGGACGGAGCCTTCGTGCGGGGGGCAGTGGCCTCGCAGAGGGGCACTGGGCACTCGCCATGTCGTTTGCCCCTTTGGACGCAGGGTCCCTGCCCTCAGGGGGACGTGTGTTCAAGGCAAAGCCGAGGCCCTCGCCGATGCTCTGACCTTGTCCTCCCCGGTCTCTGGAATGATTGGAAAGAAATGTCTACCATGTTCGAGTGAGCCAGTCTCTGCTGGTTTCTTCTCTGAGCAGCACAGGTGGACCATGCCAGGAGGTGCAAACTGGAAGGATCAGAGAGGCGGAGAGCGGCCGAGGGGTAGTGTTGCTTTCCTCTCCTCTTACTCGGGAGCCGCCGCTTCGCCACCCAGTGCTGATCAAGTGCCCACGCGCTTTGCTTTCTGGGAGTCCTGTAGCATCAGCTGTTTTTATTTCTTAATCATTTATTTGAAGCTTAGAGTTAGAGAGGGAGAGATCTTCCATCCGCTGATTTACTCCCTAAATGGGTACAACAGCCGGAGCTGGGCCGGGCCAGAGCCAGGAGCTCCTGCCTGGTCTCCCACGTGATGCAGGGGCCCAAGCACTCAGACCATCCTCCACTGCTTTTTCCTGGAGTATTACCAGGGAGCTGGATGGGAAGTGGAGCAGCCAGGACGTGAACAGGCAGCGGCTTTGCCCGTGTCTGGTGTTATCAACAAGCTGACGTCATTTGGTGCCTTCTCCTTTGGAAAAGCTAAGCTCCTATCTTCAGGGAGCTAAATGTCAACAAATTGAGAAGAGTCATTTTAAAAAACTTGGACTGAGGCCGGTGCTGCGGGGCTCAGTAGGCTAATCCTCCGCCTTGCGGCGCCAGCACACCCGGTTCTAGTCCTGGTCGGGGCGCCGATCCTGTCCCGGTTGCCCCTCTTCCAGGCCAGCTCTCTGCTGTGGCCAGGGAGTGCGGTGGAGGATGGCCCAAGTGCTTGGGCCCTGCACCCACATGGGAGACCAGGAGAAGCACCTGGCTCCTGCCATCGGAACAGCGCGGTGCGCTGGCCGCAGTGTGCTACCGCGGCGGCCATTGGAGGGTGAACCAATGGCAAAAAGGAAGACCTTTCTCTCTGTCTCCCTCTACTGTCCACTCTGCCTGTCCAAAAAAAAAAAAAAAAAAAAAAAAAAAACTTGGACTGATGCTGTGGCATACTGGGCTAAGCCTCCACCTTCAGTGCCGGTTCGTGTCCTGGCTGCTCCACTTCCGATCCAGCTCGCTGCTAATGGCCTGGGAAAGCACTGGAAGATGGCCCAAGTGCTTGGGGCCCTGTGCCCGGAAGAAACTCCTGGCTCCTGGCTTCGGGTTAGCCCAGCTCCAACTGTTGCGACCATTTGGGGAGTGAACCAGCAGATGGAAGACCTCTCTCTCTTTTTCTCCCTCTGTACCTCTACCTTGCAAATAAATACATAAGTTAAAAAAATTAAGAAAAAAATTTCTGTTTCTTTGAGAGGCAGAGCATCAGAGAGAGGGAGAGACAGAAAGAGACCTTCCGTTCACCACTCATTCCCTCTGTGGTCAGGGTGAGGATGAAGCCAGGACCCAGGAGCTCCGTCCAGGTCTCCCACATGGGTGGTTGGCGCCCAAGCACGTGGGCCATCTTTTTCTGCTTTCCCAGGTGCGTTTGCAAGAAGCTGGCTCAGAAATGGAGCAGCCAGGACTGAACTGGCACCACCTTATGGGACGTGGGCATCACCACAACCCTGGCCGAAAGTCATCTCAACTTTACTTTTTGGTTTGGCCTTTTAATTTTCTTCTTTCTCCCATCGCCCCCCACTTCTTCCCTTCTTCTGCGTGTGGTTAGGTTTATTTTCAAAAGTGATGATAACCTTAACAAAATCTTCATTAGCATTCTCCATGCATATTTTAATTACAGAAAACTCATGTTTTGCCTGAGCCGCGGGGGAAATGAAAGGTATAATCTAATGCTAAATGTGCTTGTACGCTGCATTAATTTGGACTGGATCTCCCTTCTCCAATGTGAGGACAGAATCGAGGCCATAGAGAAATGCAGACTCTTAGAAAAATTCGTTACGTAGTGCAGTTCCAGAAGTGTTTGCAATTATCTCGTGTCCTTTTGGTTTTAAAGGACAAAGACCTACATGAGCAGTTTTGCCTTCTGGGAAGAGACAGAGCACTGGGCGCTGTCCTGTTCACCTGCCGCTGAAGCGCCGGCATCAGCCTACAAGGTACCAGCCACCGTGCATTTCTGCTTGGGTGACTTGGGTTGGTACTTTCATTCCATGAATGTTGGCAATTTCATTCATTTTACAAAACTCAGAGTTATAAACCATCAGGGTATTTTTTTTTTTTTTTGCTCCAATATATGAAAGCCTATTAAACCACATTTGACTGGTGAAACCAGCTTTGATCACGTTTAGTGGTTATGGGGATTAGGGGCTCTGATTCTGTCCACTGGGAAGAGCGTCCGTTTTCTCCGGCTGTGTCTCCCGTGCTGTGACTGTAAGAGTCCCCGGAGCCTCGTTCTTCTACGTCAGACCCAGTAGCTTGTGTTCTGGCGACTTTCACTTGGTCTCTATTTGTAAAATTGCTTTCCAAACCTCTCATTTCTGTGTTCTTCTGGTCACTGTGACTTAGGAGTCACTCCAGTTGGTGAGTGAATGCTAACACCCTCCACGTGACGGAGGAGAAAATGTCACAGAGCATCCCACATGTTCCTTGGCAACCCTGAGCAACCCTGAAAAGGAGCGACCACCCTAGGTCCCTGTCCTGGCCACGACCCCTCCCACCCTCTGCCGTGGGTGTCCAGGGGCTTTGCTTCCACGCACCCCCAGCCTTTCCACCTAAGAACTAAGGTGAGGGTGGCTGAGGGGTCCGGGGAGCAAATAGTGGCTGGGACCCCGCTGATGTCACCCCACGCTGTGGGGGCAGCTAATCCTCTAATTCACCACGAGGAATCACCGTCCCAAAAACCCCAGGTCCCGGGACACTGCTTGCCATTCTCTCCATGGACAGACTTAAAACGTCACGGCAGATAATGATCACAAAATTGCCACCTGGCTGTGGAATTGGAAAATGGCACCCGGGCGAAGCAGCTGAGGGTATCCGTTTCAGAGAGGGGCCGCTCTTCCTAACGCGGCCACAACATTTGAAGTCCGTCAGCGGATCGTCCTTGGTCCCAGCTGTGCTCGGGTAGGCACTCCACCGTCTCTTCAGGGACACATCTGATTCTGTGTTTCCAAACTCCCCAGCCACTCCAGTGATTGGCAGCTTCTTGATTTAGGCATGTCAATATCTTCAACCACATCCTGGACAAATTCTCCCTGCCTCGCAGCCATTCTGTATTTATTTATTTATTTATAAAAAATTTTATTTATTTGCGAGGTAGAGTTACAGACAGTGAGAAAGAGAGGAAGGTCTTCGATCTGCTGGTACACTCCCCAGATGGCCACAACTTAAGCCAGGAGCTTCTTCCAGGTCTCCCACCTGAGTGCAGGGGCCCAAGGACTTGGGCCATCCTCTGCTGCTTTCCCAGGCCATAGCAGGGAGCTGGATCAGAAGAGGAGCAGCCGGGACTCGAACTGGCGTCCGTAGGGATGCCGGCGCGGAAGGCGGAGGATTAACCTGCCACGCCACAGTGCTGGCCCCCTTCTGTCTCTTTAAAACGATGGCCACTTGTGCGTCCAGCACAGAGGGAGTGTCTCCTTTGTGCCTGGCCCTGTGTCCTGCACTGGGCACAAGGCAGCAGATCTGCAAACAGATCGTCCAGTCTAAGGGGGGACGTCACAGTGCGACAGCCGTGACAGTGCAGGGTGGTCCCTGTGACAGAATGAAAACAAGGAGCCCTGGACCGCAGCGCCCCTGGCCCAGGAGGCTCTGGGAGAAGGGGTGGCAACTCTGAGATCTGATGGAACTGGGGAGGGCAGAGGTGGGAAGAGTGTGGTGTGCAAGCCCAGGTCCTGACGATCTCATTAGATGTGGTAGGTGGGATTCTACCCTAGAAGCAGGGACGGGGAGATGCCAGTTGACTGGGAACCTTATGACGGTTAGGTTTCAGTTCAAAAAGACCAACCAGAGGGGGCCAGCATTGTGGTGTAGTGCGTTAAGCCGCTGCCTGCAATGCTGGCATCCCATAAGGATGTTGGTTCAAGACCCAGCTGCTCCACGTCCAATCCAGCTCCCTGCTAATGTGCCTGGGAAAGCAGCAGGAGACGGCCCAAGTAATTGGGCCCTTGCACTCCCGTGGGAGACCCAGGTGGAGGTCCAGGCTCCTGGCTTCAGTCTGGCCCCACCCTGGCTGGTGTGACCAAACTGGGAGTGAACCTATGGATGGAAAAATCTCTGTCTCTCTCTAATTCTGCCTTTCAAATAAATGTCTTAAGAAAAAAAGTAAACAATAACAACAACAAAAAGACAAGCGTGGAGAAGGGATTTGAGATGGGAAAGGCTAGAAAACGTGCAGTTAATTGGGGGCTGTGGCATCCTTTTAGCTGAGAGTAGGTGGCAGGGTGCTGGGGCCAATCAGGCTGTAGCAGTCAGAATTCACTTGGGAAAACGCCGAGCACGTGACAAGGGGCCAGTCTGAGATCACAGCTGGAGACAGGGCTGCCTGAGAGGGGGAGGGGGGCCGTTCAGAGGAGCAAGTGAGTACCGCAAGTCCCCCAGTCCCATCCGGGGGGAGGGATCTGCTTTCCACGGCATTTCTCTCTTCCAATTTTCTTAGCACAGTTTTGTCTGGGAGATATTCCATGGTGAGAATTGCAGGAAGGGTGTGTGCTTCCCTCCAGGAGGAGGAACAAGGAGAAGAGGGGAAAAGTGTGAGAACTGTGCAAAAGGCTGCATCACCACGCCGGCTCCCGTCAGACAGCGCTGCTTGGATTGCAGGTGGCAGACGTACGACGACCTGGCTTATGCCAGAAACAGGCATTGATCAGCAGCTGTCTGTTTGTCTCTCTCTCTCTCTCTCTCTCTCTCTCTCTCTCTCTCTCTCTCACACACACACACACACACACACACACACCTGATTTCTACCAAATCCCAGAACCCATGTGTAACAAAGTCCGCCCATAGCTCTGGGGGACGAGCCTTGTGGGGGAACCTGACAGCTGGGCTTGGCTCCTGCCCAGTCCTTACCCCATCTCTGTGTCATCAGAGGATGGGGCGGCCCCGCTGTGTTGCAAAGCGGCTTGACTGAAAGGCCGAGGTCTGGGGCCTTTGTCCTGCCTCCTGGGAGGGGACTCTGGTCCCTTAGAATTCCCAGAGGGGTGGCTCCCCATGGGTGCACACTGAGAGTTCATGCTGCCAGGGGCGATGCAGGGTGGCGGGATGGCCACTTCAGAAAGACCAACCGTGTGATTAGAGTTGGGGCCTTGGGCCCCAGGACCTCAGCCTGACCCCTGGGGGAGGGGAAGTTCAGTTCCACTCGCTGGGCAGTGATATAGTCAATTCTTCCCCTGTGGAGAAACCACAGTAAAAACCCAGATGCTGGCGCTGGGGGAGCTCTCCTGGTTGGTAACGCTCTTTGGATATTGTTGTGGTAAAAAAATTACTGACGGGCCGGCACCGTGGCTCACTTGGTTAATCCTCTGCCTGCAGTGCCAGCATCCCATATGGGCACTGGATTCTGTCCCGGTTGCTCCTCTTCCAGGCCAGCTCTCTGCTGTGGCCTGGGAGTGCAGTGGAGGATGGCCCAAGTGCTTGGGCCCTGCACCCCATGGGAGACCAGGAGAAGCACCTGGCTCCTGGCTTTGGATCAGCGCGGTGCGCCAGCCGTGACGGCCATTTGGGGGGTGAACCAACAGAAGGAAGACCTTTCTGTCTGTCTGTCTCTCTCTCTCACTGTCCACTCTGCCTGTCAAAAAAAATTGCTGACTTATTTGAGAAGCAGAGATGCATGCGCACCGATTTCTTGTCCACTGATCCACTCCTCAAATGCCAGGAGCAGCTATGGCTGCACCAGGCTGAAGCCAGGAGCTTGGAACTCAGCTGGGATCTTGCACGTGGGTGGCAGGGGCCCAGGACGTGAGCCATCGGCTGCGGCCTCCCAGGCTGTGTGTTAGCAGGGAGCTGGAGGGTTGGTGTGAAACCCAGCACTCCAATATGGGGTGTGGGCGTCTAACCTGCTGGGCCAAGTGCCTGCTGGCTCTTGCTGCACTGTGATGCTGGAGGGTGGTTCCTCCCTGACCGTGTCAGATGCTTCCTGGGCACTTGGGCTCTCCTTTGTATCCTTTTGCTATAAGAAAACTGTCAAGTCATGGGTATAAAGTTTGCTGGAGTTCCTTGCATTGTCGCAACAAATCCCTGAACCTGAGAGTGGACATGGGAGCCCGAGAGTGGACGTGGGAGCCACTGGGTGCGTTGGCAGCGAGCTCACCTGAAGTGAGGTTGATCGTGGGGCTCCTGGGACTTGCAGCTGGTACCTGAATCGAGGTCAGGCTCGTGGGGCCGTTCCTTCAGACGCTGAAGTTGGTGCAGGCCCTGCAGCGGGGGGCGGGAGTTTTCAGCAGATCCGACTTTGCCCTTCACCTTGAGTTTGCCTGACTCTGGTGCCCACCGAAGGGGAAGGAAAAATGTTGGGTGGACAACATCCAGTATGAAACAGGCATTCACCACACTCCCTGTTCAAGGCAATCCAGTGCCCCTGGGAGGGGGCAGGGCCAGGAGCAGGAAAGGACTGGTACTGATAGGAGTGGAGAGAGGCATCGTGCCTTCCCCAGTTGTCTGATGTGGAGAACACCTAGGCAGAGGCGTCTGGCCGGCGGCTCGGCCTCCCTCTCCCACGAGGAGCCGCCAGCTGAAGTCCCCAAGGAGCAATCGGCAGGTGTCGGAGCCTGTCCAGCCAGGGCCCGAGCTCTGGAGCTGCGTCAGGCCCTGACTGTCTAGGGGAGGGCGGCCTCCCTTCCCTCTGTGAGCCCCGCCAGCTAAGGCTTTGGTTATTTTATTTAAAAACATTTCATCAAAGTACAGCTTACATACCAAGAAATGCATGCACATCTTCCACAGTGGCTGTACCAGTTTACATTCCCACCATCGCTGGATTAGGGTGCTTTTCTCCCCACATCCTCACCAGCATTTGTTATTTTTTGATTTTCGGACAATAGCCCTTCTAAGTGGGGGAACAGCTAAAGCTTTTTTCATTGGCTGTGGCAGGATCTGAAAGTTTACACCTAGGATCTGGCCCAGAGTCAGACTCCTTAGGCTCCTTTTCTGTTTTTCCCCTAAGTGCCTACAACAGAGCTAGGCACCTGGTAGGTCCTCAGCAAACAGCTGTATTTGCAGATGGGAGCGTGAGCTGTTCCGCTGGCCCCAGTGCTGCTGAGTGGGACCAGAATCTGAGCCCCAGTGGCACAGCAGGTGCCCCGTCCCAGGGCTCTGGCAGAATGGACACAGTAGACAGCCAGTGATTCGAGAAAAGAGCTGGCAAAAACAGAGGAGCAAGCAAAGAAATGAAGGTCTGGGGAAGGGTGCTGGCGTGCCACGTGTGCGACAAGGCAGCTCTGTAAGTGTGAGCTCTCGTGTGAAGAACACGGAGTAGTGAGGGAACTCGCAGCGGTTCTACACGCCGTGTGCCACTGGGCCCTTGGGCTCATCCACGTCCGGTCGCAGACTCGGTTCCAGGGGCCGGCAGAAGAGAGCGCTCCGTGTCACTGACCGTGGCCAGTTCCCCGCCTGTCCCTCCAGCCTGTGCCTGTGCCCACAGCCGGGGCAGCAACTCACAGCTCGGCTCTGCACCGTGGGCCGACTTCAGTGCTCCGTGTCCACTCCTCAAATGGAAAGGATTAGCAGACGCCTTTTCCTAAATAAGCCCCTCCTGTTGACCGGTTCTTGAAAATGTGCATAGTTGCATTGCATTGCTTTATAAACTATTACCAGGAAGTAGCATCTTTGCAGTCACATAAACAATGGGATGAAGTGTGTGTTTTATTTCTCTAGCGGATTTGTTTTTAAGGCAACCAAGCGTACATTCCAGTGTTTTAAGATGTCTTCTATGATCCTGTGTTATTTAAAACTCATTCATTCAGCATCTGATGAATAGGCCTATTACTTTTTTTTTTAGCTGATTAAAGGCTCATTTTAGAAGAATGGAATGAATTATCACACAATGACTTCACCGCCAAACAGTGTTCCAGACAGTACAGCGTTAGAAGGAGTTGGACCGCAATTCACTCTACAAATTGACAGGAGAGCAACCATTATTTTCCTATATAAGATTCAGTCTATCTTTGATCTCATCATATTTTCAGCAGTAGAGGAGATGGCGTTGGTAAACATTCTTATTTTCTCCAGCACAGAAAATTCTGCCACAAAATAAATCATGTGCGGGGCTGTCCTAGCGGCCCCGGCCGTCACCACGGGAAGAGGTGCCGCTGAGCTGCCCTTGGGTGCCGGTGAGACCGCGGACAGCTTGTCCACTCTCCGTGCAGTCAGTGCAGCCGACGCGCGGTCAGTGTGCTGGCTGCCAGGCCTCACGCAGGGGCCAGTTAGGATTCACCAAAAATGAAAGTGGATGACTCCAGGCACACGATGAGGGGAAGCAGGCACTTGGGCGAGCCAAGAGCAATGGAGGTGAGCATTCTTTAACGACCGGTGAATCCGGGACCGCGTTCCTGTGCCATAGTCACAGCGTTTCGAATGTTTTGCCTGAAATATTTTAAGCCATTGCTGCAATAGAATTGAATTAGCCAGATTTAGGCTCTACAGCGTAAGAAAACAATTCTGAAAATTGCAGTCATTATTAATTTTGTTCCACAGGCAGCCTTGCGTGAAACATTAGAGTGATTTTCTTCTTTTTCTTTTTATTTTTTTGCATTTAAACAACAGATAAACACTACAGATTGCTACAGATGGATGCGATTGGAATGCTGAAGACGATACTGTCATTCCTTTCTATTTCCTCGCAATATTTATTTATTTGACAGTGATAGAGAGGGAGAGACAGAATAATCTTTCATCTGTTCCCCAAATGGGCTGAGACCAGGAGCCTGGAACCCCATCCGGGTCTTCCACATGGGGGCAGGAGCTCAAGCACTTGGGCCATCTTTTGCCACTTTCCCAGGGGCATTAGCAGGGAGCTGGATTGGAAGTGCAGCAGCCAGGGCATGGACCGGTGCCCGGAGGGGATGCCGGCATTGCAGGGGAGGCTCGGCTTGCTGTGTCCCAGCCCCAGCCCCCAGCCCATCACTCCTGGATTGTGAACGATGTTAGAACAACGTCGTGATGGATGCTGGTTAGTTCAGCGTTGTCAAGAAGAGTTACTGCTCCCCGCATCTGATTCGGATTCTGTGCTGCAGCAATGATTGAGCTGTCGCAAGCGCTCTGCTGAGAGCTCTCCCTGAAATGCACTGGTTTCCCCCCGCAGCATCCAAACCCACAAGGCCAAGTGGTTCTCACGGCGCTCGCTGGCTGTGCCCCCTTTAGAGCAGTGGGCACAGCGCCAGTGCGTCCACTCCTATTGGAATACACGAGACCGAATGGCAGCGGGGTTGGCTGTTCCGTGGGAGCCGTATCACCATGAACACCCCGCTCCTCTTCAGCGGCATCATCCGCTCATTTTCCCGTGGAGCGCTGGTGGTCTGAACTGTAGGCGGTGGGCTCTGTTTACGTGGAGGGAAAATGCTTTGTTTCTAGCAAGACCTCTTAGGGGTGTCCCAGGGGAGGTGGAAACCCTCGGACATCCTGAGCCTTGCAAAGGAGCTAGATGTCCCAAGGCGGTCACCCTTTATTCCTTCCTCACCGTGCCTTTCTTTTTTTTTCTTTTTTTTATGTATTAAGTTTTTTTTTTTTAACTTTTATTTAATGAATATAAATTTCCAAAGTACAGCTTATGGATTACAATGGCTTCCCCCGCCCCGGCCCAACTTCCCTCCCACCTGCAACCCTCCCATCTCTGCTCCCTCTCCCCTTCCATTCACATCAAGATTCATTTTCAATTCTCTTTATATACAGAAGATCAGTTTAGTATATATTAAGTAAAGATTTCAACAGTTTGCACCCACACAGAAACACAAAGTGAAACGTACTGTTTGAGTACTAGTTATAGCATTAAATCACAATGGATAGCACATTAAGGACAGAGATCCCACATGAGGAGCAAGTGCACAGTGACTCCTGTTGTTGACCCAACATATTGACACTCTAGTTTATGGCGCCAGTAACCAACCTAGGCTCCTGTCATGAGTTGCCAAGGCTATGGAAGCCTTCTGAGCTTGCTGACTCTGATCATATTTAGACAAGGTCATAGTCAAAGTGGAAGTTCTCTTCTCCCTTCAAAGAAAGGTACCTCCCTCTTTTTTTTTTTTTTAGGGGAAAGGGTTTATTGGGGAACACCCAACAGACCAGAGTGAAGGGGCGGCGAAGGGAAAGAGAGTATAAGAGAGAAACAGAGAGGAGAGGAGCTAAGAGAGAGGAGAGAGCAGAGAGGGGAGAGAAGAGAGACGAGAGGAGCCGAGAGAGCACGTGCGCAGGAACAGGCCCTTTTAAAACTTCACTTGAGGGCGGGCAGGGAAGCAGGAGCAGCGAATCACATTAGGATGGGGGTGGAGCCTGGCTCAGGTAGCTGGACCATGCGGCCACCTGGCTAAAACTGCCCCAGTTTCCTAACATTCCCCCCCTACCTTTTTTTTTTTTTTTTTTTTTTAATAAAGCAGGAGTTATATGGGATTACATTCGTCCCAAAGTCCAGGAGGGGTAGAGGGACGATGATCTGTCTTTAGGGCTATTTCCTGCTGACATGGGGCGACGAGGTACTCTTCGCTGGCATGGGACGATGTCTCAGGCCGCTGTCTCCTGGGTGGGGAGCCGAGTATATCCTTGTAGCAGCATTTGGTTGACCACCTGGTTGCTGAAGGCCTTTGTTTGTTCCATTATAACCTGCTGTAAACACTTAGACACTGTAGTATAAAAGACAGAGTGAGAATAGTAACCAATGATCCTAAGAATGGCATTAACCAGGTAATGAGAGGATTTCATAGAGGAGAGGAAATGGGGGGGGGTCCTCTGGACCCTTGTGGGGACAGTTTGATGGATGTGGCTTAAAGCTGCGTCACCGTGCATTTCATTAAAGGGGACACTCCTGGTGACAGCTGTCACCGTGAACAGCCACAGCACATCAGGAAGCTGTGGCTGTGTCATTGAGGTCACTTCTCAGATTTGGGGGAGAATCACTGTGTATACCTTGCATAGCAGAACTTAACATTCGTTCTTCATATCCAAACCTTCCGGATACCAGATACCAGATACCAGAGAGTGGGTGGACTTAGGAGAATCCAAGAGACTCCTGAGTGTGAGGCGGGAGCCGGCGTTGGCCCACAGCTCTTCGTGGAGGGGCGTGGCTGACTTGGGGTGCTTCGGGTGTGCCCTGAGCAGGGCAGGCAGTGCTGGGGTCCTGCTGACTACAGACAAAATTGTTCCATGAAAACTGGAAGACGCGTTCTTTCTAAAAACACCGTGTCCCTGGGAGCTACACAATAGGAGGCTGTTTTGTGTTCTGTTGGAACTGATGCAATGTGACATATTTTGGATTTCCTACCGTGGTTCAGCCAGGGGACAGTGGCGTCTCCTTTCTCTGTACTTAAGCTTGGGTCTGCCCACTGTGGTCTTGAGTGGATAGAAGGTCCTCGTGTTGGCTGGCTGTGATCTGGAAGTGACATCAAGCCAGCTGTCCGGGAAGAGCGGCTGTGTTCTCAGGCTTCCTCTGCTGGGCCGAGCTGGACCACAGGAGTTCACTGATGCTAAAATGACCTTGGGGGCGCTGCCCTCGGTCAGTGCCAGCGCAACACCACGGTGTGTGTGTAAAGCCGAACTTGGGAACGCTTCAGGCTTGTGTCTGACTCCGGGGCCCGCCGACCCTGGACATGCTGGCATGTTGCTGTAACTCTGGCTGAGACAGCCCGTGTCAACTCACAGCATCCTTCTCCCACCACCAGTAAGGCAGCTTGAGGGAGACTTGTCCCGGGCAGGGCGGACCTGGCCAGCCGCGTGCCCTGACTGCGCCGGGGCCCCTCAGACACTCGTCTAGCCCCTTTTCTTCTCCCACACAGCGATGCCCCCTTTGGCACGGGTTGATTTTTCTTCTTAGTATCTCAAGCGCTGAACATCTTAACCTGAGTGCCGTAGCTGAACCTGAACTCACACCAGTGTTCAGGGTTCATACTGGAACAAATCATACTGTTAACACCTCCTTTACAAAGATGCATTTCTCCATAAGAATGGACTGAATCCATGCTTGCAGTTTATTAGAGCACGTTGGTCACAAAGCCAGGGCCTTTCTGGTTTTTAGTGAAGTCTCGAGGACCAGTGGGTGCATTGATCGTTTGGGGATTAAGGGTTCGCTTTGACATTTCAAGGGAGGCTGACTGTACGTGTTCTTTATGAGCGATGCTGGGAGTCTGTCCCTGAACCAGTTACAACAAGACTCTACCAGGGGCCGGCTCCTTTCTCACCTCCAAAGTTAGACCACGGGTCCTGCATTTCAGAGATCATTGCGCTTACGTTTTGGCTTAAATGTTGTTCCGAGGATGCTATAAATACAGATTTTGTAAAGCTTTGAGCTCGTTCTTAATATGTACATGCTTAGCAAAGCTGACTTTTTTTTTTTTTAAAAAAAGATTCTATTTATTTGAAAGACAGAGTTACAGAGAAAGGTAGAGACAGACAGAGAGAGGGGTCTTCCATCTGCTGGTTCACCCCCCAGATGGCTGCAATGGCCAGAGCTGCGCCGATCCAAAACCAGGAGCCAGGAGCCTCTTCCAGGTCTCCCATGTGGGTGCAGGAGCCCAAGCACTTGGGCCATCCTCCACTGCTTTCCCAGGCCATAGCAGAGAGCTGGATTGGAAGTGGAGCAGCCAGGACTAGAACCGGCACCCATATAGGATGCCGGCGCTTCAGGCCAGGGCTTCAAAACACTGGACCACAGCGCTGGCCCTAAAGCTGACTTTTTAAAAACAATTTTCATTACAGACATTGGAAACTCTCAAATAGAGCAGACAGCACAGTATAATAAACCTGCATTTACCTGACTTGAGCCATTACCAATATTTTGCTAACCTTGCTCTGTTTCCTTTACCTGTTTTTGTGCTATGGTATTTTCCCCCAGGAACCTTTTATTTAAGGAATACAAACTTCATACATTTCATAATTAGAATTTCAGAAACGTGATTCTTCCCACCCTCCCACCCCTCTTCCTCCTCCCTCTCCTATTCCCATTTTTATTTTTTTACCAAATCTATTTTCAATTAACTTTATATGCATATGATTAATTCTGTTAAGGATTCAAGAAATAGTATGAAAAAAAAACCTGTTTCTCAACAGTCGAGACAAGGGCTGTTCAAAGTCATTGCTGCTCGAAGTGTCAATTTCACTTCTATAGATTAACTTTTAGGGGCTCTATTAGTTATCACAGGTCAGGGAGAACACATGGTATTTGTCCCCTTGGGACTGGCTTATTTCACTAAGTGTGATGTTTTCCAGTTTCATCCATTTTGTTGCAAACAACTGGATTTTTTTTTTTTTTTACCTCTGTGTGGTACTCCATGGTGCACATATCCCATAATTTCTTTATCCAGTCTTCAGTTGATGGGCATTTAGGCTGATTCCATGTCTTAGCTATTGTGAATTGAGCTACAATAAACATGGGGGTACAGATAACTCTTTCATATGCTGATTTCATTTCCCTTGGGTAAATTCCCAGGAGTGGGGTGGCTTGGGTGATATATTAGGTCTACATTCAGATTTCTGAGGAATCTCCATACTGTGTTTCATAGTGGCTGTACCAGTTTACATTCCCACCAACAGTGCATTAGTGTGCCTTTTCCCTCACATCCTCGCCAGCATCTGTTGTTTGTTGATTTCTATGTGAAAGCCATTCTAACCAGGGTGAGGTGAAACCTCATTTTTTTTGAGTGGCATTTCCCTGATGGCTAGTGATCCTGAGGGTTTTTTCCTGTGTCTGTTGGCCATTTGGATTTCCTCTTTTGAAAAATATTGGTTTAAGTCCTTTACCCATTTCATAACTGGGTTTGTTTTGTTGTTGAGTTTCTTGATCTCTCTATATATTCTGGATATTAATCATTTTTCAGTTACATAGTTTGCAAATAATTTCTCCCATTCTGTCGGTTGCCTCTTCACTTTCCTGAGTGTTTCTTTAGCAGTGTAGAAGCTTCTCAATTTGATGAAATCCCATTTGATTGCCTGTGTCTCTGGGATCTTTTCTGAGAACTCTTTGCCTATGCCAATGTCTTGTAGGGTTTCCCCAGTGTTCTCTAATAATTTGATGGTACCGGGTTGTAGGTCTAGGTCTTTAATCCACTTTGAGTGGGTTCCTGTGTAAAGTAGGGGTCTTGCTTCGTACCTCTGCACGTGGAGATCCAGTTTTCCCAGCCCCATTTGTTGAAGAGACTGTCCCTGCTCCAGGGAAGTTGGTTGTAGATGTGTGGATTGGTTTCTGGAGTTTCTATTCTGTTCCACTGGTCTATCCATCTGTTTTTGTACCAGGACCAGATGTTTTGATTACAACTGCCCCAAACTGTGTTTTGAAACCTGGAATTGTGATGCCTCCAGCTTTATTTTTGTTGTATAAATTGCGTTAGCTAGTCAGGGTCTCCAGTGTTTCTATATGAATTTCAGCATCATTTCTTGTCGATCTGAGAAGAACGTCCTTGGTATTTTGACTGGTATTTGCAATGTTATTTTAAGGCAAATCCCAGACATTGTGTTATTTCACACCAAACCTAGCAGTATTTGTAAGTAATTAGGGCTCCTTTCCACTTCTTTCTTTTTTTTTTTTTAATAAGTTTTATTTAGGGGCTGATGTTGAACAGTGGTTAAGCTGCTGTCTATGATACCAGCATCCCATATCAAAGGCTCCAGTTTGATTTCTGGCTGCTCCGCTTCTGATCCAGCTCACAGCTAATGCACCTGAGAAAGCAGCAGAAGATGGCCCACCTCTTGGGCCCCTGCACTCCCATGGGAGACCCAGATGGAGTTCTGGTCTCCTGGCTTCAGCCTGGCTCAGCCCTGACCGTTGTGACCATTTGGGGAGTGAACCAGAGGATGGGAGACCTCTATCTCTGTCTCTCCTTGTCACTCTGCCTTTTAAATAAATCTTAAAAAAAAAGGTTTTAAAAAATGTTTTTGGAAGACAGAATGATAGAGAAGGAGAGATACACAGAGAACTTTCATATTCAGGCATGCTCCCCAAATATAGCCAGGGCTGGACCAGGCTGAAACGAGGAGCCAGGAACTCCATCTGGGTCCCCCATGTGGGTGGCTGGAACCCAAGTACTTGAGCCATCACCTGCTGTCCCCCAGGTGTATCAACAGGGAGCTGGATCAGCAATGGAGTAGCGAGGACTTGAACTAGCACTGTAGTATGGGATGCTGTTGTCCCATGCACTGGCTTAGCCACCAGACCAAATACCCCCTCCTGCTAAAACAGTTTGAAAGCCACACATACAAGGGGTATTCAAGATATTTATCAAAAATGTGTATTATGACAAAAAACTGCAAAGATTTGAAAAATTTTTTGCACCAAGATAAATTAGTGTTTTTTAAAAGATTTATTTATTTACTTGAAAGGCAGAGTTACAGAAAGGCAAAGGGGGTGGGGAGAGAGAGAGAGAAAGGTCTTCCATCCATTGGTTCATTCCCCAGATGGCAGAAACAGCTGGAGCTGCGCCAATCCAAAGCCTGAACCAGGTGGACTGGACCAATACATGTAGTCAGCCACTGGATTAGTTTCTTAGATTTTTTTAAAAATTTATTTGAAAGGCAGAGTTGAGAGAGAGAGATACAGAGACAGAGGGGTCTTCCATACACTGGTTCACTCCCCAAATGGCCACAACAGCTGGGACTGGGCCAGGCTGAAGCCAGGAGCCCGGAGCTTCATCCTGGTCTCCCATGCAGATGCAGGGACCCAGGGCCTTGGGCCATCCTCCACTGCCTTCCCAGGAGCATTAGCAGGGAGCTGGATTGGAAGTGGAGCAGCTGGATTCAAACTGGTGTCCGCATGGGAGGTTGGCATCACAGGCGCCAGCCCTAAAAATTATTATTATTTTTTTTAAGATTTATTTGTTTGAAAGGCAGAGTGACAGGGAGAGACAGAGATCTTGTATTTGCCGATTTACTCTGGCTGCAACAGTCAGGTCTGGACGAGGACCATGCCAAGAGTCAGGAACTCCGTCTGGGTCTCCCACATGGACGGCAGGGGCCACCACAGCTGGGGCCACCCTGCTGTCTGCCCAGTGTGTTAGCAGGAAGTTGGATCAGAGGTGGAGCAGGGCTCCGGCTGGCGCTCTGATACGAATGCTGACACGGCCAGGGGCAGCTTGGCCAGTTTGCCACAGCGCTGACTGTGGCTTCTGCAATTTTAAAGCCAGTGTCGGATTTCACCTGTGCTGCACAACTCTGTTATCCTGACAAAGCAACGCTTCCCCGGATGCCCACAGACAGCGCGCAGTGCCGGCCGGTCATTCCAACGGGCTGTCTCTGCGGCCTTCGGGGGCCTGGTGTCTGGTAGGGAGGATGCACAGCCCGGGGTTGGCCCAGTTTCCTGTTTGCTTATGTGAGGGAGCCCTGCCCTGTGTGGCGTCAGTTAATAGCCCCTGTCTGAGGTCCTCAGGAAGGAATTTCAGCGATGCTGTAGTTCACCTTCCATCTGTCTGGGAGCAAGAATCGCAGGAATTCCAGTTCCCAGGGGTTGGCAGTGGCGTCTTCTTAAAAAAGACTAAAGAGGGGGCTGGCGCCGTGGCTCACTAGGCTAATCCTCCACCTGTGGCGCTGGCACCCCAGGTTCTAGTCCCAGTCGGGGCACCGGATTGGTTCTAGTCCCAGTCAGGGCGCCGGATCCTGTCCCGGTTGCCCCTCTTCCAGGCCAGTTCTCTGCTGTGGCCCGGGAGTGCAGTGGAAGATGGCCCAAGAAGCACCTGGCTCCTGGCTTTGGATCAGTGCGATGCGCCAGTCGCAGCGCGCCGGCCACAGCGGCCATTGGAGGGTGAACCAACAGCAAAGGAAGACCTTTCTCTCTGTCTCTGTCTCTCTCTCTGTCTCTCTCTCACTGTCCACCCTGCCTGTCAAAAAAAAAAAAAAAGACTAAAGAGGGGCCGGCACCGTGGCTCACTTGGTTAATCCTCCGCCTGCAGTGCCAGCATCCCATATGGGCGCTGGGTTCTGGTCCTGGTTGCCCCTCTTCCAGGCCAGCTCTCTGCTGTGGCCCGGGAGTGCCGTGGAGGATGGCCCAAGTGCTTGGGCCCTGCACCCACATGGGAGACCAGGAGGAAGCACCTGGCTCCTGGCTTCAGATTGGCACAGCGCTGGCCATAGTGGCCATTTGGGGGGGTGAACCAATGGAAGGAAGACCTTTCTTTGTCTCTCTCTCTCTCACTGTCTGTAACGCTACCTGTCAAATAAATTTAAAAAAATTTAAAAAAAAAAAAAGACCAAAGAGAGCCTTCCTGCCTTTGACTTCTTCTTCTTCTTCTTTTTTTAATTTATTTGGCAGGTAGAGTTAGACAGTGAGAGAGAGAGAGACGTTACTTCCTGGTCGGTTGACTCTATAACCTGGATACTTAGGTATTCCAGTGGCTGTTTAAGTACCGGTACCATTTCCTGTGTCCATTTCTTCAAGAGAGTTGCTGCTTTGTTTTCGTTACCTTTTGTTTTCTGTGGGGCTCCGCCTGCTGGAAGAAAAACTTCAAAAACTGGCCAGAAGGATTTTTTTCATGTGGAGGGAAAATGGGGCATTTGACATCCTACGCATTGTTGCTTTTTAAAAACCACAGGTGAGGCAGGTGTTTGCATCCCAGGTCAGAGCGCCTGGGTTCGAGTCCAAGCTCTGCCTCCTGTGCCAGCCTCCTGCTCACGTGCACCCTCAGAGCGGCTCTCTGCCACCACCCGGGAGACCTGGGCTGACCCCTGACTCCCAGCTTCAGCCCCACCCAGCGTGGCCACCGTGGGCACTTGGAAAGTGAACCAGCAGATTGGGGGGCATCTCTCTCTGTCTCACACTCGCTCTGGCTCTCTCATTCTCTCTCTCTTGCTCTTAGATTGAAAAAAAATCACAAGTAGCTTTTCTTTACTGTTTTTCCTTCTTCCTTGGACCAGCCCAGTTATTAAAAAAATTTTGTTTTAAAATAACCTTCAGTTTAGACAATAAGCCACGTGGAACTCGAATAAGGCAGGAGGAGCCGTGTAAGTCTTCAGGGCAGTTTTTCCTGAGCAGGGCGGGGCCTGCATGTGAATTACCCTGGGGTGTTTTTTTTTTTTTTTTTTTTTTTTGGACAGGCAGAGTGGACAGTGAGAGAGAGACAGACAGAAAGGTCTTCCTTTGCCGTTGGTTCACCCTCCAATGGCCGCCGCGGCCGGCGTGCTGTGGCCAGCACACCGCGCTGATCCGATGGCAGGAGCCAGGTGCTTCTCCTGGTCTCCCATGGGGTGCAGGGCCCAAGCACTTGGGCCATCCTCCACTGCCTTCCCGGGCCACCGCAGAGAGCTGGCCTGGAAGAGGGGCAACCGGGACAGAATCCGGCGCCCCAACTGGGACTAGAATCCAGTGTGCTGGCACCGCAGGTGGAGGATTAGCCCAGTGAGCCGTGGTGCAGGCCCTGGGTGTTTTCAAACTCTGCCTTGGGAGAGCGGAATTTGCAGGTGGGAGAGAACGGGCGTGGTCCTGGTGCTGTGGGTTGATGGTTTGTACTGTGTGTTGCCAGCATTGTTGAGAGCATCTATGTTATTTGCATAGATTCCTTTCTCCTTTCTTTCCTCTGTTTTTTAGGGGGAGGGGAGAGACTACTGAGCATCTAAATCCACCTGTGTCCCCTGGAATGCAGCACGGAACTGTCAGGTGCTTGTCCCCACCCCCAGCTTTGCTGGTGACAGGCGCGAAGCTGACCTGGCTGGGTCGTCACATGTTGTCACTGGAACTCAGCATGCGGGGCAGGTGACACCCAGGGGCAGGGTGGCTCTGGCTCCTGGGCCACAGGCGCTGAGAGCCACGCTCAGTGTCCAGAGCCAGGGAGGGGCCACGGCAGCCACCCCCATCCTCCACAGTGGGGTTCCGTTGCTGGCCGCCAACACTCTGACACCTACAGGTGCAGCTGAGGTCTGCTCACACGGCCCCAAGCCACCCGTGTGTGGAGGCCGGCTGCCCCCCACCCCATCCGCCCTCTCTCAGGCCACTCCATGGGGGAGGGAGAGGGTGATGTCATCACCACCAGCCCTCAGGAAGAGGCTCGATGTCTAGAAAGAGCTTTGTGCCTCTCCCTTCACTCTTCTGTGAGAACAGGAGCTCTGGAAGGGGCAGCAGGTGTCTTGATGGGCAGTGCTGGGTTCCCCTAGCTAAGCCTGGTTAAAGACGGACTTCCTGTTACTTGGACCCCACGGCGGGTGGTGGGAAGCGCAGCTCCGAGTCACGCACAGCTCTCACCTGCTCAGACATTCCACGACACGGTGCTGCAAATGAGAATCTAATTCATCAAACGCTGCGTGTTCAGTGAGTCGGAAAGATCTGAATGTGCTTTTGTTTCGGCCGCGCTAATGAGGACGTGTCAACTTCTGTTAGCGTCTCCTGGTACCGGTTCATTCCCGAGTAACCCAGCGGCTGCAGAGCGGTGCTTGCTTTGCTGGGAGGGTGTGCTCATCACGTAGGAGCCCTGGGCTTGGGACCGAATCCCCCTCAGTGGTCAGGAACCGGTGTTTACTGCTAGAAGAGACTGGACGGCATCCTGCACCATCACCCACCACTGATATCGAAAGCAAAGAAAAAGGCCCAAGGCAGCATCTTCCAGAGTGAGAGAGAGACTTGTGGGATGGGCAGGAGCGGGGGGCCCAGGCAGGATAAGATGTCACAAGGGCTGAACAGAGCCTAAGCAAATGGCAGTCCTGGCTCCCTGCCCAAGGGAAGGCCGAGACTGGGCTTGGAGATGTCTGGAGTCCCACGGGGACTGAATGTTTTACAGCCACAGGAGTGCGTTCTCCAACTGACATGGACAAACGGCCACGGATCAGGATAGGAGTCGGCCCTGCAGGAGATGTTCCCCGCCCAGCGGCAGTGGCACCTGGTGCTTCTGTGCAGAGGGGAAACCCCGAAGACGCGAGTTGGAATTCAGCTTAGAAGGTTTTCCAACTCGGCACCCCATGCACCCTGAGGGTGACACACATGGAAGTGGGCTTCTGGGTGCGTTCCAAGCGGAGTGGAGTCGAATGCCTCACATGTAAGAGTGGCAGGTTAAGGGCAGGGTCTGTGGGAAACACAAGGTCGCCGGGACACACACCTGAGAATTCAGTCCTGGGCGTCTGAAGCAAGATGCTTCAGCCAATGCCTTGGGCCGAGAGGCTCACCTGGTTGCTTCTTAGGCAGAGTGCGTTAGACGATTCACAATCCTGGGACGAACCTTGAGCTTGGAGGGTGTCTCCACCCCATCACCAGCAGGCTTCAGGAGCGATCCTCAGCCCTTACGCCAGCCAAGTCCTGAGTCCTTGGGTGAGAGGGGTCTCACCACCCATTCTTTTAGAACTTTGATTTATTATCCCTTTATGTGAATGGCAGAGAGACAGAGGCAGGGATTAATCCACTGGTTCACTCCCCAGATGCCAGCAACAAGCAGGGGCCTCGGACGGAGCCTGGATGTCCCGTGTGGGTGCCAGGGACCCGGGTAGTTGAGCCGTCACTGCTGCCTCCTAGGGTCCACATTAGCAGGAAGCCGGAGTTGGGAGCCGGAGCTGGGACCTGCAGTTCTGCTGTGGATGTAGGCTTCTTAATCAGTATTTTAATTTTGGGGCCAAAGGCCCAACCTCCAAATTGCATTTTTTTTCCGGTGCTGGGCTTGTCAAAACTCAGAATGCACAGTGTGTTTATTGCTGGTTCAAGCAAGGGAAATGAAATGTTCAAGTCTCATGAACAGGCATGCCACCTTCCAACAGTCTCCTGGTATCTGTGGTCTCATTCTCCATGGTTTTCATTTATTCTTGGTCATCTGTGATGTGAAAATAGTCAATGGAAGATTCCAGAAAGCCATTTGTGACTTTTGAATGGCGTGCCATTACGAATGGCACGGTGACGTCTCTCCCAGTCCTGTCGTGGCGCACCTGACACGCGATCCACCCCTGTGTTCTGGGCCCGCTGTGTGGGTACTGCCCGTGCACCAGTGGTCGCTCAGCAGCCGTCCTGGTCCAGGCCTGCTCTGTGGTATTGCAGGGCTGGGGTTGAAGTCGCCCTTGTTTTCTGTAACAGAGAGCACTAGCAGCGATGCTGGCCGTCCGGCTGCACCAGGGAGAAGTCGTGCAGGGCGCTCTGTGCAGGAGAGATGAGGCAAAACTTCCTCACCTTACAAGGGAAAAAAACAATGCGCCGAGGCCACAGCAATCTACCCCAAGTGCTGGCTGTGAAATCCTGAGGAAGGAAAAGGAAATCGGTGATGGTTTTGCTGCAAAAGTTAAGGCTGTGGTGCACGGTGAGTGCTTGGCCAGTGGACAAGGCATTCAGTTACAGGGCGTGGTCTGTCTGGTTTCAGGAGCCCACCGGGTCTTCTTCTGCGGGACTAGTGTCTTCTTGGATGAGCTCCCCCACTCCTGGGTAGAGGGGGTCCTGTCCTTTCTCCCAGAATGCCAGCGCCCTATGAACACCCAATCACATCAGAGTGCTTTTATCCCAAAGGAAACCACGTGTGTGCTTGTATTTTCCGAAGTGGGAAATGACATTTGAGTGTCCCACCGTCTGTTGCTGGTTTCTTTGGAGCTAATGAGTAAGAGTTGAATCTCTCTGTGTGAACGTTGCGTTTCATGTCCCTTCCCACACACTCTTATTACTTCATTCTTAGGGACCACTCCTGTTAGACCACGGCTCTTCCCTGAGCAAGGTCACCCATGTCTGTTTCCATTGGCGCTTTTGCTTACGTTGCTAACTTCCAGATGGAAAAGTGAAGGGCAGAGAACAGGAAGCGCCAACTGTCAACAGATCAGCAGCTTGGATTTTCAGAGATTGAACGTCTTCCGGCTCTCCCCAGAGGCAGGAAGCAGAGCAGGATTTCAGGTGCACACATCCTCTCCCCCCTGCCCGGACCCTCTCCCCCTGCCCGGACCCTCTCCCCCTGCCCGGACCCTCTCCCCAGCTCTCATCGATACTGGCTTGTGATGTGCTGCCTTAGATGAGGGTCCTCCGGCCTGGGTGACCAAACCCACCCCCTTGGCGAGACGGAGTCTAGAAGAGGTTATCCCGGGGTCTCCTGGAATCTCATTTGGCCCAATGTACTTGGAAATGAATTGGATCGTCAGAGAATAATTGATAAAAGCGAGAGAAATCTCCATTCAACTTTGGGTCTAAAAAAAGCTGCTGTTCATCACTTCTTGAAATAGCAGCACTGCATCTCGTGGCACCCACGGCAGAGTGCGGGCCTGAGACTGGCTCAGTCTCCTCTCGAAGATGGGCGCTGTGTCGTCAGCGTCGCGCTTCGCCCGCTGCAGCAGAGCAAACCAAGCTTGCAAGCAAACGGAGAAAAGAACCGAATTAACTAAGAAAAACGTAGCCCTTCCTAAGATCATGCCTACAATTCCTGGTGTGACTCATGAATCATATTAATTTCTGTTCCACGAAAATATTTTACCCAGAATTGTTTTAGGCGTGGGCGTTTGGTGCAGTAAACTGCCTGCATTCTGTGCGCGAGTGCTAGGGTTCGAGTCCTGCCTCTACTTCTCGTCCAGGTGCCTGCTTATGTGACCCTGGGAGGCAGCGGGTGATGGCTCAAGTACCTGGGGAGACCCGGATGGAGTTCCTGGCTCCTAGCTTTGGCCTGGCTCGCCCCGAGCTTTTGCTGTTGTGGAGCTGGGAGTGGGGAGCTGGAATCCAAGCCGTGTCAGCCTGGCCTCCCATCTTGTCAGTTCTTTCTCATCCCACTCCCTTTTTTTTTTTTTTTTTTTACTGATACCCTGGGAAGGGGCCTGGCCTTGTCCATATTCAGGTGAGCAAAACCAGACGTCCTCTGATGTGGCACACCCAGGGCTCCCGACTCCCGGGAGGACTCCCCTCCGAAACGGCTCTGTTTGCCTTGTTTCTACTGGTGCGTAAAACAAGGAGTAATGACATGAAGAATTTGAGCTGACAACGTCATTTATATTACAATTCCCCATCATGAACTTCATCCCTCAGACAATGCCTTCGATGGGAACAATTGGCTTACTTCTGTGGCATCGCTAACTGCAAAAATTACTCTTCGGTTCTTAGAGTTTCTGTTTAATGAACTCTCGAGCAAATATTTCTGCGTAGAAGAAAACCCCAAAATGAGAAGATTAATTCATAATAAGAGGGATTTAATGCTGAAATAGTTTGCATTTCCGCCGACATCACGTTGCCATCTGTGCATCTTTGTTAAGGATGTCAAGTGTCATTAACTCAGCAGACCCTCTGTTTGACAAGATTTGCCAAACACACATTCGTATGTTAATTTGCAAACTTACCCTGCCCAGTGGTGCAGGCTTTGTGAAACTAGTGCCCTTCTTCCTTTGACCACACGGTGAAAGGCTGGCAAAGTGGAAGAGGAACAACCACTTTTACCCATTGATGAAAGAGGAGAGCCCTGTTGGGCAGAGGCAGCGGGCGGCGTCAAGGAGGGAAGAGACCGGCGGCCTGGAGCTGAGAGCAGAGCGTGGACGAGGACATTGCACATTGCTGTTGTTGACCCAGAAACGTGTGCCTCTTCCTCCAAACTCCCACCCAAGACACGGCTGCATTTCCCACCAGTCCACCATTGATCTTTTTATTAATTAATTAATTTATTTATTTGAAAGGCAGAGTTACACAGAAGGAGGAGGAGAGAGAGAGAGAGAGGGAGAGGTCTTCCATCCGCTGGTTCACTCCCCCAACCGCTACAATGGTTGGTGCTGGGCCAATCCGAAGCCAGGAGCCAGGAGCTTCCTCCAGGTCTCCATGGGTGCAGGGGCCCAAGCACTTGGGCCATCTTCCACTGCTTTCCCAGGCCATAGCAGAGAGCTGCATCAGAAGTTGAGCAGCCAGGACTCGAACCAGCATCCATATGGGATGCTTGCACTGCAGGCGGTGGCTTTACCCATTATGCCACAGCACTGGCCCCCACCATTGACCTTAACTGCTGGAATCCCTACCCTCACCTACAGAGGGCACTGCAGTTACCCAGGGTTGGAGAAGTTCTCCCCGCAGGTGGCCGGAAGGTCCCAGAGGAAGGAGAGGGAGAGGCCCAAGTGCCACAGCAACGTGGGAAGAAAAAGCACTTCTGACCCCTCGGCTTGAGACCGAGTTTGATAAATCGTAAGAGAGGACACACAGACTCCCCGTGCTGTTGGGGCTAAACCCCAGGGTCCTACCATGAGATGTGGGAGGGTTTCTGGGGATCTGGCCTGAGGACCTAATAACCATGGACGTCACAATTTCCATAAAAAAAGTCTCCCTAATTTCCCAAGAGTTAATTTTTAAATGTAATCTTAAAATATCCTATGGTGGGGCTGGCTTTGAGCTGAAGAGACATGGAGTGGAATAATTGAGTGGAATGAACCTAAGAGCATCCCCCAAATACGGATACAGTAATTGACAAGTGAGATCAGAAAGGACTCAAGGCTGGCGCTGTGGCTCACTAGGCTAATCCTCTGCCTGCAACACCAGCACCCTGGGTTCTAGTCCCAGTTGGGGCGCCGGATTCTGTCCTGGTTGCTCCTCTTCCAGGCCAGCTCTCTGCTATGGCCCGGGGAGTGCAGTGGAGGATGGCCCAAGTGCTTGGGCCCTGCACCCACATGGGAGACCAGGAGAAGCACCTGGCTCCTGGCTTCAGATCGGCACAGCACGCCAGCCATAGTGGCCATTTGGGGGGTGAACCAATGGAAGGAAGACCTTTCTCTCTCTCTCTCTCTCTCTCACTGTCTAACTCTGCCTGTCAAAAAGAGAAAAAAGAAAAAAAAAAAAAAAGAAAGGACTCAAAACAGACACATAGAAATTGACCAAAATGGGAAAGAGAAACTTTCAAGCTGGAACAGCTAACTTACAACATCTATTCACGTTCAAGTTTACTACATTTCAGCCTTGGTCTCTGGTAACATGCGTTTCTCATGATATAAAAATATGCATCAAATCCACCTTTACTCATTTACCAGTTTGTTTTTATTTAAAGTTTTCCATACATATGTAGCGCAATTTTGTTCTGAGACAGAATTCACAGCAGTTCTGAAACAGAAATTTATATGGTGATGAATATTGATTGAGTCAGAGTTCTTGAATTACTAAAAGAAATCAAAGCCCTTGTCTAGCCTTCTCTACATTATCCTATTGCATTTAGCTGTTGCAGTTTTCATAGTATGAGAACCTGTTCTCAGGGAGGGTTTTCTTCCTTATTTTTATTTCTGGATTTCTGGATTTTATTGGTCCTTTAATTTATATACAGCATAGACTAGAAGAAGAGAAATCCCTCGCTTAGTTTCTAGGCAGGGCAAGGCAGCTGAGGGAGCGCTGGCTGTTTCTTTAATATTTTCTCCATAATTGGATCTATTTTAGTGGCATGAGCTATCGCAGCTATTAGGAACTGAACAATGGGGGAAGGTTGATTATCGCAAAGCTGCATCTAGCGGCTGCTAACCTCGCGCACATCTGTCTTGAAAATCGGCGAGCTGGGCAGGTCCACGCTGATCCGCGGCACCCCTTTGGAGTTGGGAGTGTCGGACCACCTGTGCCATTAGCCTGCCTCTCGGCGTTCTTCACCAGTTGGATTCTTTAAATGCATAGACATGTAAAGCGTACAGAGTGTTAGCTGAGAACTGCGTCGAAGAACGGCTGCTCATCGAATCCCTTACGTGGGTGTCCTGTGCAACCCAGACAGATGAGGTCCCCCTCAGTTGGCCTCAACGCCAGCTTGAAACAATGGTCCTCTGCACTGGGAGAGGCAGCCGAGAGGAGACTGCGATATTGGGTAATGAACCTCTGTCTGAACACAGCAAGTCGGGGCGATGTTTGGGGCAGGAGTGGGGACACTGCTTGGGATGCCCGCATCCCGTACTGGAGTTCTGCTTCAGGTTCCGGCTCTGCCCTCACTCCAGCTGCCTGCTGATGTGCACCCTGGGAGGCGGCAGGGCTCCCTGCCACTCACCTAGGAGGCCCCGAGGGAGCTCCCTCTCCTACACTCCTCCATCGGCCATTCCATGACCCAGCACTGTCTGTGGTGAAGTTTGAAGATGGGGGATCATTCTCTGCCTATCTCCGTCTTCCAAATCAATGATTAAACAAACCTTTAGAGTAAGTAATGACTGTAGGTGCCAGCGTGGCCTGTGTGTGGCCAGGAGTGACCCTGCTGAGAGATAGTCCCCGAGAGCTGCCGGGTGGCTGACCAACCTCTCTGCCTGGAGAGAGATGGTGACTGGATGGACGGGTGCCTGTCTTCCACACCTCCCTCGCTGATGTAGCCTCCGACTGCAGCATCCCAAGTGCTTGTGGTCCTTGCCCTCCTGACCTGTGCCCTGGCCAGCGACCCCCATCACCACCCTCTCCTCCTGCAGCCCTGCCAGGGCATGGCTGACCTATACTCCCACCACCCTTGAGGCAGCCCTGAATGGCGTGGGAATCGGCACGGTCTGGGTTCAAACTCTGGATGTCAGCTGAGAGACATGAGTGAAGTATTGAACCCTCTGAGCACCAACATGCTCCTAGGCAAAATGGGTAAAATAGTGGGAGTGCCGGATAAAGCCGTTGTGAGGACTGAAATCCAACTATAGTTCAGGTGGCCTACAAGATGCCTGAAAAATAGCAGGAATTCAATATACAGACGATACAGTTGGCTCGAAAATCTATAGTAGAATCCCCTATTTCTTACAATAGTGAAATATCTAGCAAAAATCGTGGAATTATTTGATGAGAACAACTGTAAAACTTTATTGGAAGTAATTAAAGAAGACCTAGATAAATGGAGGAATATGCTATGTGCATGAATTGAGAGTTGATATACTAAAGAGTTTTTTCACACCAAATGTTGTTATATTAATGAGGTGATATTAAAAGTATCAAGAAATTTTAAAACTCTAAGATTATTCAAGGTAGCTCTTTTAAAAATTGTGTTTCTAGCCGGCGCCGCGGCTCACTAGGTTAATCCTCCGCCTTGCGGCGCCGGCACACCGGGTTCTAGTCCCGGTCTGGGCGCCGGATTCTGTCCCAGTTGCTCCTCTTCCAGGCCAGCTCTCTGCTGTGGCCCAGGAAGGCAGTGGAGGATGGCCCAAGTGCTTGGGCCCTGCACCCGCATGGGAGACCAGGAGAAGCACCTGGCTCCTGGCTTTGGATCAGCGAGGTGTGCCGGCCGCAGCGCGCCGGCCGGGGCGGCCATTGGAGGGTGAACCAACGGCAAAAAGGAAGACCTTTCTCTCTGTCTCTCTCTCTCACTGTCCACTCTGCCTGTCAAAAAAATAATGTGAAAAATTGTGTTTCTGTTGAGACAGGAGTAGAGCGAGCGAGCGAGCGAGCGTACATATTCCCTGGTCCACTCTGCAAATGCCCAGAGCTGGAGCGCAGTCCAGGTCTCCCACATGAGGGGCAGAGACTCAACCAGTTGAGCTGTTTTCTGCCTCCCAAGCCTGTTAGCAGGAAGCTACAGTCGGGAGCTTGTACTTGAACCCAGGCGCTTTGATATGGGATGCAGTTGTCCTAAGCAACACCAGCTGGGACAAACGCCGGCCCTAAGATACCCCTAAGTGGAGTAACGGGCGGTTCTTCAAATATCAAGACTGAGTGTGAAGTTTTGTTGGTCATGATTGCATGGGATTGCAGTGGATAAATACATCCAGGCGAAGGTAGGGATCCCCAAACAGATTCACGCTTGTACTGCCATCATTTATGAACAAGGGGGGATTCCAGAACAGTTTGGGAAAATGAGCGTCTTTTCATTAAGTGATGCCAAGATAACTGCTTATCCAAGTGGGAAAAGAATCCACATGGATCCCTTCTCACACCATATAGGAAATCAGCTTCCAACGGGCTGAAGGCAAAGGAAAAAGTTTTAAGTTATATGATTATAAATATCTTTATGAGCTTGGTTATGGTTTTAAAATATATAAAAATAATTATAATTGAAGTAAATTCATGAAGATACCATGTGACAATACAGGCTACAACATAATATTTGCCACATGGAACCAACAAAGACCTTATCAATTAGCAACCCATATATCAATTAGCAAAAGACAACCCAATTGAAAAATGAGTGATTTGAGCAGGCACTTCACAAAAATAAAATTGAAACAAATGAGTATAAGCAAAGATAGTCAATGTAAATAATAATCAGGAAATACAAGGTAAAATCATATGGAAACCTCAGGACACATTACCAGATTAGCCAAAATTTTTAAAAGTTGATAGTATCAAGGTTGGCTTGGATGTGGAATAATGACAGCTCTCACACACCGTGGGTAGAAGTAGAAATTCAGACATTTACGTTGGAAAACAGTTGAATTACCTAGTGAAGTCGGAGCTATGCATCCCTTAAATAGAGCCATCCCACTCCTGAATCTGTCAGTAACAACACGAACGCTTTGGTGAATCAGGAGACACAGGAGTGTTCTGAGCTGAGTTTTGATAACAGCTTGAACTGGAAATGAGCCAATGTCCCTCATAAACACTGAGCAGGTGAACACATTCACACGTGTGGTAGCACGTTGAAACCCACAGAATGAAAAAGGATGGGCTAGAGGGTTTTGTCGTCTTTTTTTTTTTTATGGGAATCTTATAAACACATTTGGATTAAAAGAAGCAATGCACAATAGAATGCATACAGTATGTATAATATATATTTAACTTTTAAAAATTTTTTGACAGATTAATAGATCCTTCCATCTACAGGTTCACTCCCCAGATGCCTGCAAAGCCAAGAACCCAATCCAGGACTCGCAGGTAAGTGACGGGAATCCGGGCACTACCCATCACTGCCGCCTTCCAGGATCTGCATTGGTGGGAAGCTGGAGCCAGGAGCCGAAGGCAGGTATCAAATCCAAGTACTCTGATGTGGATGTGTTTGTGTTAACCATGAAGCTGAGGCCCTCCCTTCTAGTTTAAATAAAATTGACCGAAGCCATACTTTATGGAGGATATGACCATAAAGTGAGTCCAGGATAGAATATAACCACGACAAGGAGCAGGGTGGTAGTGTCCTGTACGTACAGGGACACGGGGAGCTTTGGGGTAGCAACCGGTATTCCATTGTACAGCTTTGACATCAGTTAGAAGAATATTGGCTGCAAAATCATACGTCGCACTGAGTATTTGAATGTTTTGCGTTCTCTTCTATGTCTAAAAGTTGTTTTTAAAACGCCCACCAGAAAGAGAATCAGATGGTATAATTTTAGATTCCAAAATAAAGCAGCAAATTATCACCCCAGCCTCTGGGCTTGGAACACAGAACCAATGTCACGCTGACCTCTTTAGCAGCCTGTCAGGTATCAGCGACGAGCTTCATGCCACCAGCTTCATCAATAACGGAACTTAGATGAAGGACTTTGGTACTTCCTGTGTCTTGGGCAATGTGTACGGGGTCTGGCACGCGTGAGCTCTGTTCATCCTCACAGCACCCAGGAGGGAAGTGCGATGGGGTTAGTTTGTAAGAGAGGGTGATGCACGTTTGTCAGGTGAGCACTTGTGTAAGGTCTCGCTTAGGCAGGGCAGGTAGCAGAGGTCGGCGCCAACCCAGCCGGTGTGGCTGTCTCGTGGTACTGCTGCTCCACGTCATGGCTCCTTTGTTAAGGCTGAGTGGAAAACCAACACACAGAGGTGAATCCTGCAGTGTGGCATGCACGTTGTCCTACAGACAGTGATGTGGTGAGCTTGACGCTGTGTGAGAGGAAGAGGGGGCAGCCCTGTTCTAAGGCAGCCACTCCATTTGGTTCTCCTCCCCTCCCCCGCCTAGTCTCCTTCCATCTCTCTCCCCCCTCTTGTGGCTTCTACCCATCCTTTATTAGTTGTTATTTATTTTAATTTTTATTTGAAAGGCAAGAGACAGGGAGGCAGAGATGGACACAGAGAGATCTTCCATCTGCTGGTTCACTCTTCAAATGCTTGCAACAGCCAGGGCTGGGCCAGGCCGATTCCAGGAGCCAGGAGCTCCATCTGGGTCTTCCATGTGGGTGGCAGGGACCCAAGTGCTTAAGCCATCGCCTGCTGCCTCCCAGGGTGCAGGTTAGCAGGTAGCTGAATCATAGGCTGGTCTGGGACTCAAATGCAGGCATTCTGATGTAGAGTGCAGATGCCATGAGCAACGTCTCAGCCACTGCAGCAAATGCCACCACTGTCTCTCCAGTCCTTCAATACCCAGGCCAAGTGTCCCTTCCTCTGCTGATCTCCAGATGTCTCCACTGGATGTTTGCATAAATAATTTCATTAGTGGCCAATGACAGCAGCTCTTTCTACAGTGCTGATTGTAGATGCTAATCATCCCAACTATAGAGATGCCCTGGAATGGGAGAACGGCCCTTCTGACATCCTTCCACGTTTTATTTATGCCGCGTTTGCAGCCTGTACGCACTTGATGTTGCATTATAATTACGTACTTGGATGTTTTGACTTCCCCGTGAGACAGCAAACTCCTTCAACCCGGAGACCGTGATCGGCTTTCCTTTGATCACAAAGGCTGGGAACTGTGTTTAGAACACTCAGCCTTGTTGGATGGGACTGGACAAACAGCAGAGCTGAGAGGTGCTGGGCAGCAAGTTGGCCAAATCTTCTGAGGTCGGATTGCTCTCCTGGCGCAAAGGTTTGGTGCATTGTGTAACAACAGCTTACAGTCCTTGAACATCTCAAGCAGGCGTTTAAAAAAAATCATTTGTGGAGTTGGGGACGGGAGAGAGACAGCTTGCATCCACTGGCTCATGCCCCAAATGTTCTCAGTGGCTAGGATTGGGCCAAATTGAAGACAGGATATGGGAGCCCAATCATGGTCTCCCCATGGGTTGCAGGGACCCAGCTCCCTGAACCTCAACTGCTGCCTCCCAGGGTGCGCATAGGTAGAGATGAGCAGGGACTCAAATCCCGGTATTCCAACATGGGATGCGGTGTCCCAAGCAGAGGTTTACCTGTGGGCCAAAGGCCCATCCAGGGCATCTCTATAGTTGGGATGATTAGCATCTACAATCATCATTGTAGAAAAAGAGCCGCTGTCATTGGCCACTGTTGAAATTATTTATGCAAACATCCAGTCATCTTGCAGGAAAAGCCATTCATGGAGAAACACAGCTAGGGTTTCACATAGAAACTTCCATCACCCACTGGCCTATTCTACCCTGCTCATAAATTCTACCATCACCAACATATGGAATTTAGAATGTAGTAGATATGAAATATCATAGGTTATTTAATATTTGCAATTGCTTCAACTTTGCTTAGTGCTATTGAATAAAAGCATTAGAATCCTTTCAACAGTTTGATTTGGAAATTCCTTCTATTTTTGCTTCTTAGCGATCTCTTGTCCTTTCTTTATTACACCTTTTTCTAGCAGCTATGGAGTAGGTGGGAAATTTAATCAAAATCTATAAAAGTTTGATTAGTTTTAGAAACCTCTCCTTGAAATTTCTTTATGTTTCTTAAATGTTTAATGCTCTGTGATGCCCACCTTGAGGTTCAATTTGCAATCCTCAGGTTACCCAGCTCAGGGGCTTGCGTCCCAGAGAGTGGAGCACAGGAAAGAGGTGGTCCCTGTGAGGGCCACGGGGCACTGGCCTTGGTGCTGAATCCTTCTTTCCCTGGCAGCGTTGGAGACGCTCACCCGTCCTCCCTGTGGCCGTAGGAGTTCTCTACGGCTCGTGTCTCTGATCTCCCTGGCTCCCCCGGCTCCCCCCATCCTTGTGATCAGATAAATCACAGCGGTCGCCACCCAGCTGTGCTGGTTGGGCTGTTTCCAGAGATGCTCACGAGGTAGCTCTTTCTCAGAGTCAGGAAGCAGGGAGAGGGAGGCACAGTGGCCCCTGCTCGGGGATTCAAGGTGTTGGGGAAAATCTTCAGGACAAAACAACCTGCCAGTGGCTGTCCCTGCTGAAGTGGACTCTACCCTTTGTACACATTTGCAGTCATCTCTAAATGTTTCTTTTTAGATTTGTTTATTTATTTATTTATTAGAGAGAGAGAGAGGGAGGGAGAGAGAGAGAGAGAGAGAGAGAGAGAGAGAGAATATGAATATGAGAATCTTCCATCCACTTGTTCACACCCCAAATGGCCGCAAAATGATTGGATCAATCCAAAGCCAGGAGCCAGGAGCTTCTTCCAGGTCTCCCACGTGGATGGCTGGGGCCCAAGCACTTGGGCCGTCCTTTGCTGCTTTCCCAGGTGCATTAGCAGGGAGCTGGATCAGAAGTGGAGCAGCCAGGACTCAAACCGGTGCCCTTATGCAATGGCTGCACTGTAGATGGCAGCTTTGCTTACTGCACTACAGTACCAGGCCCAAAATGTTTTGGTTTCTTAAGAAAAACTTCATTTGAGAGAGAGAGGGAGAGGGAGAGGCAGAGGGAGAGGGAGAGGGAGAGGGAGTGGGAGAGGGAGTGGGAGAGGGATGAGAGAGATGAGAGAGATGAGAGATGAGAGAGGGAGTGAGTGTTCCCATCTGCTGGTTTACTCCCCCGGTGCTGGCAACAGCTGGGGCTAGGCCAAGCTAAAGCCCCATTCTGGAGAACAAATCCAAGTCTTCCACGTGAGTTGCAGGGACCCAGCTCCTCTGCCTCCCGGAGCCTGCGTTACCAGGAAGCTGGAGTTGGAGGCAGGTTTTGGAATCAGATGTGGGCACTCTGATTTGGGATGCACATGTCCCAGGTGGCAGCTGAACTGTTATGCAGCATGCTTCCTCCTGGAAACGATATTTTTAAAAGATTTATTGATTTGGCCGGCGCTGGAGCTCAATAGGCTAATCCTCTGCCTGCGGCGCTGGCACCCCGGGTTCTAGTCCCGGTCGGGGCACCAGATTCTGTCCTGGTTGCTCCTCTTCCAGTCCAGCTCTCTGCTGTGGCCCGGGAGTGCAGTGGAGGATGGCCCAAGTGCTTGGGCCCTGCACCCCATGGGAGACCAGGAGAGCACCTGGTTCCTGGCTTCAGATCCGCACAGCACCGGCCGCAGGCGCCATTGGGGGGCGAACCAACGGCAAAGGAAGACCTTTCTCTCTGTCTCTCTCTCTCACTGTCCACTCTGCCTGTCAAAAAAAAAATTTATTTATTTAAAAAGAGTGACAGGGAGGGAGAGAGAAGGACAGAGAACTTCCATCCGCTGGTTCACTCCCCAGTGGCTGCAGCAGCCAGGGCTGGGCCAGGCTGAAAGCAGGAGCCAGAAGCTTCATCTGGGTGTCTCACGTGTGTGGCAGGGGCCCACTGCTTTTCCCAGGTGCGTTTGCAGGGAGCTGGATCAGATGTGGAGCAGTTGAGACTTGAACCAGTGCCCCTATGGGATGCCAGTTTGTAGACAGCAGCTTTACCCGCCACAATGCTGGCTCTGAAATGAGATTCTTAGAGATTTTATTTAAAAAGCCTATCTTTGGCGAAAGAAAAATCAGTGACGGAGTCCTAGCCTCTGGGAAGGTACGGTCACGGTCATTTCTGCTTCCTGAACGCCCACAGCTCCCAGGCACCTTACACACACGGTCTTGCTCAGCCTTGTCTACGATTCTCAGAGGCCGCTACTGGCAACCCCACTGTGCAGATGGGAGCTGGAGGCACTAGTGGACCTCAGGCAGCAGAGAGGGGACGTGCGTGGCTCCAGGCTCTCTCTCCTGCTCGCTCTCTGTGGAGTGAAGACAGCTCAGAGGAGGCTGCTCTGGGACCCCGAGTGTGCGGAACATCGGCGGGCAGGAGCCATGGGGCAGAGCCCGAGTTCTCAGACATTCTAGATGTGTCCCCTGACCCAGCCTCTGCTGTTCCGTGCCCAGACTGTGCACAGACACTAGCACTTACCCAGCAGGGGGAAGAGACAGCCACATCACTGCTGGAAATCACGAAATGCACGTCTGTGATGAGCTTTTCACCCTAGGCTCTCGTTCAATATTTCGTTTTTTTTTTTCATTTTTATGCATTTATTTTTCTTCAAAAGGTAGAGAGAGATGCAAAAAAAGAGGTTTTTTTCCATCCACTGGTTCACTCCCAAATGTCCGTAGCAGCCAGAGCCAGGAAATTTATCTGAGTCTCCCACATGGGTGGCAGGGACCCAAATACCTTAGCCCTTTGGTGGTCACTGCTGCCTCCCAGGGTGAGCATTAGGGAGCTGGACTGGAAGCAGAGCTGGGCTCCAGCTTGGGCTCTCTGACTTGGGGTGTGGCGCCCCTAGTGGACACCCACTGCACCCCAATGGCTGCCCTGCTGTTTATCACACAGGTGGCGATGGATGGATCAGGAACTCACCCATGTACTGAGGAACCAGGGGAGAGTGCAGAGTGTGGGAGAGGGATAGTTCACTCCAAGCTTTTGTTACTTCATCTGCAAGAGGACTTGGTGCCTCTTTTCCTTCTAGTCCAAAGGCGCTGGCAGAAAGCATTGATTAATGCTTAAAAAAATAGACTTTCAAATAATTCAGTGGTAAAAGTAGTGAAGCCATACACCCTCCAGTAATTCATGGTAGGATGTTGCTAACGTGACTTGATTAGGCTAGCTCACAATTCTTCAGTTTACTCCGTAAATCCCCTAATCAAAATTAAATGGTGTTTACTCCTAATTACCATGGCCATTTTTCATCGGAAGCAAAGAGAATGGCTGTCTTAGAAATAACAGCCGTTGGCCAGAAGGAATTCTCTCGGAAATAATTGGCTACTCACGTGAGTCGAGTGTTGACACGGTTATGATACACGATGGGTGGAAGTGATGGCCTGAAGCCACGTCGTGGGAAATCTGTGGTGAAGAGCGAGAAGGGATTTCTCTCTTCTCGACTGGGCGGAGCAGTCTTCGTGGTGAGCGAGTAAGTCCTGGGGATGACGAGGGAGATGTTGACTTAGCAGGATTTTCCCACGGCCAGACATGATCCGGGGCTGCATGTAGTTTGGTTCTTCAGCTCTTGACCTGGTGAGCCTTTGGTGCCGGTGATAAACACAGAACTGTAACACTTCTGTGTTAATTATTCCTCAAAGCCATCTCCATCAAAAGTGTACATTGTCCGCCTCCAGCCACTGGAGGGACGGGCAAGCGGACCTGGAATGCAGTGGTCTTGTCCATTTCGTCCACGTTCTCTGGCTGATGGTCCACACAGACCCCAGCACCGCTGGGCCAGTACCAGTGGGGTCTTCCCCAACCCACCTGGGCGTTCCCCTGGGCATCTGAACTTTGCACAACTTCCCAGGTGGTTCTGAAATGCAGTCAAGTGAGCACGAACTTCCAAACCGCCCAAGTTCCTGTCCTGTCCCTTGCTGGCCGTGCAAACCTGCCTCTGCTCTCCTGGTGCGCATGAGCTGTTCGTTGCTACCTCTCTGGTTTGGGCTGGATTGTTTCTAAAGGGGCATTTCTATGCTAACACGATCTTTCCTTAAAAAAATTCTAATTTATTCACTTGAATGGCAGAGAGAAAAAAGAGAGAGGTCTTCAGTTTGCTGGTTCACTCCTCAAATGCCTGCAAAAATAGACAAATGGCATTACATTTTTAAAAAAGATTTACTGATTTATTTGAAAGGCAGAGTTACAGAGAGGTAGAGGCAGAGAGAGAGAGAGAGGTCTTCCTTCTATTGGTTCACTCCCCAAATGGCCACAATGGCCCGAGCTGGGCCAATCAGAAGCCAGGAGCCAGGAGCTGCTTCAGGTCTCCCATGCAGGTGCAGGGGCCCAAGGACTTGGGCCATCTTCCACTGCTTTCCCAGGCCATAGCAGAGAGCTGAATCAGAAGGGGAGCAGCCTGGTCTTGAACTGGCGCCCGTTATGATGCCGGCACTGCAGGCGGCAGTTTTTACCTGCTGCGCCACAGCGCCGGCACCGGGATTTGAACTCTGATACAGGATGCACATGTCCCAGGCTGTGTCTTAGCCACTGTGCCAAACACCCTCCACCTACCAAGGTTCTTAAGCATTTAATCATTGACTCGTTGGGGAACGTGAATAAAGTGACAGCCTCACTCCCAGGAAAGTGCACTTTGTGCTGGGTATACCCGAAGCAGGTTTTCCGGTCTCTGAATCCTATCTGTAAGATCCAGGTGAGAGTCCCTTCCTGCCCGGTTAATGCCAGAAAGTGGATGTTTCGACTCTTTCTAGCTCAAGCTGTTGGCTCTGAAACCTGTACCTGGGCCCATGCGACTATAAGCTTCTCAGGTCCCTTCCCAAATTCCACGAGAGACCCCCAGGCAAGCCCCAGGATGTGCTGTTGAAAACCATCCTGAGGCCGGCACCGCGGCTCAACAGACTAATCCTCTGCCTTGCGGCGCCGGCACACCGGGTTCTAGTCCCGGTCGGGGCGCCGGATTCTGTCCCGGTTGCCCCTCTTCCAGGCCAGCTCTCTGCTGTGGCCCGGGAGTGCAGTGGAGGATGGCCCAAGTGCTTGGGCCCTGCACCCCATGGGAGACCAGGAGAAGCACCTGGCTCCTGCCATCGGATCAGCGCGGTGCGCTGGCCGCGGTGGCCATTGGAGGGTGAACCAACAGCAAAGGAAGACCTTTCTGTCTGTCTGTCTCTCTCTCACTGTCCACTCTGCCTGTCAAAAAAAAAAAAAAAAAAAAAGAGAAAACCATCTTGGGGGGCCAGCACTGTGGCATAGCAGGTAAAGCCGCCACCTGCAGTGCCAGCATCCCATATGGCACTGGTTCAAGTCCTGGCTGCTCCACTTCTGATCCAGCTCTCTGCTGTGGCCTGGGAAAGCAGTGGAAGATGGCCCAAGTGCTTGGGCCCCTGCACCCACGTAGAGACCTGGAGGAAGCTCCTGGCTCCTGGCTTCAGATCAGCACAGTTTCAGTCGTTGTAGCCAACTGGTGAGTGAACCAGCAGATGCAAGACCTCTCTCTCTGCCTCTGCTTCTCTTTCGGTGTAACTCTGACTTTCAAATAAATAAATACATCTTGAAAAGAAAAGAAAAAGAAAGCCGTCCTGAACCCTTAGAGGTACAAGGAGGAGGCTGCAATTTGAAACCAGCCCGCAAGTCCAAGAGTGTAGTATCACGCCAGCTCCAGCAGGTGCCAGGGGCTCAGGGGCCGAGGAGATGAGTCAGTAGGGCTCCCTGTCATGGTGGGGAGGGAGTGGGGACGCACAGGGCACTGTAGGAACAGCCAGGAAGTCATCACAGGTGCAGCCCTGGTGCAGGTGTGCTCAGGTGCGGAGGCTCCTGCTGGGTGCCCTTGGGGCTCCCGACTGCACGGTCACATCCTCCCCTCTGCAGTGGCCTTTGTCATCTTGTCGGGAAGCCCCAGCTCTGTGCCTCCACTCAGCATCTCTTTATTGTACCCGGCTTGTTGAGAAGTGTTGATTTTCCTTGTGGAGTCCAGGAAACTGTATAATCAGCGTGCAATACACAGGCAATTGTATCACAACTCACTCCGGAGCAAGACATGGTGGGAGCAGGATTGATTTGTTTTCTAAGCTGCTTCACGGAGAAGGTGGACGTCAGAGAGCCTCCTGGTAGCCATGGGAACAGGGGTTTTTCCCTTGTGAAGGAGGAGGAAGTGATGTCATTTTAAATCCAAACTCAGAAATGAGTTTTCCAGTTCATTGATTTGAAACTTTGTTTTTTTGATTCTATTTTGCTACTTGGAGGAGCCCATGTCAGAAAATCCAGAAAAGTAAATTCTAACTTAAAATTCTAACCTAAGAACAGATTGATTTAAAAAAGCCTTGGTTAGGGGCTGGAGCTATGCTGTAGTGGGTAAAGCTGCCCCCTGCAACGCTAGCATCTCATCTGGGCTCCGGTTCGAGTCCCGGCTGCTCCACTTCTGATCCAGCTCCCTGCTAATGGCCCAGGGAAAGCAGCGGAAGATGGCTCAAGTGCTTGGGCCCCTGCACCCGCACGGATGAAGCACCTGGCTTCAGCCTGGCTCAGTCTTGGCTGTTGTGGCCATCTGGGGAGTGAACCAGTGGATGGAAGACCTCTCTCGCTTTCTGCCTCTCCCTCTCCATCACTGTAACTCTTTCAAATAAATAAATCAATCTCTTTTTTAAAAACATTGGTTTAGATCATTAATTGTAGCAGAGACAACAAAGCTGTGGAATATGAGCGCCACCTGGAAGGCCTTATGCGTGGGTGAGCTGTGCCAAAGCTTCAAGAAGCTGCTGATTACTTTTTTTTTTTGACAGGCAGAGTTAGACAGTGAGAGAGAGACAGAGAGAAAGGTCTTCCTTCCGTTGGTTCACCCCCAAAATGGCCGTGACGGCCGGCGCTGCGCTGATCCAAAGGCAGAAGCCAGGTGTTTCCTCCTGGTCTCCCATGTGGGTGCAGGGCCCAAGGACTTGGGCCATCCTCCACTGCACTCCCCGGGCCACAGCAGAGAGCTGACCTAGAAGAGGAGCAACCGGGATAGAATCTGGCGCCCCAACCGGGACTAGAACCCGGGGTGCCAGCACCGCAGGTGGAGGATTAGCCTAGTGAGCCACAGCGCCGGCCGCTGCTGATCACTTTTATAAGCCATTGAGGACTATTAAAGAGAAGAGAAGCAACGCCGCTAATTCCTCTGTATAGCTAGCATGTCCCTGAGGACAGACAAGCACTCAGAGGGAAATTATAATCCAATTTGAAAATACAGATGCACAGACACACATAAAATATTAATAAATCAATTCTGGCAGCATATAAAAAATACATGATGGACAAATGGGTTTCTGCTCCCGAATAGAAAGGTGGTTCCACACCGCGATTCCTACTGACCCAACTCACCGCAGTGACAGGTGAAAAGAGAAACCACGTCCAACCTCCTCATGATCAGGATTATCAAAGACTAATCGGAGGGGCTTCCGGAATCCCTCAATCAACCTGAGTGAAGCAGCGGGAGCCATTTCCACCATCATCAGTAAAAAAGTCAGAAAATCGTGACTGCCGTTAGTCAATGTTTTGTGGAGGCTCAGATTATTAGAATAATCAAGAGAAAAAATCAAGTAAATGGTCTGGAAAACTCTTAGGGCTCAGAGGAGAATTAACAAACGTGATTGGCAGCCCTGCCCTGTAGAACTGATGGTATTTACAGTTACCAGTTAGAAAATGTCATAAATAAAATGGTGCCAGTTGCAATTAGCAATCCATCTCTGAGCTACCTCGTGAGAACTGTTAGACCTATAGGAATAAAACTAAAAGCGATTACAGGACACGAGGTATAAACATGCATATGTGTGTGTACAAGTTAGCCATCCCCAACCGGAAAGCCAACACCCAAAATACTCCCAGACCCAGCTCTTTCCGAGACAGGAGGCCAGGAGTGGAAAATCCCACACCCAACCTCGTGTGACAAGTGGCAGTTAAAAGACAGGTGCACCAACAACATGGTGAGCGTTGCCTTCAGGAGGTGGTGTTGTGGTGCAGTGGGCTAAGCTGCAGCCGGGACGCCGGCATCCCGTATCGGTGCTGGTTCAAGTCCCGGCTGCTCTGCTTCCAATCCCGCTCCCTGCTAATGCTCTCTGAGAAAGCAGAGATGGCTCAAGTGCTTGGGCCCCTGCTCCCCTGTGGGGGATCCAGGTGGAGTTCCAGGCTCCCAGCTTCAGTCTGGGCGTTCTGGCCATTTGGGCAGTGAACCAGTGGATGGAACTTTCTCTAACTCTGCCTTTTAAATAAATGAAATCGATCTTAAGAACTACCTTCAGGGCCAGCGCCGTGGCTTAACAGGCTAATCCTCTGCCTTGCGGCACTGGCACACCGGGTTCTAGTCCCGGTCGGGGCACTGATCCTGTCCCGGTTGCCCCTCTTCCAGGCCAGCTCTCTGCTGTGGTCCGGGAGTGCAGTGGAGGATGGCCCAAGTGTTTGGGCTCTGCACCCCATGGGAGACCAGGAGAAGCACCTGGATCCTGCCTTAGGATCATCGAGATGCGCCGGCCGCAGCGGCCATTGGAGGGTGAACCAATGGCAAAAAGGAAGACCTTTCTCTCTGTCTCTCTCTCTCACTATCCACTCTGCCTGTCAAAAAAAAACAAAAACAAAAACAAAAACAAAAACAAAAACAAACTACCTTCAGGCTATGTGTACACGTGTATACGAAACATCCATGAATTTCAGTTTTGCACTTGGGTTCATCCCCATGGTATCTCATTCTATTCCAAAATATGAAACCCTCCTTGTCCCAATCCACTTGTGTAAACATGTATCTTACATATCCTGAAAAAATACAACCTTGGGTAAAATTCCACCAGAAGTTTGGCTTAAAATCTGAAGTTTACTAATGATTGCGCAAGGGACAAAACGCACAAGAGTAGGAAAAGCATTTATGAAAAGAGCAAGGGATGGCACTTCCCAGCCAGGCAGGAGAAGTACTGCGAGGCCACAGGAAATAAGAATGAGGCAATGGCGGAGTGGCAGGTGTAGCAGTCCCTGAGACGCCGGAGTCTGGGGCAAACCCGGAGCTGTGGGGCTGGAGTTCTGGGGTGAGCGGCCTTTCCAATCCGACATGGAGGTGGGCAATTCCCACACATTTGAAAGGAAGGAAACCAGGCTCCCCATCAAGCGCATGGGTCCGCAGGAGCTGGATTTAGGGGAAACATAAAACCCTTCTGGAAGGCAACGTATCACCCTATAAAAATGAATAAAATTACAACACAACATTCTACAAATAGAAGGAAACACAGCAAAGCACTGTTACACTATTGAGTTGAGATAGTCTTTTTAATTTGCTGTTTATTTAAAAAATTTATTTATCAGACAGGCAGACAGCGACAGATGTCTCATTCACTGGTTCACCCTCCACATGCCCACAGCCGTTGGCACTGGGTTGGGCCAAGCATGGAGCTGGGAGCTCACTTTGAGTCGCACACATTGGGGGGTGGGGACTTAACCACGGGAGCCTGCCTTGCAGGGTGCCAGCAAGGAGCTGGGACTCAGGCCGCGAAACTCCCATAGGAGATGCAGGTATCAGAGGTGGTGTCTTGACCACTCAGCAGATCCCCTGTCTAAGGCAGGCAAGACAACTTTAGAAATCCAAAATCAGGCCGGCGCTGTGGCTCACTTGGCTAATCCTCTGCCTGTGGTGCCGGCACACCAGGTTCTAGTCCCGGTCGGGGAGCCGGATTCTGTCCCGGTTGCTCCTCTTCCAGGCCAGCTCTCTGCTGTGCCCAGGAGTGCAGTGGAGGATGGCCCAAGTGCTTGGGCCCTGCACCCGCATGGGAGACCAGGAGAAGCACCTGGCTCCTGGCTTCGGATCAACGCAGCACACTGGCCGCGGCGGCCATTGGATGGTGAACCAACGGTAAAGGAAGACCTTTCTCTCTGTCTCTCTCTCACTCACTGTCTAACTCTGCCTGTCAAAAAAAAAATAAAAATCCAAAATCAAACCAGACAATCTTCTTAAATTAATATAAAATATAGCAGTAGCAGAATTAAAACATGGAAAATAGAGCTGACAAAAATATTAACAATATATGTAACAGGCAAAGATTACTGTCCAGAATAGGTAAAGAGTGCAGACAAATCAATAAGAACTCAAAATTGCTGGAATATATGAGTGAACTTTGTGGAAAAAGCATGTAAAATGGACAAATGAGGAGATCCGGAAACTTACAAGTAATCACAGAAATGCAAAGTCAAACTTAAAACAGATCTTAACCACTCAAGTCTCAAAATCGACGATGCTTCTCTCAACTGTTTGTTGAGGCCACAGGAAAATGGCCGTTTCTATAAACTGTTGGGGAAAGTGCTGTTTGCTGCAGACAGTTTTGGAAAGAAATTGGTTGCGCTACAGAAACGATAGAAAATTCTTACGATCTGGGCCACTCTAGGATCCAAGTGTCCACGAATATTTACCCATGAATGGGTGCTCCAGTATTAATTCTTCGCCTGAAAAATAGTAACTAAGTTAAATCTGAAACAAAAACATAGTAACTTCTGCTCCTATGCAATAAATGTGGCCTTGAAAAATAAGAATAAATACATCTTTATGAAAATAACCATACGGAAAACCTGCAAGTCATGAAGCATATAGCTAGAACAATTCTACGTGTACACCTTTCCCCTCCTCAACATACGTGTGCCTGTGTGCGTGTCATGTCGGGGGAAATGGATCCCCAGGCTCACCAGATGCCGACAATCAA